>NC_084731.1:16668341-16775841 GCF_033978785.1 Entelurus aequoreus | reverse complement strand
CGCTGTTTTGTACTGTTTTTGTACTTATTTTGATTATTGTTTCTCAGCTGTTTGTAAATGTTGCTGTTTATAAATAAAGGTTTATTAAAAAAAAAAAAAAAAAAAAGGAAATTTAAAAAAAAAAAAAAAAAAAAAAAGGCTCCGCGCATGCGCATAGCTAGTTCCAACGAATCGATGACTAAATTAATCGCCAACTATTCTTATAATCAATTTTAATCGATTTAATCGATTAGTTGTTGCAGCCCTAATATACATATATATATTTTTATTTTTTAATCGATTTAGAATCGTTACAAATAAGAATCGTGATTAATTCGATCATTGATTTTTTTTTGTTGACACCCAAATGGCATAAACTAAGCTGAACTGATAAAAGTACATCCTTTTATTATCTTAAAGTTGGAAACATTCAACGTTTTTCATCAAGCGAAATTAACCCCATGACCATTAATTTGGGTTACGGTGGCACCTTAGTGCAGTGTTTTTCAACCACTGTGCAGCGGCACACTAGCGTGAGATACAGTCTGGTGTGCCGTGGGAGATGATCTCATTTCACCTATTTGGGTTAAAAATATTTTTTGCAAAGCAGTAATTATAATCTGCAAATGATGTGTTGTTGTTGAGTGTCGGTGCTGTCTAGAGCTCGGCAGATTAACCGTGTAATACTCTTCCATATCAGTAGGTGGCAGCCGGTAGCTAATTGCTTTGTAGATGTCGGAAACAGCGGGAGGCAGGGTGCAGGTAAAAAGGTGTCTAATGCTTAAACCAAAAATAAACAAAAGGTGAGTGCCCCTAAGAAAAGGCATTGAAGCTTAGGGAAGGCTGTGCATAACGAAACTAAAACTGAACTGGCTACAAAGTAAACAAAAACAGAATGCTGGACGACAGCAAAGACTTACTGTGGAGCAAAGACGGCGTCCACAATGTACATCCGAACATGACATGACAATCAACAATGTCCCCACAAAGAAGGATAAAAACAACTGAAATATTCTTGATTGCTAAAACAAAGTAGATGCGGGAAATATCGCTCAAACGAAGACATGAAACTGCTACAGGAAAATACCAAAAAAAGAGAAAAAGCCACCAAAATAGGAGCGCCAGACAAGAACTAAAACACTACACACAGGAAAACCGCAATAAACTCCAAATAAGTCAGGGTGTGATGTGACAGGTGGTGACAGTACACCTACTTTGAGACAAGAGCTATAGTGATGCATGCTTGGTTATGGTTTGAATTCATATCCAACACTTGCGACAACGACTTTTTACTGTCAACTGAGTTTCGTTTTTTAATTATTTCTGCCGGTGGTGTGCCTCCGCATTTTTTCAACGCAAAAAGTGTGCCTTGGCTCAAAAAAGGTTGAAAAACACTGCCTTAGTGGTCACAACAATTCATTAAATCACGCTCACGACGTAATAAATTGGATGATGTGGACACGTTTGCTACTGGATACTTTCCAATAGGCTTTGCGATACTTGTTTCTATTGACAAATGTGGTGTTTAAGACTGCAATATTGTTCAATTAAGGACACGTTATTCACATATAGCTTGTGTGCTTAGCTGCCGTGTAGCTGCTAGTAGCCCATAGTCTAACATTACCTTTTGTAAATGACTCGACTAAAATAAAATAAAATGTCAAACTCGCGTGCTTATTGGATAACATTTAGATGTTAACTGGCTGATGATACAGAGATGTAAGCACAAGTTAACACTTGCAGGGCATTACTGCCTGACGCACCTCCGACAGTGCCATGTGGTGCTGGCTGCAGGGTCGTCAGCCGGGAGCCACCCTTCACAGATGTTTCGCTCCTTTAATCCCGGAACATCTCTGGGTGGTGGAGCAGCGACAGGGACGTCTCCCTGCCACCCCCTGCAGCCAGCTGGAGGATCCATAGTGTACCCACATTCTAACCCCGGTGTTATTGCTGTTGTGTATATGGAATGAGTCCCAAGGGACTATGCATGGCAGGGACGTCCATCTCCCTGAGTCAAGCGTGGGCCTGACCGCATACCATAACATGGCAGCAGGGAAGCCTCCCTACTGCCCCTTGTCTACACGCCTTGCTTTCCCCACGCCTTGTCGTTTCTTCTGAGCCACAACCAGAAGCTCCCCTGTTCTGCCTCCTCTGCCAGGGCTTTGAGGGCCTTCTTTAGATTGGAGCCTTTGATCCCAAGGGACTTTAGGAGTCGCTGGGTGGATGCTCCAGTGTAGCCTCGACAGCCAACTTCTACTGGATAGGTGAAGGGCCTCCATCCTGCTTGTGCACACTCACTTGCCAGCTCTGAGTACTTGTCCCTCTTTCTTTCAAAGGCAGCCTCCATTCCCTCTTCCCATGGTACCGTTAATTCTACCATGATGACAGTTTTAGTAGAGGTGGACCACAGGACAATGTCTGGGCGTAACGAGGTTGTTGTGATCTCTTGAGGGAACTTCAACTGACGATCTAGATCAGCCCTCATGTTCCATTCTCCGCCAGCTGACAGGAGAGACTGGATGCTCTTGCTGCTGCTCTGAGGCTGGCCACCTTGCTTGACAAACTTAATCAACCGCTGAGCTGTTCCCGGACTGGCCCCATTTGCTTCCACTCTGCGTGCCTCCAGGATTTCAGCTAGCCTTCGCAGGACGCGGTCGTGCCGCCATCCATACCGGCCCTGCGACAAAGCTACCTTGCAGCCAGAAAGAATGTGACGCAAGCTTGGGTTCTGGGAGTCACAGAGCTGGCAGGTCACCTCTGCCCCGTACCACACATGCAAGTTCCCGGGACTGGGGAGGGTATCGTACGTGGCCCTGATGAGGAAACTTAGCCTCGCCTGGGGCATCTTCCACATGTCTGCCCACGTAACAACTCTGTTGACAACAGCCTCCCAATTGGTCCATCTCCCTTGCTGCTGTTGGCCCACAGCCTTGATCATATAGCTCTCCTCTTCCATCTTGACCACTTCTGAGATCACCAGATCTTTTCTTTCCTTCCTTGAGGCTTTGGACCACATCTTGGATGCTGCTCCCCATCCAAAGCCGGCTCTGCCAGACTGTATCTGTCCTACCATCTCCTGGTGTTTCAGTCGGACGATGGCCTGGTCTACTGTCTGCCTCGCATTCCACTTACGCCCTGTACAGACTTTGGTCTTGGTGTTGCGGACAGACGGATCAGGTGAGTCTCTGAGCTCGAACACGAGCCTCACCTTCTCCTGTTTGTAGCCCAAGCTGATGGATTTCAGTGGCAGCTTCAGAATGGTTCTTCCAAACAGCGCCGTGTTGGACAGACATCTGGGAAGGCCCAGCCACTTGCGAATGTAGTTGTTGGCTTTTGAGTCCATCTTGAGGACTGTTGTGGAGGTGATGTCGCACAACTTCAAGGGCCACATCAGGCGATGGTATAAGGTGAACTGGTAACACCAGACCTTGAATTTCCCTGGAATATGGCTTTGGTCAATTGTGTTCAGGCCATCCTTCAGCTGAGAAGTGACAGAGGCAGCCATGTGCTTATCAGACATGTCAGCAGTGTAACGCCTTCCGAGGCTCCGCACAGGTTGGTCGACCACGCGTGGGATTAATTCACCATCCACTGAGAATGAGATGTTGTCATTCCTGGCTCCTTTCCGGATGGAGAGGCTGCGGGACTTGGCAGGTTTTATTTTCATCCGTGCCCATGCTAGGAGCTCCCCGAGTCTTTTCAGGAGTCTGGAGGTACATGCAGCCGTCTGGAGGAGGATGGTAACATCATCCATGTAGCCTCGCAGCGCCGGGAGTCGCTGGCCTGACTCAGATCTCACTCCTCGGGCCATCTGTTTTCCACCGATAAGGATGATCTCGAAGGCTGTTATGAACAGTATTGGAGAGATAGAGCAACCCATTGCTATTCCCTTCTCTAACTGGTGCCAACCAGTTGAGATCTCCTGAGTCGTGTAGCAGACTTTGAAGTTGTTAAAGTAGTTTACTACCAGGCTTTGGATGCATGATGGAATGTGGAAGAAGTTGAGTGCAAAACTGATGAGTTGATGTGGAACCGATCCATAGGCATTGGCCAGATCCAACCAAACCACATGCAGGTCCGCTTTGTTGCGCTTGGTTGACTGGATTTGCTCCCAGATCATGGCCGAGTGCTCCACGCAGCCAGGGAAGCCTGGAACGCCTGCCTTCTGACAACTGGTGTCGATGTAATTGTTTGCCAGAAGGTAGTTGGTCATCCGCTTCGCCACCACGGTGAAGAAAAGCTTCCCTTCCACATTCAGTAGGGCAATACCTCTGAACTGGTCAATGTTACAAGAATTACTCTCTTTTGGGATAAAAGTTGTTATTGCTCTGCTCCACGATGATGGTATGGACTGGGTTTTCCAGGCAACGCCCATCAGCTTCCACAACAGCTTCAGGAGTCCAGGACAGTTTTTGAAAACCTTGTAAGGTACCCCGTTCGGTCCGGGTGCTGAAGCAGTTCTTGCACGCTCAACCACTTGCTTAACCTCAGCCCATCTCGGGGGGGTGGTGTCAAACTGCGAGGAAGGCTCAGGTGGGCGAGGTACGTGCCCCGGTGATCCGAGGGGGAGATCCTTTTGGCTATCACTGAGCTGGACTTTGATGTGTTCCTCCAACTCCTGCTCACTGGTCTGGAGTGTCCCGTTCTTCTTTTCCTCTAGCAGGCTTCGAGCATACTTGAAGGGGTCCCGGAAGAAGCTTGCCCTTGCTTTCTCCCTGCGGCTTCTGCGTTTCCTGATTCTTTCAGCTCTCCTCAGTTGTGCGAGTCTTACTTTGATCTGGTCCCACAGGTTCTTCAGGCCGACTTTCTCCTGGTCATTGGCTTTCCTCCACTGCTTGCGTAAGAGGCGGCGTTCCTTTACGAGCTGGAGGATTTCTCTCTCCCGTCTCCCGCTCTGTTTGGGAACGATCTTCCTCTGTGGCATCAATCCAAAACGCTCTTTCCCTTCTTCGTAGATGATGTCTCCCATAATGTTTAGTTTGGAAGTTACACTGCCTCTTAGCGCACTTTGGAGGGTGGTGCATAAGTTAAAATCGAAGCTGCTCCAGGAGTCTTTGTCGTTGGCTTTTGGCCACTTCACTTTGGCTTTCCGGATAAGCTTCTCTGATGTTCCTCTTGTGGGTTCTCTACTTGGTGTTTGACTGACTTGTATCGGAGATTTTAGATGCAGGCCGATATCATCGATACTTGTTTTCAAATTTCCCCTGATATTGGTTTGATATTAATATCGAATGGGCACACAAGTAGACATGGAAAGGAGGCATACAGTACATGACAGCGCCAACAACTTCACTCTCGCTAGTTTGCGCTTTTTTTGTACTAAAAAAAAAAAAGTAGGCCATTTTGTGAGCTATCAGTTGGGATTACACACAGTGTTGACGTGTGTGTGTGTGTGTGTGCATGTGTGTGTGTGTGTGTGTGGCCTTTGAGCACCAGCATAGATTTAAATATTTTTTGTGGGTTTTTTTTTTAGATGTTTTTCCAACAGCTCTCGGCCCCTCACGACTATATTTCATTGTGTCCCCACTGTGTTTGACATATTTCTGCCACTCGCATTATTCATCACCTCTGTCATTTTTCACATAATAGGGTGGGGTTTTTTTTGGACGTGCAAGGGGGTAGTTGGAACTCCTGAGGGTTGATATTGACATTTTTTGTCGTCGGTGTGTACCAGTGTACATTTTTCCAGTGGCACACAGTATTAATGAAAACATGACCATAGAACTTTCCTCCAGAAGGTCTTATCTTTGTCGATGTGATGTCAGATGAAACAGAAAATGGAGCTGTTTGGCCACAATACCCAGCAATATGTTTGGAGGGGAAAAGGTGAGGTCTTTAATCCCAGGAACACACCTTCTACCGTCAAGCATGGTGGTGGTAGTATTATGCTTTGGGCCTGTTTTGCTGCCAATAGAACTGGTGCTTTAACTGGGACAATGCAAAAAGGAGGATTACGTCCAAATTCTTCAGGACAACCTAAAATCTTTAGCCCGGAGGTTGGGTCTTGGGCGCAGGGACAATGACCCCAAACACACGTCAAAAGTGGTAAAGGAATGGCTAAATCAGGCTAGAATGAAGGTTTGTCCATACGTTTAAGTCAGGACTTTGGGAAGGCCATTCTAAAACCTTCATTCTAGCCTGATTTAGCCATTCCTTTACCACTTTTGACGTGTGTTTGGGGTCATTGTCCTGTTGGAACACCCAACTGCGCCCAAGACCCAACGTCCGGGCTGACGATTGTAGGTTGTCCTGAAGAATTTGGAGGTAATCCTCCTTTTTTCATTGTCCCATTTAAAGCACCAGTTCCATTGGCAGCAAAACAGGCCCAGAGCATAATACTACCACCACCATGCTTGACGGTGGGTAGAGTAGCCAGAAATTGTACTCAAGTAAGAGTACTGTAACTTTAGAGATTTATTACTCAAGTAAAAGTAAGGAGTAGTCACCCAAATATTTACTTGAGTAAAAGTAAAAAGTATGTTGTGAAAAAACTACTCAAGTACTGAGTAACTGATGAGTAACCTGTTCGTTTAATGATGACGGCAACAAATAGTGCACAAAAATATAAAAATAGCAATGAGCAAATTCTGAGCCAGGAATATCTCTTAAGCAACTAAAACAACAATATATATTAAATAATAATACATTAACATAAAAATAATTAAGGTAAATTGAGCCACAATAACTTAACAGCACCATAGGCTCAGTAGGCAGAGATTACAAAGGAAAATAACAAGTTAGCCTTTACGCAAACCATAAACTGATAGGTGTGGGCTGCACCTGGGAACACACTGTGCACTTCTGATTGGTGTTTCTATGCATGCGTGAGTGTGTGTGCGACTGTGCGTGTGTGTGTGTGTGTGTGTGTGTGTGTGTGTGTGTGCGACTGTGCGTGTCTATGAGGCTGCAGTGCGTTAATAAATGTCCCCACACGATGTACATTTGACAGTGATTCATAGCACGGAAGCTAAAATCAGCCTACGGTGACAGCCAAAATATCTACTAACGTTACTTACCGCGAGGTGCTTCCTCAAATTTGACGTTGAGTTCATGTAAGCTTAAGCTTGTTGTTGTTTTGCCGCTGAAACTTTATGTTTCAGTGGCGGTCACATGACCGCGGAGTCAAACGTCACCAGTGACTGCATTTGATTGGTGAAACGGAGTCAAACGTCACCAGTGACTGCATTTGATTGGTGAAACGGAGTCAAACGTCACCAGTGACTGCATTTGATTGGTGAAACGGAGTCAAACGTCACCAGTGACTGCATTTGATTGGTGAAACGGAGTCAAACGTCACCAGTGACCGCATTTGATTGGTGAAACGGAGTCAAACGTCACCAGTGACCGCATTTGATTGGTGAAACGGAGTCAAACGTCACCAGTGACTGCATTTGATTGGTGAAACGGAGTCAAACGTCACCAGTGACTGCATTTGATTGGTGAAACGGAGTCAAACGTCACCAGTGACTGCATTTGATTGGTGAAACGGAGTCAAACGTCACCAGTGACTGCATTTGATTGGTGAAACGGAGTCAAACGTCACCAGTGACTGCATTTGATTGGTGAAACGGAGTCAAACGTCACCAGTGACTGCATCTGATTGGTGAAACGGAGTCAAACGTCACCAGTGACTGCATTTGTTTGGTGAAACGAAGTCAAACGTCACCAGTGACTGCATTTGATTGGTGAAAGGGAGTCAAACGTCACCAGTGACTGCATTTGATTGGTGAAACGGAGTCAAACGTCACCAGTGACTGCATCTGATTGGTGAAACGGAGTCAAACGTCACCAGTGACTGCATTTGATTGGTGAAACGGAGTCAAATGTCACCAGTGACTGCATTTGATTGGTGAAACGGAGTCAAACGTCACCAGTGACTGCATTTGATTGGTGAAACGGAGTCAAACGTCACCAGTGACTGCATTTGATTGGTGAAACGGAGTCAAACGTCACCAGTGACTGCATTTGATTGGTGAAACGGAGTCAAACGTCACCAGTGACTGCATTTGATTGGTGAAACTGAGTCAAACGTCACCAGTGACTGCATTTGATTGGTGAAACGGAGTCAAACGTCACCAGTGACTGCATTTGATTGGTGAAACGGAGTCAAACGTCACCAGTGACTGCATTTGATTGGTGAAACGGAGTCAAACGTCACCAGTGACTGCATTTGATTGGTGAAACGGAGTCAAACGTCACCAGTGACTGCATTTGATTGGTGAAACTGAGTCAAACGTCACCAGTGACTGCATTTGATTGGTGAAACGGAGTCAAACGTCACCAGTGACTGCATTTGATTGGTGAAACGGAGTCAAACGTCACCAGTGACTGCATTTGATTGGTGAAACGGAGTCAAACGTCACCAGTGACTGCATTTGATTGGTGAAACGGAGTCAAACGTCACCAGAGACTGCAATTGATTGGTGAAACGGAGTCAAACGTCACCAGTGACTGTATTTGATTGGTGAAACGGAGTCAAACGTCACCAGTGACTGTATTTGATTGGTGAAACGGAGTCAAACGTCACCAGTGACTGCATTTGATTGGTGAAACGGAGTCAAACGTCACCAGTGACTGTATTTGATTGGTGAAACGGAGTCAAACGTCACCAGTGACTGTATTTGATTGGTGAAACGGAGTCAAACGTCACCAGTGACTGTATTTTATTGGTGAAACGGAGTCAAACGTCAGCAGTGACTGCATTTGATTGGTGAAACGGAGTCAAACGTCACCAGTGACTGCATTTGATTGGTGAAACGGAGTCAAACGTCACCAGTGACTGCATTTGATTGGTGAAACGGAGTCAAACGTCACCAGTGACTGCATTTGATTGGTGAAACGGAGTCAAACGTCACCAGTGACTGCATTTGATTGGTGAAACGGAGTCAAACGTCACCAGTGACTGCATTTGATTGGTGAAACGGAGTCAAACGTCACCAGTGACTGCATTTGATTGGTGAAACGGAGTCAAACGTCACCAGTGACTGCATTTGATTGGTGAAACGGAGTCAAACGTCACCAGTGACTGCATTTGATTGGTGAAACGGAGTCAAATGTCACCAGTGACTGCATTTGATTGGTGAAACGGAGTCAAACGTCACCAGTGACTGCATTTGATTGGTGAAACTGAGTCAAACGTCACCAGTGACTGCATTTGATTGGTGAAACGGAGTCAAACGTCACCAGTGACTGCATTTGATTGGTGAAACGGAGTCAAACGTCACCAGTGACTGCATTTGATTGGTGAAACGGAGTCAAACGTCACCAGTGACTGCATTCCATTGGTGAAACGGAGTCAAACGTCACCAGTGACTGCATTCCATTGGTGAAACGGAGTCAAACGTCACCAGTGACTGCATTTGATTGGTGAAACGGAGTCAAACGTCACCAGTGACTGCATTTGATTGGTGAAACGGAGTCAAACGTCACCAGTGACTGCATTTGATTGGTGAAACGGAGTCAAACGTCACCAGTGACTGCATTTGATTGGTGAAACGGAGTCAAACGTCACCAGTGACTGCATTTGATTGGTGAAACGGAGTCAAACGTCACCAGTGACTGCATTTGATTGGTGAAACGGAGTCAAACGTCACCAGTGACTGCATTTGATTGGTGAAACGGAGTCAAACGTCACCAGTGACTGCATTTGATTGGTGAAACGGAGTCAAACGTCACCAGTGACTGCATTTGATTGGTGAAACGGAGTCAAACGTCACCAGTGACTGCATTTGATTGGTGAAACGGAGTCAAACGTCACCAGTGACTGCATTTGATTGGTGAAACGGAGTCAAACGTCACCAGTGACTGCATTTGATTGGTGAAACGGAGTCAAACGTCACCAGTGACTGCATTTGATTGGTGAAACGGAGTCAAACGTCACCAGTGACTGCATTTGATTGGTGAAACGGAGTCAAACGTCACCAGTGACTGTATTTGATTGGTGAAACGTAGTCAAACGTCACCAGTGACTGCATTTGATTGGTGAAACGGAGTCAAACGTCACCAGTGACTGTATTTGATTGGTGAAACGGAGTCAAACGTCACCAGTGACTGCATTTGATTGGTGAAACGGAGTCAAACGTCACCAGTGACTGCATTTGATTGGTGAAACGGAGTCAAACGTCACCAGTGACTGTATTTGATTGGTGAAACGGAGTCAAACGTCACCAGTGACTGCATTTGATTGGTGAAACGGAGTCAAACGTCACCAGTGACTGTATTTGATTGGTGAAACGGAGTCAAACGTCACCAGTGACTGTATTTGATTGGTGAAACGTAGTCAAACGTCACCAGTGACTGCATTTGATTGGTGAAACGGAGTCAAACGTCACCAGTGACTGTATTTGATTGGTGAAACGGAGTCAAACGTCACCAGTGACTGCATTTGATTGGTGAAACGGAGTCAAACGTCACCAGTGACTGCATTTGATTGGTGAAACGGAGTCAAACGTCACCAGTGACTGCATTTGATTGGTGAAACGGAGTCAAACGTCACCAGTGACTGCATTTGATTGGTGAAACGGAGTCAAACGTCACCAGTGACTGTATTTGATTGGTGAAACGTAGTCAAACGTCACCAGTGACTGCATTTGATTGGTGAAACGGAGTCAAACGTCACCAGTGACTGTATTTGATTGGTGAAACGGAGTCAAACGTCACCAGTGACTGCATTTGATTGGTGAAACGGAGTCAAACGTCACCAGTGACTGCATTTGATTGGTGAAACGGAGTCAAACGTCACCAGTGACTGCATTTGATTGGTGAAACGGAGGCATGCGATAGGTCCTACTTTGAAGGTCTGTCTGACAAACCAAAACAAACAAAGCGTGCATTAACAGATCGATAAAAATCAGTAGCGAGTAGCGAGCTGAATGTAGATAAATGGAGCGGAGTAAAAGTATCGTTTCTTCTCTATAAATATACTCAAGTAAAAGTATGTTGAATTAAAACTACTCTTAGAAGTACAATTCATCCCAAAAGTTACTCAAGTAGATGTAACGGAGTAAATGTAGCGCGTTACTACCCAACTCTGATGGTAGGCATGGTGTTCCTGGGATTAAAGGCCTCACCTTTTCTCCTCCAAACATATTGCTGGGTATTGTGGCCAAACAGCTCAATTTTTGTTTCATCTGACATCACATGGACAAAGATAAGACCTTCTGGAGGAAAGTTGTGTGGTCAGATGAAACAAAAATTGGACACAATACCCAGCAATATGTTTGGAGGAGAAATCCCAGGAACACCCCACCTACCGTCAAGCATGGTGGTGGTAGTATTATGCTCTGGGCCTGTTTTGCTGCCAATGGAACTGGTGCTTTACAGTGAGTAAATGGGACAATGAAAAAGGAGGATTACCTCCAAATTCTTCAGGACAAGCTAAAATCATCAGCCCAGAGGTTGGGTCTTGGGCGCAGTTGGGTGTTCCAACAGGACAATGACCCCAAACTAAGGCTGCAGCTAACGATTATTTTTCTATCGATTAATCTATAGATTATTTTTTTCGATTAATCGGTTAATCTATAGATTATTTTTTCGATTCATCTATAGATTATTTTTCCTTTTACCGATTATTTTTTTATTTAAAATGAAGATGAAAAAATAAATGTAGGCCTGTTTTTTCAAAAGGCATGGCTTTTATTTACAAAAAAAAGAAGTATGGCCACTCAGTCAACATTGACAACAACATGACAAAATATTCTGTAACAATGTAAACATTTAAAACTTTTAACATTTAACAAAATTAAAAGTAGCTTATTTGCTTTTTAATGTGCAAATATAAAAGTAAACATCCAGTGCAAATCTTAATATTCTGCAATAGTATAAGCATTTCAAAAGTAAAAGTATTGCTTATTTTGCTTTAAAATGTGCAAAAATAAAGATAAACATCCAATACAAAAAAGTGCAAAACGAAATATTCTGTAACAACAGTGTAAACATTTCAACAAAAGTGAAAGTATTGCTTATTTGCTAAAATGTGCAAAAATAAAGATAAACATCCAATACAAAAACGTGCCAATCTAAATATTCTGGAGCACTGTAAACATTAAGTATTGCTTTTAAAATGTGCAAAATAAACATCGAGTCCAACACAGTACACAATAACCAATTCTACTCATTCCAGTGAGTGTCTAACAGTTGTAATGAAGAAAGGTTAGCATGTCTACATGCTCTGGTTCTTTTCTTGTTTACAATATTCCCAGCAGCTGAAAATAGGCGCTCAGAAGGGGTCGATGTGGCTGGAACTGAGAGGTAATTAGCCTTCACCTCAAGCCAGGACTGCGAGTGAGCTGAGCTGCACTTTAAGTTTCTAGAAGGTCAACGGGCTCATAGTGATGTTACTAGTAGTTGACTGGGAGGTGTTTATTATCATTTGGGGAGAGTCCGCTGCCTGATGCTCACCTGCTAAACACCTATCTGCTCCACGCTGAAGCGCTGACTACATGCGCTCTGAATACACACTGCTGATTGGCTGATAATGCTTCGTGTGTACCAATCAGATGGTTGTGTGGGTGGGACAATGCTGCGTGTGTACCAATCAGATGGTTGTGTGGGTGGGACAATGCTGCGTGCTGAGACAGAGGCAGCCGCAGAAGGAGCAAAGCAGCTTGTTAAGACTTTAGCAGCTAAAGTTAGCTTTAGCTTAGAAACTCGTTCGGTACACCCCCGTACCGAACCGAAAGCCCCGTACCGAAACGGTTCAATACAAAACACGTACCGTTACACCCCTAGCAGATACAAATGACACATTCATGTTTTTGTGTAATGATGACAACGTATGCTAACGCGGACGATTGACTAGTTGATGGTTTTCTTTTCAAATGTTGGTTCATAGCCGTTGTGCTGCTATGATAGGCCATTTCCGCTCGACACTGTGCATACAACAACATTATTAGGCCGTGTATTGAAATACTTCCACACTTTTGACCACTTTTGGCGTGATTTTTTCCCCCTCGCTCGCACAGTCTGCTTTGCGCTCCGCCATGACGGTAGTGTGACGTAAATATGCGACGCACAAAAACGGCGTCGACGTATTTACGTAACCGATGACGTCAACTACGTCGACGCGTCGTTTCAGCCTTACCCCAAACACACATCAAAAGTGGTAAAGGAATGGCTAAATCAGGTTAGAATGAAGGTTTTAGAATGGCCTTCTCAAAGTCCTGACTTAAACGTGTGGACAGTGCTGAAGAAACAAGTCCATGTCAGGAAAACCAACACATTTAGCTGAACTGCACCAATTTTGTCAAGAGGAGTGGTCAAACATTCAAGCAGAAGCTTGTGGATGGCTACCAAAAGCACCTTATTGCAGTGAAACTTGCCAAGGGACATGTAAGCAAATATTAACATTGTTGTATGTATACTTTTGACCCAGCACATTTGCTCACATTTTCAGTAGACCCATAATAAATTCATAAAAGAACCAAAACTTCATGAATGTTTTTTGTGACCGACATGTATGTGCTCCAATCACTCTATCACAAAAAAATAAAAATTGTAGAAATGATTGGAGACTCAAGACAGCCATGACATTATGTTCTTTACAAGTGTATGTACCGTCCCTAATTTGTCCATCACCCCCTCTTTTAAAAAAAAAGAATAATAATTTCCTGTCATTTATTCACCCTGTACCCTCACTGCTCCCCCCCTACCTGCATGGCCTTGAAGTCACATCAACAGGAAGACCCAGTATGAGAATCCAGTGCTGGAGGCTAAGAGGCGCCGGCAGCTGGAGCAGCAACAACCTCAGCCCCAAAGCCAGCAGCCACCTGAAGGTGAGCGCCACATCCGAGGTTGGTTCACAAAGACAAAGAAGTTGGGAAAGGTGGCAATAAATACTGATAAAGTTGAGGAATGCTCATCAAACACTTATTTGGAGGTGAACAAGCAAATTGGGAACAGGTGGGTGCCATGATTGGGTATAAAAGCAGCTTCCATGAAATGCTCAGTCATTCACAAACAAGGATGGGGCGAGGGTCACCACTTTGTCAACAAATGCGTCAGCAAATTGTTGAACAGTTTAAGAACGACATTTCTCAACCAGCTTTTGCAAGGAATTTAGGGATTTCACCATCCAAGCTCCGTGATATCATCAAAAGGTTCAGAGAATCTGGAGAAATCACTGCACGTAAGTGACAAGGCTGTGACCTTCGATCCCTCAGGCTGTACTGCATCAAAAACTGACATCAGTGTGTAAAGGATATCACCATATGGGCTAAGGAACACTTCGGAAAACCACTGTCAGTAACTACAGTTTGTCGCTACATCTGTAAGTGCAAGTTAAAACTCTACTATGCAAAGCGAAAGCCATTTATCAACAACACCCAGAAACGTCGCCGGCTTTACTGGGCCCGAGCTCATCTAAGATGGACTGATGCAAAGTGGAAAAGTGTTCTGTTGTCTGACGAGTCCACATTTCAAATTGTTTTGGGAAACCGTGGACGTCGTGTCCTCCGGACCAAAGAGGAAAAGAACCATCCGGATTGTTATAGGCGTAAAGTGTAAAAGCCAGCATGTGTGATGGTATGGGGGTGTATTAGTGCCCAAGACATGGGTAACTTACACATCTGTGAAGGCACCATTAATGCTGAAAGGTACATACAGGTTTTGGAGCAACATCTTTTTCATGGACGCCCCTGCTTATTTTAGCAAGACAATGCCAAGCCACGTGTTACATCAACGTGGCTTCATAGTAAAAGAGTGCGGGTACTAGACTGGCCTGCCTGTAGTCCAGACCTGTCTCCCATTGAAAATGTGTGGCGCATTATGAAGCCTAAAATAGCACAACGGAGACCCCCGGACTGTTGAACAACTTAAGCTGTACATCAAGCAAGAATGGGAGAGAATTCCATCTGAGAAGCTTCAAAAATGTGTCTCCTCAGTTCCCAAACGTTTACTGAGTGTTGTTAAAAGGAAAGGCCATGTAACACAGTGGTGAACATGCCCCTGTGACAACTTTTTTGGCACAGGGGCAAAATTCTAAGTTAATGATTATTTGCAAAAAAAAAGATGTTTCTCAGTTCGAACATTAAATATCTTGTCTTTGCAGTCTATTCAATTGAATATAAGGATTTTCAAATCATTGTATTCTGTTTTTTATTTAAGATTTACACAACATGCTAACTTCTCTGGTTCGGGTTTCGTAGAAATAATCTGAAATCTTCCCCCCCAAGGTGAGGACAGGTAGTTTATCTTGGTGTGTAAGTATAAATGATGATATTACCAGTAAGGACGTACCATCTCAGCAAACGGTTGCTTCTTTTTCAGCTGCGGGGCTTAATTGTATATGCATAGTCCGCGCCGCGTTCTGCCAATTCGGCAGAAATTGTTTGATCGCACTCGATTACCTGCTGGTTTTCCCTCCTCGATACCTTCAAGCGGATCTTTCACCCGCTTTTTCACCCCGGCATTGATTATACATTCACATCTTCCTGGAATGTTAATGAAGGTAGTAGCCTGGCCTGCAACACCATACAGTAACAAGGTGATTAATCAAAAACGGGCCACTCCATTTTTCATGCCCCTCCATTGTTAGTCAACAGACAGACGGCAGGTGGTAAACCTTTCATGAAATTAGTGGCGTCTGTTTGGTCCGAGCGTCAGTAGGGTTTTTTTTTCTCATGACATAGGGCGCCTATGTTGTTTTCTAGGCCCCTTCTAGAGAATATACATCTTTTTTCTATTGCAGAATGGATCGAAGACTCAACATTTGCAGACGCCGGTCTAGCGAGTTATGCTGCCAACCACCAGGAGACCTACAGAGACCCCCCGACTGGACCCACAGTTCCGATGGGACAGAAACGTGAGTCGACTCGATGTTACATCGACCTGTGTTGACATGGGTTTGATTGGTCATTGTGTGTGAGTCCTCCTGTCACCATCGGCTTAGGACCCCAGAAAATAATACGATAATAACAAAAAGCGCACTCAAAAAGGAGTGAGGGAAAGTTTCAAAAACACAATGAGCTTAGACTTGGTCTCAGTGTATCTACCAAGCCAGATTGATAAACTTTAAGTCACAGTCTTTCTGGGTTCAGTTTATTATTTTTATTTTTATTTATTTTATTTTTATTTTTATTTTTATTTTTATTTTTATTTTTATTTTTATTTTTATTTTTATTTTTATTTTTATTTTTAATTTTATTTTTATTTTTATTTTTATTTTTATTTTTATTTTTATTTTTATTTTTATTTTATTTTTATTTTATTAATTTTTTTATTTTATTTTATTTTATTTTATTTTATTTTATTTTATTTTATTTTATTTATTTATTTTTATTTATTTATCATTTATCGTTTATTTATTTTATTATTATTATTTTTATTATTATTTTTTTTAAAATTATTATTATTATCTGGGATTAGTTTATTATTTCTTCGGTCAGTGGTCAACAAAATAAACAAACAGTTTTACATAAACAAACAGTTGTACATTCATAAATTGAAAAATGTTGCAGACCGAAAGGGTTTAGGCTGAAGTTGAACACTTATTGTGCCTAACTGTCAGGTTCAAACACTGATGACTATCTATTAAACCAGGAGTCACCAACGCGGTGCCCGCGGGCACCAGGTCGCCCGTAAGGACCAGATGAGTCGCCCGCTGGCCTCTTCTAAAAATAGCAGCACTTATCAGTGAGCTGCCTCTATTTTTTAAATTGTATTTATTTACCAGTGTGACAGTCCTATCTGTCGTGCGGGTTCTCAGGACCACCTAGGGAAGACATTGCCTGAGACGGTTTAGACTTCTTTATTATTTCAATCACAGAGTCTTTTGCGTGCTTTTTAGCAGCTGCCTTTTTTCTCACGTGAGCACACGAATGGTTTCCTCACGTCCGCCTTCTGCTTTTCAGCAGCACGTCGCCGTCGTCTGCGTGGCAGCAGAGGATGGTTTCCTCCCGTCCGCCGTCTTTCTCCGTCTCCTCCCTTGATGTTCACGTCTCTCACCCTTTTATACGGTCCGAGAGGGTGATTGCACTGTCCACAGCTGCGCGCTCCACGCACCTTATGCTGATTGCGGCGTCGCTCCCAGCGCGCCCCGCCTTGCCGCTCGCTCGTCCACGCCTCCTCGACGCCATCTTGGAGCGGGCGCCGTCTGTCCGCCGGCCCCGCCCCCCCACAACTAGCAAGCTGGTCTCGCTTTGCTCGACATTTTTAATTCTAAGAGAGACAAAACTCAAATAGAATTTGAAAATCCAAGAAAATATTTTAAAGACTTGGTCTTCACTTGTTTAAATAAATTCATTAATTTTTTTACTTTGCTTCTTATAACTTTTAGAAAGACAATTTTAGAGAAAAAATACAACCTTAAAAATGATTTTAGGATTTTTAAACACATATACCTTTTTACCTTTTAAATTCCTTCCTCTTCTTTCCTGACAATTTAAATCAATGTTCAAGTAAATTTATTTTTTTTATTGTAAAGAATAATAAATACATTTTAATTTAATTCTTCATTTTAGCTTCTGTTATTTCGACGAAGATTATTTGTGAAGTATTTCGTCAAATTTATTATGATTAAAATTCTGGCAAATCTAGAAAATCTGTAGAATCAAATTTAAATCTTATTTCAAAGTCTTTTGAATTTCTTTAAAAAATTTTGTTCTGGAAAATGTAGAAGAAATAAGGATTTGTCTTTGTTAGAAATATAGCTTGGTCCAATTTGTTATATATTCTAACAAAGTGCAGATTGGATTTTTACCTATTTAAAACAGGTCATCAAAATTCTAAAATTAATCTTAATCAGGAAAAATTACTAATCATGTTCCATAAATTATTATTTTTATTTTTTTTATTTTACATGAGTTATTATTTGTACAAACATGGTGCAAAGTAATTCAGGATTTGTTAAAAAATGTTAGTGGCTAGGTAGTTAAAATGGGATATTGTGATTTCACAAGACTGTCTTAGGAGTGATCATTTGAAAATGTTCAATTTGAAAAATGTGCACTTAGAGAAAATATAAAAATAAAGTGTTGCATATTCAGTGTTTCCCATAAACTGCCAAGATACCTGTGGCGGTGGGGGCGTGGCTATGGGCGTGGTCACCATGACATCATCGAGTAATTTGCATAATTTACTACAATGATATGATTTTCTCTAAAAAGGCTCAAAAAATGTATACTTACTAATTAATAATAACAGTTTTGTTTTAAACGTCCATCCATCCATCCATTCTACAATATAATTACAACACTTTATGTACATATTTATATACAGATTTGAACAATAAGTTATTCACTGAAATATATTTATTAATTGTGGTTCTTACAAAAAATATATCTTATCAAATATAAAAGCTAAAATGTCTCTTAAAGCTCTGCCCCTTTAATTAGTGCATACTAAATAATTTAACTTTAGCCTACTACTACAACCATATTATTTACCAGCAACATAAAGTGAAACAGAGGCAGAGGTGTCCTGCCACAGTCAGTAACAAATAAACAGAAAACAGTAGTGGTCAAATACAAATAAGGCAACAAGAGAAGTATCCTACACTTCTCTTTTGTAAAGTAAATCTGAACAGCCGATATGGGCATCTACATCAACTATATGATTTGCCTGAGAAGCTGGACAGGACAAAAAATAAAAAAATAAAAAAATATATTTTTGTATTTTTTTTAATTTGTGGCGGACGTAATTCTTTCGTGGCGGGCCGCCACAAATAAATGAATGTGTGGGAAACACTGATATTGATATTTATCTGTTTCTATATATATTTATTGTGAGAAATCATTAAGATAATCAGTGTTTCCACAAAGATAAATATCATTAATTATTCATAATAACATAGAGTTAAAGGTAAATTGAGCAAATTGGCTATTTCTGGCAATTTATTTAAGTGTGCATCAAACTGGTAGCCCTTCGCATTAATCAGTACCCAAGAAGTAGCTCTTGGTTTCAAAAAGGTTGGTGACCCCTGCTTTAGTGTGTACCTCTTGTATACACCGTTTTCTTGCCTAAAAGAATTGCTATTGTGACATCCAGTGGACACTTTTAGAACAGCAGTTTCTTTCTTTAAAAAGAAAAAAAAGCAGCTCATTTTAATACTTGGCAAACTCATCACGCGTGCCGGAAAAAACCTGTTGGTCCCCGGACCTTAGTGTTTGACACCCCTGGTTTACATCATTAAACATGTTCATGTGTTTCAAACCAATGAGCACTCGCTCTTGTTAGAATAATTGTTTGTAAGTTATGACAAAAAACTTTGGCAAGAAGACAAAAGGCTGTCTTTGAAACCTACCAAGAAGAATGCTCGCAAAACTCCACTGTGTAAGGGGAAGAGCCATATGAAGGGTTTTCTGTTTTCTCTCATGGATGGTAATCAACAGAAGGATGTTGTTCTGGCCCAAGGACTTCAAAGCGGAGAGATGACAGGATCTGCCCAATTTCCAGACGAACTCTTTTGTAACTATTTTATGGACCTCTTTTTGAACTGGTTTACGAACGTCTTTTTTAACTATTTTATGGACCTCTTTTGGAACTATTTTACCAACTCTTTTTGAACTGACCTTTTCTGTGAATTGTTTACGACCTTTTCTGTGAACTTTTTGCGACCTTTGTCCTTTGGAAACAAAGGTGGTCGGCGAGGCTCCAAAATAAAAGATGCAACGCAATCTTTTGGCAGAGCGTGCTGAGATACTGTACAAGGGTACAGTGTGTCCAGGCGTGTCTCCTCAATTGAGTCCAAATTGAATTCTGTCTCTGTTTAATTCTTTGCCTCTTGTCTTGTTTAATAGATGTCATCAGTGTTTGAACCTGACAGCTCCCTAAAGTGCAATTCTTCCCAACTGTTTTTAGGGTCCGCACAGGACCTTTTCAAAAGGAATCCCAAAGGGAGTCCTTTTGCAATGGGACGAAAGGACCCTATTGAAATTGTAAGGTTTTATTATTATTAGGGTCCGCATGTACCCTGTACAAAGGACTCCCACAGGGAGTCCTTTGTACAGGTACAAAGGAACCTATTGAAATTGTAAGGTTGATTATTATTCCGCAGCTTTGCGCACGACTTTGCCCCCCTTAACATGCTTCAAAACTCACCAAATTTTATACACACATAGAAAAACTGGGACAGCACACTTTAGTAAAAAAACCAAACCCCAAAAATCAAAATTGCGCTCTAGTGCCCCCTAGGAAAAAAAAAAAAAAAACTGCCTGTAACTCCCACTAAAAAGGTCGTAGAGACATGAAACAAAAACCTCTATGTAGGTCTCACTTAGACCTACAATTCATAATTTCACATCCTCGGGCAAAAACCAACAGGAAGTTGGCAATTTCCCCTTCAACACAAAAAATGACTAAAAACACTAATTTTTGCCTCTTTGAGCTGTAATTTGACACCCTTAAAATACTTCAAAACTCACCAAAATTTTTACACACATCAGGACTGGTGGAAATTGCGATCTAAATAAAAAACCGAACCCTAAAACTCAAAAATGCGCTCTAGCGCAATTTTTGAATAAAACAGAGACAAAACTGCTTCTCAGAGGAAAACACAGACAAAACTGCTTGTAACTTCCGGAACGTCTTAGAGACATGAAATAAAAACCTCTACGTAGGTCTCACTTAGACCTACATTTCATAGATTGACATCCTTCAGCAAAAATCAACAGGAAGTTTGCTATCCCTCCTTCAAAACAAAATTTTTGTTAAAACCGGTCACCAAACATCAAACATTATCTCCTCCGAGCGCGTTTGTTGTTTCGGCTTCAAACTTCTACAGAAGAGACATTGAACCCTTCTGATTAAAAGTTGGCGAAAGCGTTGTAATAAGTGCTACGGTTTTGATTTTACGAGCCTTCAAAGAAAAGAACCACTGTGCCGCAGCACCTAGGAAAAAAATACAGACACAACTTCCTCTAACTCCCAGTACGAATATTGTAGAGACATGCAACAAAAACCTCTATGTAGGTCTGACTTAGAGCTACATTTCATACACTGACATCCTTCAGCAAAAATCAACAGGAAGTTGGCAATCACCCCTTCAAAACAAAAGTTTCATAAAAACACTCATTTGTGCCTCTTTACGCTGTAATTTGACCCCCTTAAAATACTTCAAAACTCACCAAACTTTTTACACACATCAGGACTGGCGGAAATTGCGATCTAATTAGGACTAGCACCTGCCAAAATGCGGACCCGACCAACGCTGCTTGCAGCTTTAATTTATTATTATTATTCCGCCGCCACAAAAAACTCTAATTTGACCCACTTACCATGCTTCAAAACTCACCAAATTTGACACACACATCAGGACCTGCGAAAATTGCCATCTAATAAAAAACCAAACCCCAAAAATCAAAATTGCGCTCTAGCGCCCGCTAGGAAAAAACAAAAACAAACTGCCTGTAACTCCCACTAGGAAGGTCGTAGAGACATGAAACAAAGACCTTGCGATCTAAAAAAATAACCGAACCCCAAAACTCAAAATTGCGCTCTATTTTTGAATAAAACAGAGACAAAACTGCTTCTCAGAGGAAAACTCAGACAAAACTGCTTGTAACTTCCGGTAGGAACGTCTTAGAGACATGAAACAAATACTTCTATGTAGGTCTCACCTAGACCTACATTTCTTAGATTGACATCCTTTGGCAAAAATCAACAGGAAGTTTGCTATCTCTCCTTCAAAACAAAATTTTTGTTAAAACCGGTCACCAAACATCAAACATTATCTCCTCCGAGCGCGTTTGTCGTTTCGGCTTCAAACTGCTACAGGAGAGAGATTGAACCCTTCTGATTAAAAGTTGACGACGGTGTTTCATTTAGTGCCTTCAAAGACCCGCAGCACTAAAGTTGCTCCGCTGCTGTTGTTTTAAGATGGCTGCTTAAAAGCAGAAAGCACCAGCGTGAGCACAGAATGCAGAGAAGGTAGGTACACTACACAAAAGTATCTAACTCCCAGTACGAATATCGTAGAGACACGAAACAAAAACCTCTATGTAGGTCTCACTCAGGACTACTACTGGACAAAAGTATTGGGACACCTAGGACTAGCACCTGCCAAAATGCGGACCCGACCAACGCTGCTTGCAGCTTTAATTTGTTTTGTTTTTGAACACGTGTGAGGCAAAAGCTGAATAATTCAGTTTGTACTTTTAAAAGGGGCGCATTAGTGCCATCCAAATTTAATCAGCTTGTGTTTTTGTTTTTTGAGGAGGAAAGCCTTTCTTTACCCGGAACCGAGCCGAGCTGAAGGGGACTTTCATCAACACCAAGCTGAAGAAGAGTCGCCGGGGTTTCGGCTTCACCGTGGTGGGTGGCGACGAGCCAGACGAATTCCTGCAAATCAAGAGTCTGGTCCTCGACGGCCCCGCCGCCCTGGACGGCAAAATGGAGACAGGTCGGGGGCTCTTTATCGATCGCCGAGACGGAACGCTGCTTTAATTGGATTGCTGATTCTGGAAACCTTGTTTTCCCCCTCCAAGGTGACGTAATAGTCAGCGTCAACGACATCTGCGTGCTGGGCTACACCCACGCCCAAGTGGTGAAGATCTTCCAGTCCATCCCCATCGACTCCATGGTCAACCTGGAGCTCTGCCGGGGTTACCCGCTGCCTTTCGACCCCGACGACCCCAACACCAGCTTGGTCACCTCCGTGGCCATCCTGGACAACAAAGAGCCCATCATCGTCAACGGCGGGGAGCCCTCCCACATTTACGAGTTGCCCCCCGGTCACGGCGGCCACAACAACAACAACGGCGCCGTCAACGGCGGGGCGCCCCTCAACGGCCTGCCGCGCTCCCACAGCCCCTCCGGGGAGGCGGCCTCCGACACGTCCTCGCAACGCGGCTACAGCGACGTGGTCAACCTGGCCTCGTCCATCGCCACGCAGCCGGAGCTCATCACCGTGCACATGGAGAAAGGCGACAAGGGCTTCGGCTTCACCATCGCCGACAGCGTGGGGGGCGGAGGGCAGAGGGTGAAGCAGATCGTGGACTACCCGCGCTGCCGGGGCCTGCGGGAGGGCGACATCATCGTGGAGGTGAACAAGAGGAACGTGCAGAGCATGTCTCACAACCAGGTGGTGGACCTGCTCAGCAAGTGTCCCAAAGGCAGCGAGGTCACCATGCTGGTGCAGAGAGGTGAGTGGAGCACCATTTCACCATTTTTATCCCCAAAATTGTGATTCGATTTGTGATTGTATTCAAAAACCCCCAAACCAGTGAAGTTGTCACGTTGTGTAAATGGTAAATGAAAACCGAATACAATGATTGGCAAATCCTTTTCAACTTATATTCAATTGAATAGACTGCAAAGACAAGATATTTCATGTTAGAACTGGTCAACTTTGTTATTTTTTTGCAAATATTAGCTCATTTGGAATTTGATGCCTGCAACATGTTTCAAAAAAGCTGGCACAAGTGGCAAAAAAGACTGATAAAGTTGAGGAATGCTCATCAAACACTTATTTGGAACATCCCACAGGTGAAGGGGCTAATTGGGAACGGGTGGGTGCCATGATTGGGTGTAAAAAGCAGCTGCCATGAAATGCTCAGTCATTCACAAACAAGGACGGGGCGAGGGTCACCACTTTGTCAACAAATGCGTGAGCAAATTGTCCAACAGTGGGCAGGACATTATTAAATTTAAAAAAAAAATAAATAAAAAAATTGTCCAACAGTTTAAGAACAACATTTCTCAACCAGCTATTGCAAGGAATTTAGGGATTTCACCATCTACGGTCCGTAATATCATCAAAAGGTTCAGAGAATCTGGAGAAATCACTGCACGTAAGGCCGAAAACCACCATTGAAGGCCTGTGACCTTCAATCCCTAAGGCAGTACTGCGTTAAAAACCGTCATCAGTGTGTAAAGGATATCACCACATGGGCTCAGGAACACTTCAGAAAACCACTGTCACTAAATACAGTTTGTCGCTACATCTGTAAGTGCAAGTTAAAACTCTACTATGCAAAGCCAAAGCCATTTATCAACAACACCCAGAAACGCCGCCGGCTTCTCTGGGCTTGAGCTCATCTAAGATGGACTGATGCAAAGTGGAAAAGTGTTCTGTGGTCTGACGAGTCCACATTTCAAATTGTTTTTGGAAACTGTGGACGTCAAAGAGGAAAAGAACCATCCGGATTGTTATAGGCGCAAAGTGTAAAAGCCAGCATGTGTGATGGTATGGGGGTGTATTAGTGCCCAAGACATGGGTAACTTACACATCTGTGAAGGCACCATTAATGCTGAAAGGTACATACAGGTTTTGGAGCATTCAAGCAACGTTATCATGGACGCCCCTGCTTATTTCAGCAAGACAATGCCAAGCCACGTGTTACAACAGTGTGGCTTCGTAGTAAAAGAGTGCGGGTACTAGACTGGCCTGCCTGTAGTCCAGACCTGTCTCCCATTGAAAATGTGTGGCGCATTATGAAGCCTAAAATAGCACAACGGAGACCCCCGGACTGTTGAACAACTTAAGCTGTAAATCAAGCAAGAATGGGAAAGAATTCCACCTGAGAAGCTTCAAAAAATGTGTCTCCTCAATTCCCAAACGTTTACTTTTCCACTTTGCATCAGTCCATCTTTGATGAGATCGGGCCCAACGAAGCCGGCGGCGTTTCTGGGTGTTGTTGATAAATAGCTTTGGCTTTGCATAGTAGAGTTTTAACTTGCACTTACAGATGTAGCGACAAACTGTAGTTACTGACAGTGGTTTTCCGAAGTGTTCCTGAGCCCATGTGGTGATATCCTTTACACACCGATGTTGGTTTTTGATCCAGTACCGCCTGAGGGATCGAAGGTCTGTAATATCATTGCTTACGTGCAGTGATTTCTCCAGATTCTCTGAACCTTTTGATGATATTACAGACCGTAGATGGTGAAATCCCTAAATTCCTTGCAATAGCTGGTTGAGAAATGTTGTTCTTAAACAATTTGCTCAGGCATTTGTTGACAAAAGTGGTGACCCTCGCCCCGTCCTTGTTTGTGAATGACTGAGCATTTCATGGAAGCTGCTTTTTATACCCAATCATGGCACCCACCTGTTCCCAATTAGGGATGTTCCAAATAAGTGTTTGATGAGCATCCCTCAACTTTCTCAGTCTTTTTTGCCACTTGTGCCAGCTTTTTTGAAACATGATGCAGGCATCAAATTCCAAATGAGCTATTATTTGCCAAAAATGACCAGTGTGAACATGAAATATCTTGTCTTTGCAGTCTATTCAATTGAATATAAGTTGAAAAGGATTTGCAAATCATTGTATTCGGTTTTTATTTACCATTTACACAACGTGACAACTTCACTGCCTTTGGGTTTTGTAGTTTCTGAGGTGTTTCTCTAAATGTACAGTGGTAGTGTGGTTAGCACATCTGCCTCAGAGCCTGGAGGTTCTGGGTTTGAATCTTGACTCTTGACCAGGACAGTGAAAAAGATCCATGTTAGGTTCAACTTTCTCTTGTCCATAGAGACATAGTTCTACAATGTACTCAATTTTGCGCCATTTTTAAACCGGATTCCAACCATCCACTCCAACTACTCTCCTGATATGTCAAACGCAAGACATGTTTACCCTTTCCCCAAATTCCTGGTTTTCCCTTAATTTCCTGGAATTTTCTTCCCTTTGACAATGAGTTAGCATTATACAATCTACTGCATATCCACCCTTTTCTCATCCAATATAAACCATTCCAACATCCACACACCCCACTCACCTTGGACATTCAACCCAGCATGTTTCCGGGTTGCGAAAATTCCCTGATTACCCGGAATTGCCAGGAATTTCCCCCCCCCACTGAAAATTGGCAATATACAAACCTCTCCATATCCCAAATTTCTCAACCGATTCGAACCGTTCCAACATCCACACACTCCACTCACCCTGGACAATCAAACTTTTCCAAGTTAAAAAAAAAAAAATTCCAGGAATTCCTGGACAATAAATGCCCCTATTTTTTATCCGTACAAATTTCCGGTTTTCCCAAAATTCCAGGAATTCAGAAATATCCATTCTCAATTAAAACTGTTTCAACCCATTCCAAAAAGTCCAACCCATGAATTTAATCAAGGACAATTGTGCTAGTATCAATATTTTCAAAAATGCCCGGTTTTCCGGAAACTCCCAAATTTCCAGGAAATTCCCATTCAAATGCATGGACATATCCATAATTCTGAAATGCCCTATCCCGATATGTTGAACGCAAAACATGTCGAGCCTTTCCCAAAATTCCTGGTTTTCCCTGAATTTCCCGGAATGAGCATTATACAATCTACTGCATACCCCACATTTTGTCATCCGATTTAAATCATTCCAACATCCACACACTCCACTCACCCTGGACATTCAATCCAGCATGTTTCCGGGTTGCGAAAATTCCCTGATTACCCGGAATATCCCCCCACTGAAAATTGGCAATATACAAACCTCTCCATATCCCAAATTTCTCAACCGATTCGAACCGTTCCAACATCCACACACTCCACTCACCCTGGACAATCAAACTTTTCCAAGTTAAAAAAAAAATAATCCAGGAATTCCTGGACAATAAATGCTCCTATTTTTTATCCGTACAAATTTCCGGTTTTCCCAAAATTCCAGGAATTCCGAAATATCCATTCTCAATTAAAACTGTTTCAACCCATTCCAAAAAGTCCAACCCATTAATTTAATCAAGGACAATTGTGCTAGTATCAATATTTTCAAAAATGCCCGGTTTTCCCGAAACTCCCAAATTTCCAGGAAATTCCCATTCAAATACATGGACATATCCATAATTCTGCAATGCCCTATCCCGATATGTCGAACGCAAAACATGTCGAGCCTTTCCCAAAATTCCTGGTTTTCCCTGAATTTCCCGGAATGAGCATTATACAATCTACTGCATACCCCACATTTTCTCATCCGATTTAAATCATTCCAACATCCACACACTCCACTCACCCTGGACATTCAATCCAGCATGTTTCCGGGTTGCGAAAATTCCCTGATTACCCGGAATATCCCCCCACTGAAAATTGGCAATATACAAACCTCTCCATATCCCAAATTTCTCAACCGTTTCAAACCGTTCCAACATCCACACACTCCACTCACCTTTGACAATCAAACTTTTCCAAGTTAAACATTTTTTTCCAGGAATTCCTGGACAATAAATGCTCCTATTCTTTCCGTACAAATTTCCGGTTTTCCCAAAATTCCAGGAATTCCAAAATATCCATTCTCAATTCAAACTGTTTCAACCCATTCCAAAAATTCCAACTCCAACCCATTCATTTCATCTAGGACAATTGTGCTAGTATCAATATTTTCAAAAATGCCCGGTTTTCCCGAAATTCTCAAATTTCCAGGAAATTCCCATTCAAATGCATGGACATATCCATAGTTCTACAATGCCCTAAATTTTGTGCCATTTTTAAACCCGATTACGACCTATCAACCATCCACTCATACTACTCTCCCGATATGTCAAACGCAAAACATGTTGATCCTTTCCCAAAATTCCTGGTTTTCCCTGAATTTCCCGGGATGAGCATTATACAATCTACTGCATATCCCACATTTCTCAACCAACTCGAACCGTTTCAACATCCACACACTCCACTCACCTTGGACAATCAAACTTTTCCAAGTTCAAAAAAATTTCCAGGAATTCCTGGACAATAAATGCTCCTATTTTTTTCTAAACAAATTTCCGGTTTTCCCAAAATTCCAGGAATTCCGAACTATCCATTCTCAATTCAAACTGTTTCAACCCATTCCAAAAGTTCCAACTCCAACCCATTCATTTCATATAGGACAATTGTTCTAGTATCAATATTTTCAAAAATGCCCGGTTTTCCCGAAATTCCCAAATTTCCAGGAATTTCCCATTCAAATGCATGGACATATCCATAGTTCTACAATGCCCTAAATGTTGTGCTATTTTTAAACCCGATTCCGACCTTTCAACCATCCACTCATATTACTCTCCCGATATGTTGACCCATTCCCAAAATTCCTGGTTTTCCCTGAATTTCCCGGAATTAACATTATACAATCTACTGCCTATCCCACATTTCTCATCCGATTTAAACCATTCCAACATCCACACACTCCACTCACCCTGGACATTCAACCCAGCATGTTTACGGGTTGCGAAAATTCCCTGATTACCCGGAATTTCCCCCCACTGAAAATTGGCAATATACAAACCTCTCCATATCCCAAATTTCTCAACCGATTCGAACCGTTCCAACATCCACACACTCCACTCACCCTGGACATTCAAGCCAGGACTATTCCCGGTTCCGAAAATTCCCTGATTACCCGGGATTACCAGGAATTTACCCCCAATATACAAACCTCTCCATATCCCACATTTCTCAACCGATTCGAACCGTTCCAACATCCACACACTCCACTCACCCTGGACATTCAAGCCAGCATTATTCCCGGTTCCAAAAATTCCCTGATTACCCGGAATTACCAGGAATTTCCCCCCAATATACAAACCTCTCCATATCCAGCATTTCTGAACCGATTCAAACCGTTCCAACACCCACACACTCCATCCACCCTGGACATTTAAGCCAGCATTATTCCCGCTTCCGAAAATTCCCTGATTACCCGGAATTACCAGGAATTTCCCCCCAATATACAAACCTCTCCATATCCCGCATTTCTCAACCGTTTCGAGCCGTTCCAACATCCACACACTCCACTCACCCTGGACATTCAAGCCGGTTCCTCTGATTGACTGCTGGCCAGTCTAGGGTGTACTCCACTTCTCACACAAGGTAGAATAGGTAGAATAGCTCACCCGGGACCCAGAACTGATCAAGCAATAGAAAATAATGCTATGACAGAATCATTTATTTCTATGGAAATGTATTTAATAGGTGAAACATAGGCATTTAAAGTAGATGTGGGGGAAAAAACTGAACTCAAATTGTGCTGGCATCCATCTGTGCATATATTGGAACGCCATAAAAGTTAAATTACTGGCGAAGAAAAGCATCTGTAAAGAGAAGTTGGCTGCAAGCGAGAGTTCAGGTTGTGTGGGAGTTGAGTCGGGCTCGGTTCTTTCTGTCGCTCCCGTTTAATGAGAGCTTTGCTTACTTCTTTTGGACATATAGGGTATCCCCACGCAGCTTCCTCGCCACTTCATCTGCCAATTCCTCTGGCATGTCTGACCTTTTTTTCTTTTGTTTAACTCCCCGTCTTAACCAGTCAATGCCAGCGCGGTGAAAACGGTGACCCGGCACCTAATTGCGGCGATTCAGCACAGGCGTACACTTTGGTCACAGCTGTGATTGAACAAGGCGGTCTCACAGAAGCACTAAATGGAAACAAAGCAGCGGTAAATGGAGGATAAAACTGAAATGATGGAATTTTACCTCCCCATCCCCTTCAGACTGTCAGACCCCAAATCATTGTCTAATCCAAGTAATTGGACTGTTTTCTCTGTCAAACTGTTCACACTTTGCTTTCTGGATTGGTAATCCATTTAAAACAGTTTTGTGTGTGCAGTTGAGCTCTTTGTTAATGCTCAAAAGTGTCAAAAGAAGACGGTCAGATGAAGGGCAGCCAAATAGCACTTTGGACTGGCATACAGAAGTAAAACTTTTCCTTAATAACATCTCAATACACCAGTGAGCACTTATCTGAAAAGGCTCCATAGGTCCGTTATAAATACTGATGGAGGGAAGCTGCAATTACTTGGACAACTACAGAAAACATTTAGTCAGGTAATGACGGACAGATATTTTAAAACGCAATTTCCTTGTAGTCGCAGTAAAAAAGGAGCAAGCATTAATAATGTGGTGCATCACAGCCCGCTTTGCTCGCTGGTTCTTCTTGGATCGATAGTAGAACTGCTCACTGCGGGACTGTTGACTTGGCATCGGTTTGTTTCTTTTCGTAAAATACTGGACGAAGGGAAAATGGTCTCAGATTCTGCAGTTAGTCGGGGTGCAGGATATACGTTTTTTTCAAGCCGATACAGATAACTTCCTGCTTCCCATGACCGATACTCGGTACCATGAATTGATTTACTTGGACCCCGACTTAAACAAGTTGAAAAACTTATTCGGATGTTACCATTTAGTGGTCAATTGTACGGAATATGTACTGTACTGTGCAATCTACTAATACAAGTTTCAATCAATCAATCAATCAATTTACCTTTTTATCCCATACCATACCATACCAACTTTATTTATAAAGCCCTTTACAAACAACCACAGTTGAAGAACAAAGGGCTGTACACCACAAAGAAATACAGGCAAAGCACAGACTAAAAAATAACATTTAAAACAGAAGTAAAATACACGTTGAAAAGGCAAATACAAAGTATCCTAAGAACAATTTGTTGGACAAAAAGCAGTTAAAAACAGTTAAACAAGTTAAAAACAGTTTATAGTCTCATGCTGGGTTAAGGTTAACTATTATTTCTTCAACTTACACTACCGTTCAAAAGTTTGGGGTCACCCAAACAATTTTGTGGAATAGCCTTCATTTCTAAGAACAAGAATAGACTGTCGAGTTTCAGATGAAAGTTCTCTTTTTCTGGCCATTTTGAGCGTTTAATCGACCCCACAAATGTGATGCTCCAGAAACTCAATCTGCTCAAAGGAAGGTCAGTTTTGTAGCTTCTGTAACGAGCTAAACTGTTTTCAGATGTGTGAACATGATTGCACAAGGGTTTTCTAATCATCAATTAGCCTTCTGAGCCAATGAGCAAACACATTGTACCATTAGAACACTGGAGTGATAGTTGCTGGAAATGGGCCTCTATACACCTATGTAGATATTGCACCAAAAACCAGACATTTGCAGCTAGAATAGTCATTTACCACATTAGCAATGTATAGAGTGTATTTCTTTAAAGTTAAGACTAGTTTAAAGTTATCTTCATTGAAAAGTACAGTGCTTTTCCTTCAAAAATAAGGACATTTCAATGTGACCCCAAACTTTTGAACGGTAGTGTAGATTCAACTGTAGTTTTTTTTACACCCTTAGGTATATGCCTTGGCGATATGGCCTAAAAGAATCTCAATTATCTCAAAAAATTTGATTTACGATTTAAAAGTTGTTTTTTCACCTACTTTTTAAAGAAACCAATTAATACAATTGACAGAGCTCAACCCGTTTTTTTATTTGATTTGATCAAAAACTAGTTTAGTTTTGAATGAAATTGCATACACTGCATCTTACTCTTAGCAAAATTCTAATTTTTAAATGTTCATTTTAGACCAGGTATATATTTTAGTTTTTATGGAATCATTTTCAAAGACCTAAATTACCGTATTTTTCGGACTATAAGGCGCACTTAAAATCACTTTTATTTTCTCAAAAATCGACAAAACCCCGGTGCGCCTTATGTACGGAATAGTTCTGGTCGTGCTTACCGACCTCAAAGCTATTTTATTTTGTACATGGTGTAATGATAAGTGTGACCAGTAGATGGCAGTCACACATAAGACATGCGTGTAGACTGCAAGATGAGGCCAGTAAACAACACCAAATCTTTAAATGTTCCGTTGAAAATATAGAACATTACACACTGCCGTTGTGTCCTTGGGCAAGACACTCCCAGTGCCACCCACGCTGGTTTGAATGTAACTTAGATTTTGGGTTTCGCCATGTAAAAGCGCTTTGAGTCACTAGAGAAAAGAGCTATATGAATATACTTAAATTCAATTCACTGATGTGAAGATATTGCCATTTTGCTTTTCCACTTTTCTCCTTTTTTTCAGTCCACCAGAAACAAGGCACACTGGCCTCTAATTGGTGTGCTGGTGTCGGATCTGCTAATGAAATACATACTTTTTCTCTCTCTTTGTTACGCTCTCCTTCCATCATCAAATACAATAGGTCTTCTTCACACACACACACATGCACACACACACATGCACACTCATAGTGTGGATTGCAAATGTGAGCAGTCACACATCTCACTTGTGAAGACCAGAATAATTGGGTCGAGTCTTAATTGGTGGTAATCACTTCTGCACTTGTACCCTGTTTCTCTGTTTCTATTCCCCCCTGCTGTTGGAGATAGAAGCCAATTGCAGAGAGCTACGCACATTTGCATTATGGCAGGTCTTGCAATGGTGCTTCCTATCAGCTCATCTGTTGTCCAGTTTGTCCAGTTGAAGATTCGTAGGTAATAATTTTGCAAAACAAACAAAACCCAAAAGCAGTGAAGTTGTCACGTTGTGTAAATGGTAAATAAAAACAGAATACAATGATTTGCAAATCCTTTTCAACTTATATGCAAATGAATGGACTGCAAAGACAAGATATTTAACGTTCGAACTGGTAAACTTTGTTATTTTTTTGCAAATATTAGCTCATTTGGAATTTGATGCCTGCGACATGTTTCAAAAAAGCTGGCACAAGTGGCAAAACAGACTGAGAAAGTTGAGGGATGCTCATCAAACACTTAATTGGAACATCCCACAGGTGAACAGGCTAATTGGGAACAGGTGGGTGCCATGATTGGGTCTAAAAGCAGCTTCCATGAAATGCTCAGTCGTTCACAAACAAGGACGGGGCAAGGGTCACCACTTTGTCAACAAATGCGTGAGCAAATTGTCGAACAGTTTAAGAAAAACCTTTCTCAACCAGCTATTGCAAGGAATTTAGGGATTTCACCATCTACGGTCCGTAATATCATCAAAGGGTTCAGAGAATCTGGAGAAATCACTGCACGTAAGCAACGATATTACGGACCTTCGATCTCTCAGGTGGTACTGCGTCAAAAACCGACATCAGTGTGTAAAGGATATCACCACATGGGCTCAGGAACACTTCAGAAAACCACTGTCAGTAACTCATACTTGCCAACCTTGAGACCTCCGATATCGGGAGGTGTGTGTGGGGGGAGGGGGCGTGGTTAAGGGCGTGGTTAAGAGGAGAGTATATTTACAGCTAGAATTCACCAACTCAAGTATTTCATATATATATATATATATATGTATATGTATGAAATACTTGACTTTCAGTGAATTCTAGCTATATATATATATATATATATATATATATATATATATATATATATATATATATATATATATATATATATATATATATATATATATATATATATATATATATATATATTTATTTTATTATACATATAAATAAAATAAATACTTGAATTTCAGTGTTCCGGAGGCTATCCAGTAGATGGCAGCATTGTCCTGTTTAACTTCTCCGTTCATGAATGAGTATATCATTTCGGCCACTGTGTTCAATGGAGAAGTCTGTTCTACAAAATGTACAGGCAACATAATTACATACCCCTTCCCCTTCGAACTGTCCTGGATGAACTGAAATTCTTGTTTCCATTCGTTTTGGAACTTGCAACTGTATTTCTTCATCTTGCTTGTCGACGGCGTTACCATGTCTGTAACTTCCTCGTTCTTCTGCTTCGTCTCCTTGTTGTGTGCGCAGTTGTGCACTCTACTCTCTAAAAACCCTAGATGTTATGACGTCATTGGGCAGGCAAGCTGTTTATATTGTGGGAAAGCGGACGTGAGAACAGGCTGTCCCCACTCAGGTCCGCATTGAGCTGGAGGGGGCGTGGCCTTCAGCTCCGGCTGAATACCGGGAGTTTGTCGGGAGAAAATTTCTGCCGGGAGGTTATCGGGAGAGGCGCTGAATACCGGGAGTCTCCCGCTAAAAACGGGAGGGTTGGCAAGTATGCAGTAACTACAGTTGGTCGCTACATTTGTAAGTACAAGTTAAAACTCTACTATGCAAAGCGAAAGCCATTTATCAACAACACCCAGAAACACCGCCTGCTTTGCTGGGCCCCGAGCTCATCTAAGATGGACTGATGCAAAGTGGAAAAGTGTTCTGTGGTCCCACAAGTCCACATTTCTAATTGTTTTTTGGAAACTGTGGACGTTGTGTCCTCTGGAACAAAGACGAAAAGAACCATCCGGATTGTTGTAGGAGCAAAATTTAAAAAGCCAGCATCTGTGATGGTATGGGGGTGTATTAGTGCCCAAGACATGGGTAACTTACACATCTGTGAAGGCACCATTAATGCTGAAAGGTACATACAGGTTTTGGAGCAACATATGTTGCCATCATGGACGCCCCTGCTTATTTCAGCAAGACAATGCCAAGCCACGTGTTACAACTGCGTGGCTTCGTAGTAAAAATAATGCGGGTACTAGACTGGCCTTCCTGTAGTCCAGACCTGTCTCCCATTGAAAATGTGTGGTGCATTATGAAGCCTAAAATAGCACAACGGAGACCCCCGGACTGTTGAACAACTTAAGCTGTACATCAAGCAAGAATGGGGAAGAATTCCACCGGAAAAGCTTCAAAAATGTGTCTCCTCAGTTCCCAAACGTTTACTGAGTGTTTTTAAAAGGAAAGGCCATGTAACACAGTGGTGAAAATGCTGCCATTAAATTCTAAGTTAATGATTACTTGCAAAAAAAATTTAGTTTCTCAGCTCGAACATTAAATATCTTGTCTTTGCAGTCTATTCAATTGAATATAAGGATTTGCAAATCATTGTATTCTGTTTTTATTTATGAATTACACAACTTGCCAGCTTCACTGGTTTTGGGTTTTGTACTTTGCAATGTCGTGCCAAGAACCTTCTGTAAAGGATACGCTTCTCTAATGTGCTGATATTTGCCAACCTGATTGCTTTCCTACTGATCCCTCTTGGACAAAATGCTTATTTATTCCTCTTCCATGTTCCATAGGTGTAAATGTTAGCATGTCCATTAGGGACGCATTCATCTGCTGAATAGCCCTTTGTCAGCAAAACCTAGTTTGGGGTGTTCTTTGAAATATAACCTCTCCGTATCCTAGTAGCTCTTGCTATTAGTCACTAACGCCAAGCCCGGTTGTTTCGGCGTTTTCCCCTTGTGGAGTACTGGTACTCAAACCAACGTGAAGCCATTTGTGCAGGCGCCCGTGGCCATATAGCATATTTAATGGAGGGATGCAGAGGGACCCATGAAAAGGAGACAAACATAAAACAGAAGTATTCAAACAGGTCTTATTAACGTTGACTAAATGAAGAGTCAATTACTGGAAAATAAGTCAAAGACCTGCAGATTATGCCCTAGGGTCCACTCGTTCATAAAGCACCCTTTACAATATAGCACCGCAGGGTGCGTAACCTGACGCTTATGTGTGTTTACTTCCCCGTTTGCCCTTAAGTGTACTTTAAAAGAGATTGACTGCACCCTTGAAGGATGAAATGTGTATTTCCTTTGTCTTTCCCGCCCCGAGTAGACGGAAAACACCAAGTGGGTCGTTTGACGGAAAGTAGGAGTGTCTCCATACCGTTTCTTCCCTTCAGATACCTTAATCAATCAATCAATCAATCAATCAATGTTTACTTATATAGCCCTAAATCACCAGTGTCTCAAAGGGCTGCACAAGCCACGACGACATCCTGGGCTCAGATCCCACGTCAGGGCAAGGAAAAACTCAACCCAATGGGATGACAATGAGAAACCTTGGAGGGGTCCAGTCCATAGTGGATCTAACATAATATTGTGAGAGTCCAGTCCATAGTGGATCTAGCATGATATTGTGAGAGTCCAGTCCATAGTGGATCTAACATAATAGTGTGAGAGTCCAGTCCATAGTGGATCTAACATAATAGTGTGAGAGTCCAGTCCATAGTGGATCTAACATAATAGTGTGAGAGTCCAGTCCATAGTGGATCTAACATAATAGTGTGAGAGTCCAGTCCATAGTGGATCTAGCATGATATTGTGAGAGTCCAGTCCATAGTGGATCTAACATAATAGTGTGAGAGTCCAGTCCATAGTGGATCTAACATAATAGTGTGAGAGTCCAGTCCCTAGTGGATCTAACATAATAGTGTGAGAGTCCAGTCCATAGTGGATCTAACATAATATTGTGAGATTCCAGTCCATAGTGGATCTAACATAATATTGTGAGAGTTCAGTCCATAGTGGATGTAATATAATAGTGTGAGAGTCCAGTCCATAGTGGATCTAACATAATATTGTGAGAGTCCAGTCCATAGTGGATGTAATATAATAGTGTGAGAGTCCAGTCCATAGTGGATCTAGCATGATATTGTGAGAGTCCAGTCCATAGTGGATCTAACATAATATTGTGAGAGTCCAGTCCATAGTGGATCTAACATAATATTGTGAGAGTCCAGTCCATAGTGGATCTAACATAATATTGTGAGAGTCCAGTCCATAGTGGATCTAACATAATATTGTGAGAGTCCAGTCCATAGTGGATCTAGCATGATAGTGTGAGAGTCCAGTCCATAGTGGATGTAACATAATATTGTGAGAGTCCAGTCCATAGTGGATCTAACATAATATTGTGAGAGTCCAGTCCATAGTGGATCTAACATAATATTGTGAGAGTCCAGTCCATAGTGGATCTAGCATGATATTGTGAGAGTCCAGTCCATAGTGGATCCAACATAATATTGTGAGAGTCCAGTCCATAGTGGATCTAGCATAATATTGTGAGAGACCAGTCCATAGTGGATCTAACATAATAGTGAGAGTCCAGTCCATAGTGGATCTAACATAATATTGTGAGAGTCCAGTCCATAGTGGATCTAACATAATATTGTGAGAGTCCAGTCCATAGTGGATCTAACATAATAGTGAGAGTCCAGTCCATAGTGGATCTAACATAATAGTGAGAGTCAAGTCCATAGTGGATCTAACATAATAGTGTGAGAGTCCAGTCCATAGTGGATCTAACATAATATTGTGAGAGTCCAGTCCATAGTGGATCTAACATAATAGTGAGAGTCCAGGCCATAGTGGATCTAACATAATAGTGAGAGTCCAGTCCATAGTGGATCTAACATAATAGTGTGAGAGTCCAGTCCATAGTGGATCTAACATAATAGTGAGAGTCCAGTCCATAGTGGATCTAACATAATAGTGAGAGTCCAGTCCATAGTGGATCTAACATAATAGTGTGAGAGTCCAGTCCATAGTGGATCTAACACAATAGTGTGAGAGTCCAGTCCATAGTGGATCTAACATAATATTGTGAGAGTCCAGTCCGTAGTGGATCTACCATAATATTGTGAGAGTCCAGTCCATAGTGGATCTAACATAATATTGTGAGAGTCCATTCCATAGTGGATCTAACATAATAGTGAGAGTCCAGTCCATATTAGATCTAGCATAACATTGTAAGAGTCCAGTCCATAGTGGATTTAACATAATAGTGTGAGAGTCCAGTCCATATTGGATCTAACATAATAGTGAGAGTCCAGTCCATAGTGGATCTAATATAATAGTGAGAGTCCACTAAACAAACCATGATGAGTTCAAGGATCGCTGAAATTAGTAGGACAAAACGGTGCTTGCCAAATACTCCCATTAGTGAATCATGTGTAACATAAACAATGGGATTTCTAACATTTAGGAAGGTTTTTGTCATGTTTGTTCTCCTACAGAAAATATATTAAAACAAAAATATATATTTTTTTCTCCATCTTTTTCCATTTTAACACATCTCTGAAAGAGGTCCAGGGAGCCACTAGGGCGGCGCTAAAGAGCCGACGCGGCTCTTGAGCTGTGGGTTGCTGACCACTGTCCTAAACATATGTATGTGTATAGTGACAATAAAACTATGTCCTATTATATATCATGTCAATACTTTTACTGCACTGTTGCTTCGAACCTTTGTAAACAATAGTCAGCGAAAGAGTTAGCTATGTTATGGGTTCGATTTCCAAACACCGTAGGGACTGATCCAATTTAAAAGTAATTTTTAGGATAATCATTCTTTATTTTGTCAGAGGACTGTGATTCTATTGTCTTACATATTAGAAGGCTAAGCTATCTACACAACAAATCGAGCTAACAATGCTAATGTATCATTCACACATTTCTAACCTTCTGTTTTTGCTTGCCGTTCCATTGTCTCGTCCATTGCTATATATAATATTCACCGAGCCCGCCATTAAGAGTAGTTTTTCCGGAAAATCCATCTTTTTGTGAAAGTTCGTGGGTGAAGCTTGACTCTTCTTGGCACAGTTGAAGGCACATTGCAACAACTCATTAAAGTTAAAAGTAAGGCACTTTTTTTTACTTGAAATGAGGCTAAAATTCAGTGTATTGACTTGTGTTATATTGTTAAAGCAAACAAACAACATAGCATTTTCCTTCGTTGGGTTTCATTGTTAACCCGATGTTGTGGCACAGCCGAGTTTACGTCAATTAAAGTAGGCTCAGTGTTTCCCATAAACTGCCAAGATACCTGTGGCGGTGGGGGCGTGGCTATGGGCGTGGTCACCATGACATCATCGAGTAATTTGCATAATGTACTACAATGATATGATTTTCTCTAAAAAGGCTCAAAAATGTATATTTACTAATTAATAATAACAGTTTTGTTTTGAATGTCCATCCATCCATTTTACAATATAATTACAACACTTTATGTACATATTTATATACAGATTTGAACAATAAGTTATTCACTGAAATATATTTATTAATTGTGGTTCTTACAAAAAATATATCTTATCAAATATAAAAGCTAAAATCTCTGCCCCTTTAATTAGTGCATACTAAATAATTTAACTTTAACCTACTACTACAACCATATTATTTACCAGCAACATAAAGTGAAACAGAGGCAGAGGTGTCCTGCCACAGTCAGTAACAAATAAACAGAAAACAGTAGTGGTCAAATACAAATAAGGTAACAAGAGAAGTATCCTACACTTCTCTTTTGTAAAGTAAATCTGAACAGCCTATATGGGCATCTACATCAACTGTATGATTTGCCTGAGAAGCTGGACAGGACAAAAAAATAAATAAAAAAAATAAAAATAAAAATAAAAGTTTTTTTAATTTTTAATTTTATTTTTTTTATTTGTGGCGGACGTAAGTATTTCGTGTCGGGCCGCCACAAATAAATGAATGTGTGGGAAACACTGAGGCTGACTCGCGCAAGGATGTTTGGGTACATTTCTGCTGTCACACTGGGGAAAACTCTACACGTCACCAGGGGCAAAATCCAAATAGACCGTTTGGACGAAGTAGGGACAAAGACAAGATTGTTTTATAAATATCTCTACAATGCCTCCATGGTTTGATTTAAAAATTTCAGGTCAATTGGTAGGAAAAGATGGTTTTGGATAAAAATGCTCTTTTAAGACCCATTTCAAATCTAAACTGGCAGATTAGTTGAATGGCAAATTGTTCCAGTTCATTACCGTATAACCAGGGAAATACAAACCCCGTTTCCATATGAGTTGGGAAATTGTGTTAGATGTAAATATAAACGGAATACAATGATATGCAAATCATTTTCAACCCATATTCAATTGAATATGCTACAAAGACAACATATTTGATGTTCAAACTCATAAACTTAATTTTTTTTTTGCAAATAATAATTAACTCAGAATTTCATGGCTGCAACACGTGCCAAAGTAGTTGGGAAAGGGCATGTTCACCACTGTGTTACATGGCCTTTCCTTTTAACAACACTCAGTAAACGTTTGGGAACTGAGGAGACACATTTTTGAAGCTTCTCAGGTGGAATTCTTTCCTATTCTTGCTTGATGTACAGCTTAAGTTGTTCAACAGTCCGGGGGTCTCCGTTGTGCTATTTTAGGCTTCATAATGCGCCACACATTTTCAATGGGAGACAGGTCTGGACTACAGGCAGGCCAGTCTAGTACCTGCACTCTTTTACTATGAAGCCACGTTGATGTAACACGTGGCTTGGCATTGTCTTGCTGAAATAAGCAGGGGCGTCCATTGTAACGTTGCTTGGATGGCAACATATGTTGCTCCAAAACCCGTATGTACCTTACAGCATTAATGGTGCCTTCACAGATGTGTAAGTTACCCATGTCTTGGGCACTAATACACCCCCATACCATCACACATGCTGGCTTTTACACTTTGCGCCTAGAACAATCCGGATGGTTCTTTTCCTCTTTGGTCTGGAGGACACGACGTCCACAGTTTCCAAAAACAATTTGAAATGTGGACTCGTCAGACCACAGAACACTTTTCCACTTTGTATCAGTCCATCTTAGATGAGCTCAGGCCCAGCGAAGCCGACTGCGTTTCTGGGTGTTGTTGATAAACGGTTTTCGCCTTGCATAGGAGAGTTTTAACTTGCACTTACAGATGTAGCGACCAACTGTAGTTACTGACAGTGGGTTTCTGAAGTGTTCCTGAGCCCATGTGGTGATATCCTTTACACACTGATGTCGCTTGTTGATGCAGTACAGCCTGAGGGATTGAAGGTCACGGGCTTAGCTGCTTACGTGCAGTGATTTCTCCAGATTCTCTGAACCCTTTGATGATATTACGGACCGTAGATGTTGAAATCCCTAAATTCCTTGCAATAGCTGGTTGAGAAAGGTTGTTCTTAAACTGTTCGACAATTTGCTCACGCATTTGTTGACAAAGTGGTGACCCTCGACCCATCCTTGTTTGTGAATGACTGAGCATTTCATGGAATCTACTTCTATACCCAATCATGGCACCCACCTGTTCCCAATTTACCTGTGGGATGTTCCAAATAAGTGTTTGATGAGCATTCCTCAACTTTATCAGTATTTATTGCCACCTTTCCCAACCTTTTTGTCACGCGTTGCTGGCATCCAATTCTAAAGTTAATGATTATTTGCAAAAAAAAAATGTTTTTATGAGTTTGAACATCAAATATGTTGTCTTTGTAGCATATTCAACTGAATATGGGTTGAAAATGATTGGCAAGTCATTGTATTCCGTTTATATTTACATCTAACACAATTTCCCAACTCATATGGAAACGGGGTTTGTAAATGCAATGCAATATGAGGCCCACTTTGATACATATTGTGCATTATAGATGCTAAAAGCAATCTAAAATAGGTCAGTATACAATATTGTTGGCTATGTAATAATCAATATCTATTAGTTCATCTGTCCTCGTATTGTCTGGACTGCATTGCACTCTCTTCCGACTACATCTCTGTGTCCTCGCCAAATGTCTCATGTTTTTGTAGGCTTTTAGGCAGGCTTCCTGTCCCACTTTTAAAAGTCTAGTGTGGGAAATCAGTACGCAGCGATCCCCGACGGAACAGTAGCGTCTACACAGAAAATTGCATGTGTTGCATTTTTAAGACCTTCCCAAAACATGTAGTTTTGCGGATTTAAAGGTGTCCTATCAATGTTCTTTTCTACGTTTCAACACATTCTTGCAGTCTACATAACATGTAATGGTGGGGCTTTGGTCAAACATTTGCATAGATTTTATTCTGTAGCCTACATTCAAGTCTCTTTTTTGGGCTGTTAAATCAGGGGTGTCTAAACTTATTCCACCAAGGCCGCATACTTAAAGGCCTACTGAAATGAATTTTTTTTATTTAAACGGGGATAGCAGATCTATTCTATGTGTCATACTTGATCATTTCGCGATATTGCCATATTTTTGCTGAAAGGATTTAGTATAGAACAACGACGATAAAGATTGCAACTTTTGGTATCTGATAAAAAAAAAAGGCTTGCACCTACCGGAAGTAGCGTGACGTAGTCAGTTGAACATATACGCAAAGTTCCCTATTGTTTACAATGATGGCCGCATGAAGTGAGAGAGATTCAGACCGAGAAAGCGACAATTTCCCCATTAATTTGAGCGAGGATGAAAGATTTGTGGATGAGTAAAGTGCAAGTGAAGGACTAGTGGGGAGTTGAAGCTATTCAGATAGGGAAGATGCTGTGAGAGCCGGGGGTGACCTGATATTCAGCTGGGAATGACTACAACAGTAAATAAACACAAGACATATATATACTCTATTAGCCACAACACAACCAGGCTTATATTTAATATGCCACAAATTAATCCTGCATAAAAACACCTGCGTGTTTGTTATGCTAGCTCCTAGCTCCTCTGCTAGCTCCTAGCTCCATAGAACACGCCAATACAATTCAAACACCTGATCAACACACACAATCACTCAGCCCAAAAGACCGTTCACCTAACCCAAGGTTCATAAAGCTTATATATTTTTAAAAAGTTACGTACGTGACGCGCACATACGGTCAAGCTATCAAATGTTTAGCAGCCAAGGCTGCATACTCACGGTACCTGATATTCAGCTGGGAATGACTACAACTGTAAATAAACACAAGACATATATATACTCTATTAGCCACAACACAACCAGGCTTATATTTAATATGCCACAAATTAATCCTGCATAAAAACACCTGCGTGTTTGTTATGCTAGCTCCTAGCTCCTATGCTAGCTCCTAGCTCCATAGAACACGCCAATACAATTCAAACACCTGATCAACACACACAATCACTCAGCCCAAAAGACCGTTCACCTAACCCAAGGTTCATAAAGCTTATATATTTTAAAAAAGTTACGTACATACGCAAAAAAAAGTTGCGCACATACGGTCAAGCGATCAAATGTTTAGAAGCCAAAGCTGCATACTCACAGTAGCACGTCTGCGTCTTTGTCATCCAAATCAAAGTAATCCTGGTAAGAGTCTGTGTTGTCCCAGTTCTCTACAGGCGTCTGTGTATCAAAGTCAAAAGTCCTCCTGGTTAGAGTCTCTGTTATCCGAGTTCTTCCATCTTGACTGCATCTTCCGGGAATGTAAACAAAGAAGCGCCGGCTGTGTACTGTTGTTGCTGACTACGTTCGAAAAATACGTCCATTTCGCACCGACAACTTTCTTCTTTGCTTGCTCAGCTTCCTTCTCCATAATGCAATGAACATGATTGCAACAGATTCACGAACACAGATGTCCAGAATACTGTGGAATTATGAAATGAAAACAGAGCTTTTTCGTATTGGCTTCAATGTGGAAGGCATATCCGTGTTCCCCGGGTTACGTCACGCGCATACGTCATCCTCAGAGGCGTTTCGAACCGGAAGTTTAGCGGCAAATTTAAAATGTCACTTCATAAGTTAACCCGGCCGTATTGGCATGTGTTATAATGTTAAGATTTCATCATTGATATATAAACTATCAGACTGCGTGGTCGGTAGTAGTGGCTTTCAGTAGGCCTTTAAAAGTCAAGTATGGGGCTGCCATTATATTTTTTTAATTTAGAAAAAAAAATGCTAAAAACAGTCGTATATTTTAAAGACCACTTTGTGTTATAGGTGAATATTATTACCGATTAGTTTAAAAATGTCAGCTTCTTCTCATTACATTACATTTTTACTGTTGTTTTATTTTTAGATAGGCATGTTATGTGCAAATAAACAACTTTTTAAATTTCAGCAGACACATTAGGTACAGTACAGGCTATTTTGAAGAAACTAGAATATAAAACATGTTTTCAGTTATTTCACCTTTTTTTTGTTAAGTACAGTGGTTAGAGTGTCCGCCCCGAGATCGGTAGGTCGTGAGTTCAAACCCCGGCCGAGTCATACCAAAGACTATAAAAATGGGAGCCATTACCTCCCTGCTTGGCACTCAGCATCAAGGGTTGGAATTTGGGGGTTAAATCACAAAAAAATTATTCCCGGGCGCGGCCAGCGCTGCTGCTCACTGCTCCCCTCACCTCCCAGGGGGTGATCAAGGGTGATGGGTCAAATGCAGAGAATAATTTCGCCACACCTAGTGTGTGTGTGACAATCATTGGTACTTTAACTTTAACTTTAACTCCACATGTGTTCATTCATAGTTTTGATGCCTTCAGTGACAATCTACAATGTAAATCAGGGGGTGTCCAAACTTTTTCCACTGAGGGCCGCACTCTGAAAAATCAAAGCAATTAAATATACACTTTTTTTTAACCATAGGGGCTCGCTCAAGTTAGGTCCTAGGGACCCAGAAGGGGTTCAGTCTTAAAAAAGGTTAAAAATAAGTCACCCAATTTTTTGGGGGCAAAAATACAAAATATACAATATTTTTCCCCAAAAGATTTTCAAAGTGGAATATTTGATGTGAAGTAATTTGCTCCCTAAATAGGTCAATAATTCATAGCAAAATTGATTTGAATTTATTATTATTGTTATTATTTTTTAGCAAAGACAGGTGTTTTTTAATTCCACTAAAATTTTTGGGGATCCAAAAGTGCCCCACTCATAAAATGGTCATACTTTTTTTTTGTATTTTTTTTTTTTACATTCAACACTTAAATCTCTATATCAGCTTCAGATAATATATAGTGTAATTAGTTTAGTATATTTATAATAACAATCATTATAATAATTATTATAATTAGTATTAGTATATAATTTGTATGTATTCTTTAAAATAATTTTCATATTTTTTGTGTTTTTTGTTTGTTTGTTGTATTTGTGTCCTTTTTGTCCTTAAATCAGTCAATAATTCATAGCAACATCGATTTTGACTCATTATTATTTTTTGAAAAATTATTTTAGAAAATTGTGTTTTTAGAGTCAACAATGCAACTTTTTTTCTCGTTGCATTTCACCTATTTGCTCTTTTATTCCACGTTTTAATGTTTTAAAAAAAAAAAGTTTTAGTATTTTTAGAATGATGTGCTGCGGGCCGCAAATGGCCCCCGGGCCACACTTTGGACACCCCTGATGTAAATAGTCATGAAAATAAAGAAAACACATTGAATGAGGAGAAGGTGTGTCCAAACTTTTGGCCTGTGCTGTATATCGGCTCCAAATATCAATTATCGGCCTCCTTGACTACTGATATTCGGTATCGGTATCAGCCATGTACCATGACTTGATTACCTGAGACTTAAACAAGTTGAAAAACGTATTCGGGTGTTGCCATTTAGCGGTCAATTGTACGGAATATGTACTGTACTGTGCAATCTACTAATAAAAGTTTCAATCAATCAATCAAAGCCCTGGAAAAAGAGAGAATGCCACAAGTGTGCAAAGCAGTAATCAGAGTAAATAGTCATGAAAATAAAGAAAACTCATTGAATGAGAAGGTTTTGGCCTGTACTGTATATCGGCTCCAAATATCCTTTATCGGCTTCCTTGACTACTGATATTCGGTATCAGCCCTGGAAAAAGAGAGAATGCCACGAGTGTGCAAAGCAGTAATCAGAGCAAAGGGTGGCTATTTTGAAGAAACTAGTTTATTAAACATGTTTTCAGTTATTTCACCTTTTTTTTGTTAAGTACATAACTCCACGTGTGTTCATTCATAGTTTTGATGCCTTCAGTGACAATCTACAATGTAAATAGTCATGAAAATAAAGAAAACACATTAAATGAGAAGGTGTGTCCAAACTTTTGGCCTGTACTGTATATATAATGTTTATATGATTAACATAAATATATATGAATAATATGGGAAAGTTTGTCTCTTACCTTGTTTACTTACGAGACGACCTCCTTAAAGTTTTGCAATCAATCAGAAATTTCCAGCAGCTAAAATGCACCAAACATGGATAAGTATGAAGAGTGTTTTTTGCATTTTTCCCATCGTGTTTTGTAACAAATTTAAATGGGTGTAATTTTGAGTTTTTATGGTGCATGGACCTTTTTTTTTTATGAATTCCTCAAAGTTCGGTGAGCAGGTTGTGTTATGTGTGACCATGTCTGTTGCCATTTTGTGTTGGTTGGATTGTTTAGTTGTTGTTTTGCGGTTTTTTTTGCACCATGACTAGGGAAGGTTGTTTGCACACTAGAATATGAAACATGTTTTCAGTTATTTCACCTTTTTTTGTTGACTCCACATGTGTTCATTCATAGTTTTGATGCCTTCAGTGACAATCTACAATGTAAATAGTCATGAAAATAAAGAAAACGCATTGAATGAGGAGAAGGTGTGTCCAAACTTTTGGCCTGTGCTGTATACAGTGTTGGGACTACTTTGTGACCGTTACTTTCGGCGGTAAATAGTAATCTAACGCGTTATTTTTCATATTCAGTAACTCAGTTACCGTTACTACATGATGCGTTACAGCGTTATTTTACGATATTTTTTATGTAGTATCGGCTCGAAACAGAGAGGATCTGAGTGTGTTTTATTGGAGCGCTGCGGAAAAGGCAACGGAGAAGAGGCGCGCTGCTCTGTGTGTGGGTGTGGGGCCGGGGGGGCGGGGCGTGTCTGTGTTTACTAACAAGACATGGCAGAGCCCAAGCCGAGTTTCTTAACATGGAGATATTCTCACTACTTTTCTTTTGTCGAGCACAAAGAAAAGAACATTTTAGTTAATTGTTGTCATGTCTGTTGATCATGTTTTTGTTTGGCCATGTGCTGTTTATCTTTTGGACTCTTTTTAGTTCCTGGTTGTGCACTCTTGCTTGTTTTGTTTCCATGACTACTTATTAGTTTCACCTGTTTTTGGACTCACGCACCGGACTCATTTGGACACACGCACCTGTTGTAATCATGTCACGATTATTTAAGCTTTCAGTTGCCAGGCAGTCGGGCTGGCGACATTATCATCACTCTGCTTCATGCCATGATTACGATTCCATGCTCAGTTCACGCTGTTTGTTTCACCGTTCCATGCCAAGTAAGTTGTTGTTTATTGTTTATCGTTTCTGCCCTTGTGCAAGCTTTGTTTCAATAGTCAAGTTTGTTCTCCGCCATTGTGCGCGCCTTTCGTTTGTTCTTTTTTGATAGTGTTAAATAAAATATGTACTCACATTCACGCCTTGCCCGCGCCCACTTTCCGTTGCATTCCGGGAAAACAAAACACCCCAAGGACCAAGTCTTGACATTATGTCGCCAGCCCGACTGCCTGGCAACTGAAAGCTTAAAGGCCTACTGAAAGCCACTACTACCGACCACGCAGTCTGATAGTTTATACATCAATGATGAAATCTTAACATTGCAACACATGGCCGGGTTAACTTATAAAGTGCAATATTAAAATTCCCACCACACTTCCGGTTGAAAAACTCCTTAAGATATGATTTATGCGCGTGACGTCCCAAAATCCACAGAAGTGGTTGTACCCCATCTGACCCGATACAAAAACCTCTTGTTTTCTTCGACAAAATTCCACAGTATTCTGGACATCTGTGTTGGTGAATCTTTTGCAATTTGTTTAATGAACAATGGAGGCTGCAAAGAAGAACGTTGTAGGTGGGATCGATCGGTGTATTAGCGGCTAAGTATAAAACTTACAGCAACACAAAATGGACTACTTAACACGCCTAGCCGATGCTTGCCGCCAAACCCACGGATGAAGTCCTTCGTCGCGCCGTCGATCGCTGGAACGCAGGTGAGCACGGCTGTTGATGGGAAGATGAGGGCTGGCTGGCGTAGGTGGAGCGCTAATGTTTTTATCATAGTTCTGTGAGGTCCGGTTGCTAAGTTGCTAAATTAGCCTTAGCGTCGTTAGCAACAGCATTGTTAAGCCTTACCAGGCTGAGAATTATTAACCGTGTAGTTACATGTCCATGGTTTAATAGTATTGTTGATCTTCTGTCTATCCTTCCAGTCAGGGGTTTATTTCTTTTGTTTCTATCTTCATTTGAGAACGATGCTATCACGTTAGCTCAGTAGCTAAGTGTGTCGTGGAGATAAAAGTCACTGTGAATGTCCATTTCGCGTGCTCGACTCTCATTTTCAAGAGGATATAGTATCCGAGGTGGTTTAAAATACAAATCCGTGATCCACAATTGAAAAAGGAGAGAGTGTGGAATCCAATGAGCCAGCTTGTACCTAAGTTACGGTCAGAGCGAAAAAAGATACGTCCTGCACTGCCTCTCGAGTCCTTCACTGTAACGTTCCTCATCCACGAATCTTTCATCCTCGCTCAAATTAATGGGGTAATCGTCGCTTTGTCGCTCCGAATCTCTCTCGCTCCATTGTAAACAACGGGGAATTGTGAGGAATACTAGCTCCTGTGACGTCACACTACTTCCGGTATAGGCAAAAGTTGCGAACTTTATCGTCCATTTTTTTTTTCTAAATCCTTTCAGCAAAAATATGGCAATATCGCAAAACGATCAAGTATGACACATAGAATGGATCTGCTATTCCCGTTTAAATAAAAAAAAATTCATTTCAGTAGGCCTTTAAATCATCGTGACATGATTACAACAGGTGCGTGTGTCCAAATGAGTCCAAAAAACAGGTGAAACTAATAAAGTAGTCATGGAAACAAAACGAGCAAGAGTGCACATCCAGGAACTAAAAAGAGTCCAAAAAATAAACAGCACATGGCCGAACAAAAACATGATCAACAGACATGACACATGTAAGTTGTCTTGGATCAAAGATCCATTACTTTTTGGTGTAAGTAACTTAGTTACTTTTAAAATAAAGTAACTAGTAACTGTAACTAGTGACTGGTTTTCAGTAACTAACACAACACTGACTGTATATCGGCTCCAAAGATCGGTTATCGGCCTCCTTGACCACTAATATTGGGTATCGGTATCAGCCCTGGGAAAAGAAGGACCATGTGGGTCGATGTGTGTATTGAAGAGAACACAACCCGCATAAAGCAAGGTAGTTCCTGGCATGCCTCGTCACAAGAGCGGTGGAATGCAGACAGTCTGCTGTACATCCACTTAGAAGAGATAAATGTTGACGATGACTCCCAGTGCAGACCAGAGCAGGAAATCAATTCACTGTACGGGCAGTTCTTGCCCACTTTGCATTAAAAATTCTGCTGACTGCACCTTCCAGTGGCACCATAACCAATAGCGTTGCGCTTCGGAGAAGAAAAAAAAAGCAGCAGCAGTGGGGGAGCCGCCTGCCCACTCCATGCTCGCAGTTCACCTCTGCTCATTTTCTGGATGCTGGAGGCTTGAGCTGGTGAATCACTGCTTATTGCACAGGAGGGCAAGGTGAGTCTTCCTCTGTCCTCACACCTCCACAGCTGCCGTACGTCTCGTGTTGCCATGGCAATGCTCTTCTGCTCATCTCCAACCAGGGTCCCCCCCCGGGCGAGGCCATGTGTGTGTTTGTCGGAGGAAGGGGAAGTCACTCCTTAAAAAACCCCCAAAAAGTGTTACAACACCACCTGTAATTTAGCAGTTTTTAAGTCTCTTGAGTAATTGTTCTTCAAATAAAAAATGTTCACTAATGTACAAAACCCCAAAAACCAGTGAAGTTGGCACGTTGTGTAAATGGTAAATAAAAACAGAATGCAATGATTTGCTAATCCTTTTCAACTTATATTCAATTGAATTTACTTCAAAGACAAGATACTTTTTTTTTTTTAGAATTTAATGGTAATTGCAAAAAAGTTGTCCCTGGGGCATTTTTACCACTGTGTTACATGGCCTTTCCTTTTAACAACACTCAGTAAACGTTTGGGAACCGAGGAGACACATTTTTGAAGCTTCTCAGGTGGAATTCTTTCCCGTTCTTGCTTGATGTACAGCTTAAGTTGTTCAACAGTCCGGGGGTCTCCCTTGTGCTATTTTAGGCTTCATAATGCGCCACACATTTTCAATGGGAGACAGGTCTGGACTGCAGGCAGGCCAGTCTAGTACCCGCTCTCTTTTACTATGAAGCCACGCTGTTGTAACACGTGGCTTGGCATTGTCTTGCTGAAATAAGCAGGGGCGTCCATGATAACGTTGCTTGAGTGCTCCAAAACCTGTATGTACCTTTCAGCATGAATGGTGCCTTCCAATATGTGTAAGTTACCCATGTCTTGGGCACTAATACACCCCCATACCATCACAGATGCTGGCTTTTACACTTTGCGCCTATAATAATCCGGATTGTTCGTTTCCTCTTTGGTCCGGAGGACACGACGTCCACAGTTTGTGGACTCGTCAGACCACATAACACCTTTCCACTTTGCATCAGTCCATCTTAGATGAGCTCGGGGCCCAGTGAAGCCGGCGGCGTTACTGGGTGTTGTTGATAAATGGCTTTGGCTTTGCATTGTAGAGTTTCATCTTGCACTTACAGATGTAGCCACCAACTGTAGTTACTGACAGTGGATTTCTGAAGTGTTCCTGAGCCCATGTGGTGATATCCTTTACACGCTGATGTCGCTTGTTGATGCTGAGGGATCCAAGGTCACCTGCATTCAATGTCGGTTTTCAATGTTGGTGATTTTTCCAGATTCCCTGAACCTTTTGATGATATTACGGACCGTAGATGGTGAAATCCCTACATTCCTTGCCATAGCTGGTTGAGAAATGTTCTTAAACTGTTGGACAATTTGCTCACGCATTTGTTGACAAAGCGGTGACCCTCGCCCCGTCCTTGTTTGTGAATGACTGAGCATTTCACGGAAGCTGCTTTTACACCCAATCGTGGCACCCACCTGTTCCCAATTAGCCCGGTCACCTGTGGGATGTTCCAATTAAGTGTTTGATGAGCATCCCTCAACTTTCTCCGTCTTTTTTGCCACTTGTGCCAGCTTTTTTTGAACCATGTCGCAGGCATCAAATTGCAAATGAGCTAATATTTGCAAAAAATAACAAAAGTTTTCCCAGTTTGAACATTAAATATGTTATATTTGCAGTCTATTCAATTGAATATAAGTTGAAAAGGATTTGCAAATCATTGTATTCTGTTTTTATTTACCATTTACACAACGTGACAACTTCACTGCTTTTGGGTTTTGGATTTTAGTGGTATTTTTCCTACACAAAAGCTAAATTAGGACGTGCAGCAACCAGCAGTTACATGTTGGCTCCTGACAAAAGCCTTTCATTCCTTTACTGTACAGCGGTGAAGAGCAACTGTTGCTGGGAGACTTTCTGTCACGTCCCCACGGTAACCAGGCGCTCATCGCCATGGCGACAGATGGACTGTTGGAGACCGTTGCTTTAAGCCAAATTTGACCAATACGTGCAGGTGGGGCCGACACCCTAATCGGCTTATTAACGGCCTCCAATTAGTTTGTGTTGCCCCGCCGGTTTGGCCTCAATTAAGCGGCGCGACGCCAGCCTTTTTTAATCAGGCCAAGAAAATAATCATTGTTTATTCAAAGTGCTGCCCTTTGAACCCTTTTTAAACAACGATATGTCTCTTTGCAAACTGTATTCCTTCTCAGCGCACTGAAATGCTACATTTAACCGGGCTGTTAAAAAAAGCTTCCCCGCGGTCCCCGAGATTTGCCTGCGACTTTATGATTCAGCTTCAGAGAAATTCATTACGAGCCAATATCTGTCATTAATCATAAAAATGAGATCTTCGATGTGGTGCCTGCAGGTGCTTTATTTTGAATAGTCCATTATTCACTCTAATGGTGCATTGAGATGTCGCAGGCAAAACAATATTTTACTGAGAGTTCGGGAAGCATTTGGATTTCGGCCCAAATTCCACAGCAAAGGTACGTGCGGCATATCAACAACTTGGCAACCATGGAGGACGTCCAGGCTTTCTGGTTCCTTCTGAAGCCTGGTCTATACTCTCCAGGCACGTAACTTGCGTACTGACCCTGGAGTCAACAGATCGAGGGTCCTCTATTGTGCCCATTATCATACTTGCCAACCCTCCCGGATTTTCCAGGAGACTCCCGGAATTCAGCGCCTCTCCCAAAAACCTCCCGGAATTCAGCCACGCCCCCTCCAGCTCCATACGGACCTGAGTGGGGACAGTCTGTTTTCACGTCCGCTTTCCCACGATATAAACAGCGTGCCTGCCCAATCACGTCATAACTGTAGGATGATCGAGGGCGAGTTCTTGGTTTCTTATGTGGGTTTATTGTTAGGCAGTTTCATTAACGTCCTCCCAGCGCGGTAACAACACACAACAACAGCAGTCACGTTGTCGTCTACCGTAAAGCAGTTCGTCTGCCGCAAACAGCAATGTTGTGACACTCTTAAACAGGACAATACTGCCATCTACTGGATAGCCTCCGGAACACTGAAATTCAAGTATTTCTTTTATTTATATGTATAATAAAATAAATATATATGAAAGTCAAGTATTTCATATATATATATATATATATATATATATATATATATATATATATATATATATATATATATATATATATATATATATATATATATGTGAAATACTTGAGTTGGTGAATTCTAGCTTAAATATATTCCCCTCTTAACCACGCCCCCCACCCCCCACCTCCCGGTATCAAGGTTGGCAAGTATGCATTAACGTCCTCCCAGCGCGGTAACAACACACAACAGCAGCAGTCACGTTTTTGTCTACCGTAAAGCAGTTCGTCTGCCGTAAACAGCAATGTTGTGACACTCTTAAACAGGACAATACTGCCATCTACTGGATAGCCTCCGGAACACTGAAATTCAAGTATTTCTTTTATTTATATGTATAATAAAATAAATATATATAGCTAGAATTAACTGAAAGTCAAGTATTTCATATATATATATATATATATATATATATATATATATATATATATATATATATATATATATATATATATATATATATATATATATATATATATATATATATATATATATACTGTTCAAAAGTTTGGGGTCACATTGAAATGTCCTTATTTTTGAAGGAAAAGCACTGTACTTTTCAATGAAGATAACTTTAAACTAGTCTTAACTTTAAAGAAATACACTCTATACATTGCTAATGTGGTAAATGACTATTCTAGCTGCAAATGTCTGGTTTTTGGTGCAATATCTACATAGGTGTATAGAGGCCCATTTCCAGCAACTATCTGTCCAACTGTTCTAATGGTACAATGTGTTTGCTCATTGGCTCAGAAGGCTCATTGATGGTTAGAAAACCCTTGTGCAATCATGTTCACACATCTGAAAACAGTTTAGCTCGTTACAGAAGCTACAAAACTGACCTTCCTTTGAGCAGATTGAGTTTTTGGAGCATCACATTTGTGTGGGGTCAATTAAACGCTCGAAATGGCCAGAAAAAGAGAACTTTCATCTGAAACTCGACAGTCTATTCTTGTTCTTAGAAATGAAGGCTATTCCACAAAGTTGTTTGGGTGACCCCAAACTTTTGAACGGTAGTGTATATATATGAAATATATATGAAATACTCGAGTTGGTGAATTCTAGCTGTAAATATACTCCTCCCCTCTTAACCACGCCCCCCACCCCCAACCACACCCCCGATCACGCCCCACCCCCCACCCCCCACCTCCCGGAATCGGAAGTCTCAAGGTTGGCAAATATGCTATTATACCCTCTAAAAACATCCAGAAACAGCCAACCACACTCCATTTACATGTCGTGACCTGAAAATGAACCAAATATGAGTGATATTGTTATTATAAGCGCTAACGCAGACGGACTATTTTAGCGGCGCATTGATAGCAGTGAGCTAATGCTAGTTTGCGCACAAGAAAGTTTCTTGTGCGCACAAGATACATGTCTTAAAAAAAAAAAAAAAAAAAATTATAATTTTTTTTTACCCCCCATGTATAATTCCCATGGAAAGTTTCCAGCTTTGAATATTCCCGAAATTTTGCAACCTGAGTTGTGACTATATTTAGCCAATATTTAGAGCAGGGGTCACCAACCTTTTTGAAACCAAGAGCTACTTCTTGGGTACTGATTAATGCGAATGGCTACCAGTTTGATACACACTTAAATAAATTGCCAGAAATAGCCAATTTGCTCAATTTACCTTTAACTCTGTTATTATTAATAATTAATGATATTTATCTTTGTGGAAACACTGATCATCTTAATGATTTCTCACAATAAATATATATAGAAACAGATAAATATTAATATGCAACACTTTATTTTTATATTTTCTCTAAGTGCACATTTTTCAAATTGAACATTTTCAAATGATCACTTCTAAGACAGTCTTGTGAAATCACAATATCCCATTTTAACTAGCTAGCCACTAACATTTTTTAACAAATCATGAATTACTTTGCACCATGTTTGTACAAATAATAACTCATGTAAAATACAAAAGTCAACTCTCAAATTTTTAAATAAATCATGTCACACTTTGAACTGGACACCAAATCTGTTATCTGTTTCTTTGTCAGTTAGTGAAGACCAAGTCTTTCAAATATTTTCTTGGATTTTCAAATTCTATTTGAGTTTTGTCTCTCTTAGAATTAAAAATGTCGAGCAAAGCGAGACCAGCTTGCTAGTAAATAAATACAATTTAAAAATTAGAGGCAGCTCACTGGTAAGTACTGCTATTTGAGCTATTTATAGAACAGGCCAGCGGGCGACTCATCTGGTCCTTATGGGCGACCTGGTGCCCGCGGGCACCGCATTGGTGACCCCTGATTTAGAACTTAGTCCTTTTCAAAAATCCGACTAGCAACATTATCGTTTTTTTTTTTGGACACTTTTGGAGACTAAAGTGAAAAGAACCAATCGCTCTTCTCCCTTTTGATTGTATTCAACTCATTTATAATTGTGCGGTCCAGCTCAGTCGTTAAAGAAAATACAAACCCCGTTTCCATATGAGTTGGGAAATGGTGTTAGATGTAGTTATAAACGGAATACAATGATTTGCAAATCCTTTTCAACCCATATTCAATTGAATGCACTACAAAGACAACATATTTGATGTTCAAACTCATATTTTATTTTTGCAAATAATAATTAACTCAGAATTTCATGGCTGCAACACGTGCCAAAATAGTTGGGAAAGGGCATGTTCACCACTGTGTTACTTGGCCTTTCCTTTTAACAACACTCAGTAAACGTTTGGGAACTGAGGAGACACATTTTTGAAGCTTCTCAGGTGGAATTCTTTCCCATTCTTGCTTGATGTACAGCTTAAGTTGTTCAACAGTCCGGGGGTCTCCGTTGTGGTATTTTAGGCTTCATAATGCGCCACACATTTTCAATGGGAGACAGGTCTGGACTACAGGCAGGCCAGTCTAGTACCCGCACTCTTTTACTATGAAGCCACGTTGATGTAAAACGTGGCTTGGCATTGTTTTGCTGAAATAAGCAGGGGCGTCCTTGCTGGGATGGCAACATATGTTGCTCCAAAACCTGTACGTACCTTTCGCAGATGTGTAAGTTACCCATGTCTTGGGCACTAATACACCCCCATACCATCACAGATGCTGGCTTTTACACTTTGCGCCTATGACAATCCGGATGGTTCTTTTCCTCTTTGGTCCGACGTCCACAGTTTCCAAAAACAATTTGAAATGTGGACTCGTCAGACCAAAGAACACTTTTCCACTTTGTATCAGTCCATCTTAGATGAGCTCAGGCCCAGCGAAGCCGACGGCGTTTCTGGGTGTTGTTGATAAACGGTTTTCGCCTTGCATAGGAGAGTTTTAACTCGCACTTACAGATGTAGCGACCAGCTGGAATGTTGCCCGCTGAAGGCCCGGTAGGGCCCACAAGGAGCATTGATTGACAGCTGCAACAGATCACCCACAGTGGGATGATGAGGCATAATCCAAGGCCAGCCTGGCTGAGGGAGGAAGCCTCCGGAGTGAGCGACAGTGCAGATCTACATATACATATACAGTCGATGCGGCCAGGGCTATACACTAACACAATGATGAAAGGAATATTGATTGAGCAAAAGTGAGCGGAGTGATGGGAAGAGAGGCCAGGAGGAAGAGAGAGATTTTCAGTCTTGAATGAACGCAGATGTCTGAGAGATAAAGAATGTGGCTGATTATGGGTTCCATCTTTTTTCAGGATCTGTCAGTCATCAATAACATTTTTAAAGGGGTCATATTGTTGTTTTTTACATTGAAAAGACTTCCTTGTGCTCTACATAACATGTAATGGTGCTTCTTTGCTCAAAATGTTGCATAGATGATGTTTTATGTCTTATTTACCGTATATTCCGGACCATAGGGCGCACTGGATTATAATCAGAGTCAGAATCAGAAGTACTTTATTAGGCGCACTGCCGATGAATGGTCTATTTTTGATCTTTTTTCATATATAAGGCGCACCGGTGCACATGATTTCAAACCTCTTCTTGAACCACCAATTTTTGCAGTCTACACGTATCTCTTATGTGTGACTGCCATCTACTGGCCACACTTATCATTTCGCCATGTAACAAACAAAATAGCTTTGAGGTCGGTAAGCACAACCAAAATGATTCCGCACATTAGGCGCACCGGGTTACAAAGCGCACTGTCGATTTTTGAGAAAATGAAAGGATTTTAAGTGCGCCTTATACTCCGAAAAATACGGTAATGGTGCACATGATTTCAAACCTCTTCTGGAACCACCAATTTTTGCAGTCTACACATATCTCTTATGTGTGACTGCCATCTACTGGTCACACTTATAATTTTGCGATGTACCAAATAATACAGCTTCAAGGTCAGTAAGCACAACCAAAATTGTTCCGTACATTACGCACACCGGGTTATAAGGCGCACTGTCGAGTTTTGAGAACATGAAATGATTTTTAAGTGCGCCTTATAGTCCGGAAAATACGGTAATGGTGCGCATGATTTCAAACCTCTTCTTGACCCACCAATTTTTGCAGTCTACACGTACCTCTTATGTGTGACTGCCATCTACTGGCCACATTTATCATTTCGCCAAGTACCAAACAAAATAGCTTCAAGGTCGGTAAGCACAACCAAAATGATTCCGTACATTAGGCGCACTGTCGAGTTTTGAGAACATCAAAGGATTTTTAAGTGCGCCTTATACTCCGAAAAATACGGTAATGGTGCACATGATTTCAAACCTCTTCTGGAACCACCAATTTTTGCAGTCTACACATATCTCTTATGTGTGACTGCCATCTACTGGTCACACTTATAATTTTGCGATGTACCAAATAATACAGCTTCGAGGTCAGTAAGCACAACCAAAATTGTTCCGTACATTAGGCACACCGGGTTATAAGGCGCACTGTCGAGTTTTGAGAACATGAAAGGATTTTTAAGTGCGCCTTATAGTCCGGAAAATACGGTAATGGTGCGCATGATTTCAAACCTCTTCTTGACCCACCAATTTTTGCAGTCTACACGTACCTCTTATGTTTGACTGCCATCTACTGGCCACATTTATCAATTCGCCGAGTACCAAACAAAATAGCTTCAAGGTCGGTAAGCACAACCAAAATGATTCCGTACATTAGGCGCACTGTCGATTTTTGAGAACATGAAAGGATTTTTAAGTGCGCCTTATACTCCGAAAAATACGGTAATGGTGCATATGATTTCAAACCTCTTCTTTTGAACCACCAATTTTTGCAGTCTACACGTATCTCTTATGTGTGACTGCCATCTGCTGGTCACACTTATAATTTTGCGATGTACCAAATAATACAGCTTCGAGGTCAGTAAGCACAACCGAAATTGTTCCGTACATTAGGCACACCGGGTTATAAGGCGCACTGTCGAGTTTTGAGAACATGAAAGGATTTTTAAGTGCGCCTTATAGTCCGGAAAATACGGTAATGGTGCGCATGATTTCAAACCTCTTCTTGACCCACCAATTTTTGCAGTCTACACGTACCTCTTATGTGTGACTGCCATCTACTGGCCACATTATTCATTTCGCCAAGTACCAAACAAAATAGCTTCAAGGTCGGTAAGCACAACCAAATTATTCCGTACATTAGGCGCACTGTCGAGTTTTGAGAACATCAAAGGATTTTTAAGTGCGCCTTATACTCCGAAAAATACGGTAATGGTGCACATGATTTCAAACCTCTTCTTGAACCACCAATTTTTGCAGACTACACGTATCTCTTATGTGTGACTGCCATCTACTGGTCACTCTTATCATTTCGCGATGTACCAAATAAAATAGCTTTGAGGTCAGTAAGCACAACCAAAATTGGTACGTACATTAGGTGCACCGGGTTATAAGGCGCACTGTTGAGTTTGGAGAAAATTAGAAGATTTTAAGTGTGCCTTAAAGTCCAAAAAATATGGTAATGGTGCACATGATTTCAAACCTCTTCTTGAACCACCAATTTTTGCAGCCTATATGTATCTCTTATGTGTGACTGCCATCTACTGGTCACACTTATCATTACGTGATAAACCAAATAAAATAGCTTCGAGGTCGGTCCGCACATCCAAAATTATTCCGTACATTAGGCGCACCGGGTTATAAGGTGCACTGTCGATTTTGGGGAACATGAAAGGATTTTTAAGTGCGCCTTATAGTCCGAAAAATACGGTAATGGTGCGCATGATTTCTAACCTCTTCTTGAACCACCAATTTTCTGCAGTCTACACGTATCTCTTATGTGTGACTGCCATCAATCAATCAATGTTTATTTATATAGCCCTAAATTACGAGTGTCTCAAAGGACATCCTCGGCTCAGATCCCACTGCCATCTACTGGTCACACGTATCATTTCGCGATGTACCAAACAAAATAGCTTGGAGGTCGGTAAGCACAACCAAAATTATTCTGTACATCAGGCGATTTTTGAGAACATGAAAAGATTTTGGAAGTCTACATGTACAGTATCTCTTATGTGTGACTGCCGTCTATTGGCCACACTTATCATTTCGTCATGTACCAAACAAAATAGCTCCGAGGTCGGTAAGCACAACCAAAATGATTCCATAAATTAGGCGCACCGGGTTATAAGACGCACTGTCGAGTTTTGAGAACATATAAGGATTTTAAGTGCGCCTTATAGTACGAAAAATACGGTTATGGTGCACATGATTTCAAACCTCTTCTTGAACCACCAATTTTTGCAGTCTACACGTATCTCTTATGTGTGACTGCCATCAATCAATCAATCAATCAATCAATCAATGTTTATTTATATAGCCCTAAATTACGAGTGTCTCAAAGGACATCCTCGGCTCAGATCCCACTGCCATCTACTGGTCACACGTATCATTTCGCGATGTACCAAACAAAATAGCTTGGAGGTCGGTAAGCACAACCAAAATTATGCCGTACATTAGGCGCACCGGGTTACAAGGCGCACTGTCTATTTTTGAGAACATGAAAGGATTTTTATCGTCCGAAAAATAAGGTAATGGTGCACATGATTTCAAACCTCTTCTTGAACCACCAATTTTTGCAGTCTACACGTATCTCTTATGTGTGACTGCCATCTACTGGCCACACTTATCATTACACCTTGTACCAAATAAAATAGCTTCAAAGTTGGTAAGCACAACCAAAATTGTTCCGTACATTAGGCGCACCGGGTTATAAGGCGCACTGTTGAGTTTGGAGAAAATGAAAAGATTTTACGTGCGCCCTATAGTCCGAAAAATGCTATAATGGTGCACATGATTTCAAACCTCTTCTTGAACCACCAATTTTTGCAGTCTACACATATCTCTTATGTGTGACTGCCATCGACTGGTCACACTTATCATTTCACCATGTACCAAATAAAATAGCTTCGAGGTCAGTAAGCACAACCAAAATTAGTCGATTTTTGAGAACATGAAAGGATTTTTATAGTCCGACAAATACAGTAATGGTGCACATGATTTCAAACCTCTTCTTGAACCACCAATTTTGGAAGTCTTTATGTACAGTATCTCTTATGTGTGACTGCCGTCTACTGGCCACACTTATCATTTCGTCATGTACCAAACAAAATAGCTCCGAGGTCGGTAAGCACAACCAAAATAATTCCATAAATTAGGCGCACCGGGTTATAAGACGCACTGTCGAGTTTTGAGAACATATAAGGATTTTAAGTGCGCCTTATAGTACGAAAAATACGGTTATGGTGCACATGATTTCAAACCTCTTCTTGAACCACCAATTTTTGCAGTCTACACGTATCTCTTATGTGTGACTGCCATCAATCAATCAATCAATCAATGTTTATTTATATAGCCCTAAATTACGAGTGTCTCAAAGGACATCCTCGGCTCAGATCCCACTGCCATCTACTGGTCACACGTATCATTTCGCGATGTACCAAACAAAATAGCTTTGAGGTCGGTAAGCACAACCAAAATTATGCCGTACATCAGGCGCACTGTCGATTTTTGAGAACATAAAAGGATTTTTAAAAATAAGGTAATGGTGCGCATGATTTCAAACCTCTTCTTGAACCACCAATTTTTGCAGTTAACACATATCTCTTATGTGTGACTGCCATCTTCTGGTCAAACTTATCATTTCGCCATGTACCAAACAAAATAGCTTCGAGGTCGGTAAGCACAACCACAATTATTCCGTACATTAGTCGATTTTTGAGAACATGAAAAGATTTTAAGTGCGCCTTATAGTCCGAAAAATACCGTAACGGTGCACATGATTTCAAACCTCTTCTTGGATCACCAATTTTTGCAGTCTACACGTATCTCTTATGTGTGACTGCCGTCTACTGGTCACACTTATCATTTCGCCATGCACCAAACAAAATAGCTTCGAGGTCGGTAAGCACAACCACGATTATTACCTACATTAGTTGAATTTTGAGAACATGAAAAGATTTTAAGTGCGCCTTATAGTGGGCGGTATAGCTCGGTTGGTAGAGTGGCCGTGCCATCAACCTGAGGGTTGCAGGTTCGATCCCCGCTTCCGCCATCCTAGTCACTGCCGTTGTGTCCTTGGGCAAGACACTTTACCCACCTGCTCCCAGTGCCACCCACACTGGTTTAAATGTAACTTAGATATTGGGTTTTCACTATGTAAAGCGCTTTGAGTCACTAGAGAAAAGCGCTATATAAAATATAATTCACTTCACTTCACTTATAGTCCGAAAAAGACGGTAATATTACTCGTACGGTGCACATGATTTCAAACCTCTTCTTGAACCACCAATTTTTGACCTGGGTATTTTACAAATCCTCTTTACGGCTCCCTTCCCCATACCTCCATGGTTAGATTTCACATTTTCCGGGACTCATGGAGATCCCAAATCCACAAAAAACATGTACCAACAGTTAAAAAATTAGTTTTATATTCATTAATTTTATTTCCCATAATAGGACCCTCTTCAAATAGCACACTAATGGTTCGGTTTTTGGCACAGACGACCTGTCTCTCATTTCCATAACTCCTCACAAATGCGCAGCCAGGGAGGGGGGGAGCGCAGTGATGTGTCTCGGGATCACATTCCACCCCCGGCCCGCCTTTCCACTCCACTCCTCCGCCTCTCCACGCGGGCGTGGCCGCGAAAACGATATTTCTGGTCACTGATCATTGGCCAAAGAGCCCTTCTGTTGTATTTTTAAGCGCACTTTGTTGTGCGCCGGGGTAGAAGCGTCTGCAGCTGCGTGGATGCTTGCCGGAATGCGAGGGCGGGTGGGAGGATGCTGAGGGGAGGGGAAGGGGAGGGGAGGAGGAAGGACCGTGTGCAAGGAGGTGAGAGAGGAGGAGGAGGAGAAAAAAGGAAAAAAGGCAAGTGGAAAGGGAGAGACGGGGAAGACGCGGCGACCGCCTTATAGATGCCGGAGCCTTCGACGGCGGAGCGCGGCGCTCGGCGGGCGCAGGAAGATGGTCTCAGTAAGAGGGGAACTGACGGTTGCCTATAATTTAATGTTCAGTATCTTGGACTCCTTCTCCATGGGTAATGCCACGGCCAGGACATCCAGAGCACAAGTGTGGCTTTCTCTCTTTTCTTCTCCAGCTTAGTTGCTCTCCAGGATTCTGTCCTCTCCTCTTCAACTCTATCTCACGCACACACACACACGCGCACACACACACACACACACACACACACACACACACACATGCACGGTCGGATAGCCAGGGTCTAGCGGGTGCAGGGTTAGCCCCCCCAGGCTGGCCCCGCTCCTGCGCTGCGCCAGTCAAGCCGAGGCTGGCCGCGGCAGTGATGCAGATAGATTGCGCTGCACATACACACACACACACACACACACACACACACACACACACACACACACACACACACACACACACACACACACACACACACACACACACACACACACACACACACACACACACACTTTCCACACACCCCCTCTAAACGCCAGTCAGGCAAGGAAGCAGGGGAAGGAGATCGAAAGCGATCCGGGGTGCCGATCCATTATTTCAGGAGTCATTTTGTGGCACTTAGTAACAAAAAAAAAACTGGATTGCAGTTTCATCTATTGGTAATTAACTGTTTTTTTTTCTGACATCAACAGGGGTGGCACCTGCAAAGAAGAGCCCAAAACTGGTAAGTTTCTTCTTCTTTTTTCCCCCCTCCAACATTTAAACCCATTCTCCATCTAAGTGCATGTCTGGAAGATGTTTTTTTTATTCCAGTTCCCACTAGTGCCAGTGCAACTTGTGCTGGAGTCAGGACTCTGTTTATAGACACGGGATGTGGTGCGGGGGCGGAATCCCTGGCTGTCGGGGGGGCGGGGGGTGGTGGTGGTGCTGGGACGAGGGGGCTTTGATGCACCGTGAGCTGGGTTGTTAACGCCGTGATGATGGCAGAGCGCCTGGTGCCTCGTCCTGGGATGTTTTTTAGGGACCGACTCCCTTTGGGACAGAGGACCCTATTGAATTTCTAGCGTTTTGTTATTATACCGCCGCCTGTTTGAGCTGTAATTTGACCCCCTTAACATGCTTCAAAACTCACCAAATTGGACACACACATCAGGACTGGGGGAAATTGCGATCTAATCAAAAAACCAAACCCCAAAACTCAAAATTGCGCTCTAGCGCCCCCTAGGAAGAAAACACAGACAAAACTGCCTCTAACTCCCATTAGGAATGTCATAGAGACATGAAAAAGGTCTCACTTAGACCTAGATTTCATACACTGACAACCCCCAGCAAAAATCAACAGGAAGATTGCAATTCCCCCTTCAAAACAAAAGTTGAGTAAAAACAGTCACCTTTTTTCAAACATTATCTCCTCTGAGCGCGTTTGTCGTGTCGGCTTCAAATTAGCACAGGAGAGAGATTGAACCCTTCTGATTAAAAGTTGATGAAACAATTTTAATTACTGCCACGGTTTGGATTTTATGAGCCCTCAAATCCATTCTCCATCTAAGTGCATGTCTGGAAGATGTTTTTATTCCAGTTCCCACTAGTGCCAGTGCAACTTGTGCTGGAGTCAGGACTCTGTTTATAGACACGGGATGTGGTGCGGGGGCGGAATCCCTGGCTGTCCGGGGGGCGGGTGGTGGTGGTGCTTGGACGAGGGGGCTTTGATACACCGTGAGCTGGGTTGTTAACGCCGTGATGATGGCAGAGCGCCGGGTGCTGAGGTCGAACGTGCGAGCGCAGCTGAGAGGCGACCTTGTCCTGGGATGTCTTTTAGGGACCGAGTCCCTTTGGGACAGAGGACCCTATTGAATTTCTAGCGTTTTGTTATTATACCGCCGCCTCTTTGAGCTGTAATTTGACCCCCTTAACATGCTTCAAAACTCACCAAATTGGACACACACATCAGGACTGGGGAAAATTGCGATCTAATCGAAAAACCAAACCCCAAAACTCAAAATTGCGCTCTAGCGCCCCCTAGGAAGAAAACACAGACAAAACTGCCTGTAACTCCCATTAGGAATGTCATAGAGACATGAGAAACCTCTATGTAGGTCTCACTTAGACCTAGATTTCATACACTGACAACCCCCAGCAAAAATCAACAGGAAGGTTGCAATTCCCCCCTTCAAAACAAAAGTTGAGTAAAAACAGTCACCTTTTTTCAAACATTATCTCCTCTGAGCGCGTTTGTCGTGTCGGCTTCAAATTAGCACAGGAGAGAGATTGAACCCTTCTGATTAAAAGTTGAAGAAACAATTTTAATTACTGCCGCGGTTTGGATTTTATGAGCCCTCAAATCCATTCTCCATCTAAGTGCATGTCTGGAAGATGTTTTTATTCCAGTTCCCACTAGTGCCAGTGCAACTTGTGCTGGAGTCAGGACTCTGTTTATAGACACGGGATGTGGTGCGGGGGCGGAATCCCTGGCTGTCCGGGGGGCGGGTGGTGGTGGTGCTGGGACGAGGGGGCTTTGATACACCGTGAGCTGGGTTGTTAACGCCGTGATGATGGCCTGGGATGTCTTTTAGGGACCGAGTCCTTTTGGGACAGAGGACCCTATTGAATTTCTAGCGTTTTGTTATTATACCGCCGCCTCTTTGAGCTGTAATTTGACCCCCTTAACATGCTTCAAAACTCACCAAATTGGACACATACATCAGGATTGGGGAAAATTGCGATCTAATCAAAAAACAAAACCCCAAAACTCAAAATTGCGCTCTAGCGCCCCCTAGGAAGAAAACACAGACAAAACTGCCTCTAACTCCCATTAGGAATGTCGTAGAGACATGAAAAACCTCTATGTAGGTCTCACTTAGACCTAGATTTCATACACTGACAACCCCCAGCAAAAATCAACAGGAAGATTGCAATTCCCCCTTCAAAACAAAAGTTGAGTAAAAACAGTCACCTTTTTTCAAACATTATCTCCTCTGAGCGCGTTTGTCGTGTCGGCTTCAAATTAGCACAGGAGAGAGATTGAACCCTTCTGATTAAAAGTTGATGAAACAGTTTTAATTACTGCCACGGTTTGGATTTTATGAGCCCTCAAATCCATTCTCCATCCAAGTGCATGTCTGGAAGATGTTTTTATTCCAGTTCCCACTAGTGCCAGTGCAACTTGTGCTGGAGTCAGGACTCTGTTTATAGACACGGGATGTGGTGCGGGGGCGGAATCCCTGGCTGTCCGGGGGGCGGGTGGTGGTGGTGCTTGGACGAGGGGGCTTTGATACACCGTGAGCTGGGTTGTTAACGCCGTGATGATGGCAGAGCGCCGGGTGCCGAGGTCGAACGTGCGAGCGCAGCTCAGAGGCGACCTTGTCCTGGGATGTCTTTTAGGGACCGAGTCCCTTTGGGACAGAGGACCCTATTGAATTTCTAGCGTTTTATTATTATACCGCCGCCTCTTTGAGCTGTAATTTGACCCCCTTAACATGCTTCAAAACTCACCAAATTGGACACACACATCAGGACTGGAGAAAATTGCGATCTAATCGAAAAACCAAACCCCAAAACTCAAAATTGCGCTCTAGCGCCCCCTAGGAAGAAAACACAGACAAAACTGCCTCTAACTCCCATTAGGAATGTCGTAGAGACATGAAAAACCCCTATGTAGGTCTCACTTAGACCTAGATTTCATACACTGACAACCCCCAGCAAAAATCAACAGGAAGATTGCAATTCCCCCTTCAAAACAAAAGTTGAGTAAAAACAGTCACCTTTTTTCAAACATTATCTCCTCTGAGCGCGTTTGTCGTGTCGGCTTCAAATTAGCACAGGAGAGAGATTGAACCCTTCTGATTAAAAGTTGATGAAACAATTTTAATTACTGCCGCGGTTGGATTTTATGAGCCCTCAAATCCATTCTCCATCTAAGTGCATGTCTGGAAGATGTTTTTATTCCAGTTCCCACTAGTGCCAGTGCAACTTGTGCTGGAGTCAGGACTCTGTTTATAGACACGGGATGTGGTGCGGGGGCGGAATCCCTGGCTGTCCGGGGGGCGGGTGGTGGTGGTGCTTGGACGAGGGGGCTTTGATACACCGTGAGCTGGGTTGTTAACGCCGTGATGATGGCAGAGCGCCGGGTGCCGAGGTCGAACGTGCGAGCGCAGCTGAGAGGCGACCTTGTCCTAGGATGTCTTTTAGGGACCGAGTCCCTTTGGGACAGAGGACCCTATTGAATTTCTAGCGTTTTGTTATTATACCGCCGCCTCTTTGAGCTGTAATTTGACCCCCTTAACATGCTTCAAAACTCACCAAATTGGACACACACATCAGGACTGGGGGAAATTGCGATCTAATCAAAAAACCAAACCCCAAAACTCAAAATTGCGCTCTAGCGCCCCCTAGGAAGAAAACACAGACAAAACTGCCTCTAACTCCCATTAGGAATGTCGTAGAGACATGAGAAACCCCTATGTAGGTCTCACTTAGACCTAGATTTCATACACTGACAACCCCCAACAAAAATCAACAGGAAGGTTGGCAATTCCCCCTTCAAAACAAAAGTTGAGTAAAAACAGTCACCTTTTTTCAAACATTATCTCCTCTGAGCGCGTTTGTCGTGTCGGCTTCAAATTAGCACAGGAGAGAGATTGAACCCTTCTGATTAAAAGTTGATGAAAAATTTTTAATTACTGCCGCGGTTTGGATTTTATGAGCCCTCAAATCCATTCTCCATCTAAGTGCATGTCTGGAAGATGTTTTTATTCCAGTTCCCACTAGTGCCAGTGCAACTTGTGCTGGAGTCAGGACTCTGTTTATAGACACGGGATGTGGTGCGGGGGCGGAATCCCTGGCTGTCCGGGGGGCGGGTGGTGGTGGTGCTTGGACGAGGGGGCTTTGATACACCGTGAGCTGGGTTGTTAACGCCGTGATGATGGCAGAGCGCCGGTGCCGAGGTCGAACGTGCGAGCGCAGCTGAGAGGCGACCCTTGTCCTGGGATGTCTTTTAGGGACCGAGTCCCTTTGGGACAGAGGACCCTATTGAATTTCTAGCGTTTTATTATTATACCGCCACCTCTTTGAGCTGTAATTTGACCCCCTTAACATGCTTCAAAACTCACCAAATTGGACACACACATCAGGACTGGGGAAAATTGCGATCTAATAAAAAAAAATAAAACCCAAAATTGCGCTCTAGCGCCCCCTAGGAAGAAAACACGGCCAAAACTGCCTCTAACTCCCAGTAGGAATGTCGTAGAGACATGAAACAAAAACCTCTATGTAGGTCTCACTTAGACCTAGATTAGACCTAGACACTGACAACCCCCAGCAAAAATCAACAGGAAGTTTGCAATTCCCCCTTCAAAACAAAAGTTGAGTAAAACTTTGGTATGTTTTCATCTACAAAACCATTCTGGGTATCACTCCATCTTATCTGTCTTGTCTTTTAACAAAGAAACAAGGAAGTCACAATCTTCGTTCAATGAATGTTCTGCAATTTGCCGTCCCCAAAGTAAGAACTGAACTGGGCAAGAAAGCATTTAGGTTTTCAGCACCGAAGGCTTGGAATAACCTACAATCGAATATTAAACTTCAAGTCCTTGTTACGTTGAATGAGTTTAAAGCTTCTGTGAAAGGACTGCAGTCTACCTTGTCTGTGTGCACATGTGTTATGTGAGCAAGTTTTAATGTTGTAAACGTGATGTTTTATGTATTTGTTTACTGTTTTTAATGTAACCTTGCTGCTGCCCTCTTGGCCAGGTCTCCCTTGGAAAAGAGATCTTTGATCTCAATGGGATTTTACCTGGTTAAATAAAGGCTAAATAAAAAAAATAAATAAAAAAAACAGTCACCTTTTTTCAAACATTATCTCCTCTGAGCGCGTTTGTCGTGTCGGCTTCAAATTAGCACAGGAGAGAGATTGAACCCTTCTGATTAAAACTTGATGAAAGACTTTTTTGTACTGCTCCGGTTTGGATTTTATGAGCCCTCAAAGTCGGTCCCGTCCATCGCTGCTTGCAGATTTAATTTTTTTTGTTTGTTTTTTGCCGCCTCAACGAAAAAGGACTCCTGTTGATTGTGTCTGACGAGACGTGTTTCCCCCAATTTTTGTTTTCCAGGATGATTTGGAGATGGCTCCTCCGTACAGAGATTACTATAGGACGGTATGTTGGAGTGGATATTTGGAGTTGAGATAGTTAGCGGTGGTGTTGGGTGGAGGTGATGGTGGTGGTGGGTTTGTTTCCTTGCTTGACTACGCTCAGTGTGTTTTAATCAGTGATCAAAACTATTCACTCGGGGTGTAACGGTACACAAAATTTTCGGTTCGGTACGTACCTCGGTTAGAGGTCACGGTTCGGTTCATTTTCGGTACAGTAAGAAAACAACAAAATATATATTTTGGGGTTATTTATTTACCAAATTTGCTAAATCTTCCACCAAAAATATTTTTCTTAGTGGAATATTTGATGTGAAGCAATCGGAACCTTGGATAGGTCAATAATTCATAATAACATTGATTTGGATTCAATATTGTTTTGAGCATTGACAGTTTGAAAGAAAAAAAAAACAGCTTTGTTTTATTAGTCAACATTGCAACTTTTTCTAAATTACATTTAACCTTTAAGCTTTTTTATTTCACTTTTGTTATATTTCTGTTTATTTTAATAGTATTTTTAGAATGTGCCATGGGCCTTTAAAACATTAGCTGTGGGCCGCAAATGGCTTCCGGGGCACACTTTTGACATCCTGCTATAGATAATAAAAAAATAAATGTGATAAATCTATGGATAAAAAGCAGAGCCTGGCGACGCATGCGCGTTTATCATAACTCTCTCTCTCTCTCTGTCTCTGCCCCTCACCAATGCTACTGCACGCACAATTTTGTTTTTAACCCCTTCTTAACCCTGAACGTACATTGAAAATACACGCAACCCTAACTCAAAATGCCAGACATTTGAGGCATTTAAGAAACACACGGCAGTGTGTTGTGCCTCGGTGTGCATTGTTTACACAACGTGCGTTACGCTACTTAATATGTCCGTTTGTAAACTCGTTCGGTACACCTCCGAACCGAACCGGAACCTTCCTACCGAAACGGTTCAATACAAATACACGTACCGTTACACCCCTACTATTCACGATTTAATATCATTTATTTTTAATGTCAGGTTCAAACACTGACGCCATCTATTAAACGAGACAAGAAGCAAGGAATTAAACAGAGACGGAATTAAATTTGGCTCAATTTGAGGAGAAACGTCTGGGCTGTACTCTTGTACAGTCCCCAGCACGCTCTGGGCTTTTTATTTGGACTTTCCCCGTTTACATAACCAATCAATCAATCAATGTTTATTTATATAGCCCTAAATCACAAGTGTCTCAAAGGGCTGCACAAGCCACAACGACATCCTCGGTACAAAGCCCACATAAGGGCAAGGAAAAACTCACAACTCCAATGGGACGTCGATGTGAATGACTATGAGAAACCTTGGAGAGGACCGCAGATGTGGATGACCCCCCCCTCAATTTGAGGAGAAACGTCCGGGCTGTACTCTTGTACAGTCTCCAGCACGCTCTGGCGAACGGTTGTATGCTACCTCTTTTTATTTGGACTTTCCCTGTTTACATAACAACGGCTGTTTCTAAAGGCATGGGGGGGTGGGGGGGGGGGGGGGGGGGGGGTATGTAAACAGCCATTGTTTTCGGTCTCATTAACACAAAAGAAAAAGATGCCTCTGGCTTGGACTGGTCCTGGATTGAGCCTGGGCAGGTCTTGGATCAAAAATAGATAAACCCTCCCGTCTCCTCCCATCGTACACAATGGAATTTTACAAGCCTTTGGCTTGGTGCAACAAAGACAGCTTTTTGTCTGTTCACTGGAAACTCAGAGAACAGAAAGTTTTTTGATAATTTACATACAATTTTTCTGACATTTAATATACTGTACTTTACGGGTGTTTAAAGTACCGGTAGAGTGGAAAAACTATTATCGTGCACTACATTGCCAAAGGTATATGGCCACCCATCCAAATGATGAGAATCAGGTGTATAAAATCAAGCATTTAGGCATGGAGACTGTTTCTACAAACATTTGTGAACAAACGGGCCGCTCTCAGTGATTTCCAGCGTGGAACTGTCATAGGATGCCACCTGTGCAACAAATCCAGTCGTGAAATTTCCTCGCTCCTAAATATTCCAAAGTCAACTTTATTATAAGAAAAGTGAAGAGTTTGGGAACAACAGCAACTCAGCCACCAAGTGGTAGGCCACGTAAACTGACAGAGAGGTCAGCATAGTCCAAAGACTTTCTGCACAGTCAGTTGCTACAAAGCTACAAACTTCATGTGACCTTCCAATTAGCCCACGTACAGTACGCAGAGAACATCATGTAACGGGTTTCCATGGCCGAGCAGCTGCATCTAAGCCATACATCACCGAGTCCAATGCAAAGCGTGGGATGCAGTGGTGTAAAACACGTCGCCACTGGACTGTAGAGCGGTGGAGACGCCTTCTCTGGACTGATGAATCACGCTTTTCCATCTGGCAATCTGATGGACCAGTCTGGGTCTGGAGGTCGCCAGGAGAACGCTACATTTCGGACTGCATTGTGCCGAGTGGGAAATTTGGTGGAAGAGGAATTATGGTGTGGGGTTGTTTTTTTTTTTAGGAGTTGGGCTTGGCCCCTTAGTTCCAGCGAAAGGAACTTTGAATGCTCAAGGATACCAAAACATTTTGGACAATTCCATGGGAACAGTTTGGTGCGGGCCCCTTCCTCTTCCAACATGACTGCACACCAGTGCACAAAGCAAGGTCCATAAAGACATGGATGACAGAGTCTGGTGTGGATGAACTTGACTGGCCTGCACAGAGTCCTGACCTGAACCCGATAGAACACCTTTGGGATGAATTAGAATGGAGACTGAGAGACAGGCCAAGTGTGTGACCTCACCAATGCGCTTTTGGAAGAATGGTGGAAAATACCTATAAACACACCCCGCAACCTTGTGGACAGCCTTCCCAGAAGAGTTGAAGCTGTAATAGCTGCAAAAAGGTGGACCGGCATCATACTTTTGGCAATATAGTGTATATACAGTACAGTCCAAAATGTTGGACACACCTTCTCATTTAATATGTTTTCTTTATTTTCATGACTACTTACCTTGTAGATTGTCACATCAAAACTATGAATGAACACATGTGGAGTTATGTACTTAACAAAAGGTGAAATAACTGAAAACATGTTTTATATTCTAGTTTCTTCAAAATAACCACCCTTTGCTCTAATTACTGCTTTGCAGACTCTTGCCATTCTCTCCATGAGCTTCAATTAATACAATGATGCAGTCAATCCAATTGGCTTAATAACGACCCCCCCCCCCCCCCCCCCCCCCCCCCCGCCCCTGATTATTGGCAAAGGAGTTATTCATCCGTTGTGGATGTCGGTAAGGAAAAGACACTGACTCTACAGAGTCAAATGCAAGAAATCCTTCGGGACGAAGGAAAATTGGGTTTGTGTTGTTTTGAGTGCATCAAAGTGAGACAAATACTCGATAAAATGAAGCCACTTTGGCAAGAGTGACATTACGTGTGATGACCTCTTCCTTCCCAAAAATCAGAACAACATTTGGCTTTTAGTGGCAAACAAGATGTCTTCGATATCCTTTGGTACAAAGACGTGTAAAAGCTTTTCTGCCCCAATTGGACTTTTCTTATAATACAAACCTTGATTTTTATTTTTTTAATTTTGAACAACTCACAGGAAATGAAGGAAAACAACCCGTACCAACGTCAAACTGACACAGTCATAAAAAATTTACCAACGCCAAAAGCAGTGAAGTTGTCACGTTGTGTAAATGGTAAATAAAAACAGAATACAATGATTTGCAAATCCTTTTCAACTTATATTCAATTGAATAGACTGCAAAGACAAGATACTTAACGTTTGAACTGGAAGACTTTATTTTTTTGCAAATATTAGCTCATTTGGAATTTGATGCCTACAGCATGTTTCAAAAAAAGCTGGCACAAGTGGCAAAAAAAGACTGAGAAAGTTGAGGAATGCTCATCAAACACTTATTTGGAACATCCCACAGGTGAACAGGCAAATTGGGAACAGGTGGGTGCCATGATTGGGTATAAAAGTAGATTCCATGAAATGCTCAGTCATTCGCAAACAAGGACGGGGCGAGGGTCACCACTTTGTCAACAAATGCGTGAGCAAATTGTTTAAGAACAACATTTCTCAACCAGCTATTGCAAGGAATTTAGGGATTTCACCATCTACGGTCCGTAATATCATCAAAAGGTTCAGAGAATCTGGAGAAATCACTGCACGTAAGCAGCAAGGCTGAAAACCAACATTGAATGCCCGTGACCTTTGATCCCTGCATCAAAAACCGACATCAGTGTGTAAAGGATATCACCACATGGGCTCAGGAACACTTCAGAAAACCACTGTCAGTAACTACAGTTTGTCGCTACATCTGTAAGTGCAAGTTAAAACTCTACCATGCAAAGCCAAAGCCATTTATCAACAACACCCAGAAACGCCGCCGGCTTCGCTGTTCCCAAGGTAATCTAAGATGGACTGATGCAAAGTGTAAAAGTGTTCTGTGGTCTGACGAGTCCACATTTCAAATTGTTTTCGGAAACTGTGGACGTCGTGTCCTCCGGACCAAAGAGGAAAAGAACCATCCGGATTGTTATAGGCGCAAAGTTGAAAAGCCAACATCTGTGATGGTATGGGGGTGTATTAGTGCCCAAGACATGGGTAACTTACACATCTGTGAAGGCACCATTAATGCTGAAAGGTACATACAGGTTTTGGAGCATTCAAGCAACGTTATCATGGACGCCCCTGCTTATTTCAGCAAGTCAATGCCAAGCCACGTTTTACAACAGCGTGGCTTCATAGTAAAATAGTGTGGGTACTAGACTGGCCTGCCTGTAGTCCAGACCTGTCTCCCATTGAAAATGTGTGGTGCATTATGAAGCCTAAAATAGCACAACAGAGACCCCCGGACTGTTGAACAACTTAAGCTGTACATCAAGCAAGAATGGGAAAGAATTCCACCTGAAAAGCTTCAAAAATGTGTCTCCTCAGTTCCCAAACATTTACTGAGTGTTGTTAAAAGGAAAGGCCATGTAACACAGTGGTAAAAATGCCCCTGTGACAACTTTTTGGCAATGTGTTGCTGCCATTAAATTCTAAGTTAATGATTATTTGCAAAAAAAAAAAAAGTTTCTCAGTTGGAGCATAAAGTATCTTGTCTTTGCAGTCTATTCAATTGAATATAAGTTGAAAAGGATTTGCAAATCATCGTATTCTCTTTTTATTTACCATTTACACAACGTGCCAATTTCTCTGGTTTTGGGTTTTGTACATTTCAAACGACAAAACATTAAAATACGTTTTATTTTCATATTCCAAGATCACCAAACTCTCCAAAAAAACAAGTGTTGGATTGAAATAAACTAACTGAATAAAATAAAATGAATTAACTATCCATTATTTGTTGACATTTTGTTTCAAAGCCAGACCCCGGGGTTAGGCTGAGGAAAAAGGGAAACTTCGTAGGTTCCAGCGTCATTCTTTAGTGTCCTAAATGAGAATGCATGTAAGCCTGAATTTACTGAGGCATCAGAAAGTAGTGATTGTGAAGATGTGACTGATTACTGCCGCTTAGACTCCTTGATATGTAGAGCTCAGGGCTGGCTGGCTGCCTCCATCACGTCCCGCTGTTTTTGTCCCTTTCTGGGAGGTCACACTAAGTGAGACCCAATTGCTGTCGCTTGCTATCATTGTCAGAAAATGTCACGCCATGTCTTTTGCCGTTTTCCGCTCCAAAGTTTCTTGCTGCAGTACGCAGGTTGGTAATGTGACAGTTTAATAGGAATACAAGGTGTCAAAGTCAAGGCCCGCGGGCCAACTCCGGCCCGCAAATGAATGATCCATGGCCCCCGGGATGATATTTTTTATTAGTATTGCAACCCTCCCGCAGGCCACATGCTTCTCAGGCAAATCATATAGTTGATGTAGATGATGATATAGTTGATGCAGATGATGATATAGTTGATGTAGATGATGATATAGTTGATGTAGATGATGATATAGTTGATGTAGATGATGATATAGTTGATGTAGATGATGATATAGTTGATGTAGATGATGATGTAGTTGATGTAGATGATGATATAGTTGATGTAGATGATGATATAGTTGATGTAGATGATGATATAGTTGATGTAGATGATGATATAGTTGATGTACATGATGATATAGTTGATGTAGATGATGATATAGTTGATGTAGATGATGATATAGTTGATGTAGATGATGATATAGTTGATGTAGATGATGATATAGTTGATGTACATGATGATATAGTTGATATAGTTGATGTACATGATGATATAGTTGATGTAGTTGATGATATAGTTGATGTACATGATGATATAGTCGATGTAGATGATGATATAGTCGATGTAGATGATGATATAGTTGATGTAGATGATGATATAGTCGATGTAGATGACGATATAGTTGATGTAGATGATGATATAGTCGATGTAGATGATGATATAGTTGATGTAAATGATATAGTTGATGCAGATGATGATATAGTTGATGTAGATGATGATATAGTCGATGTAGATGATGATATAGTGGATGTAGATGATATAGTTGATGCAGATGATGATATAGTTGATGTAGATGATGATATAGTCGATGTAGATGATGATATAGTTGATGTAGATGATGATATAGTGGATGTCGATGATATAGTTGATGTAGATGATGATATAGTTGATGTAGATGATGATATAGTGGATGTAGATGATATAGTGGATGTAGATGATGATATAGTTGATGCAGATGATGATATAGTTGATGTAGATGATGATATAGTTGATGTAGATGATGATATAGTTGATGTAGATGATGATATAGTTGATATAGTTGATGTACATGATGATATAGTTGATGTAGTTGATGATATAGTTGATGTACATGATGATATAGTCGATGTAGATGATGATATAGTCGATGTAGATGATGATATAGTTGATGTAGATGATGATATAGTCGATGTAGATGATGATATAGTTGATGTAGATGACGATATAGTTGATGTAGATGATGATATAGTCGATGTAGATGATGATATAGTTGATGTAAATGATATAGTTGATGCAGATGATGATATAGTTGATGTAGATGATGATATAGTCGATGTAGATGATGATATAGTGGATGTAGATGATATAGTTGATGCAGATGATGATATAGTTGATGTAGATGATGATATAGTCGATGTAGATGATGATATAGTTGATGTAGATGATGATATAGTGGATGTCGATGATATAGTTGATGTAGATGATGATATAGTTGATGTAGATGATGATATAGTGGATGTAGATGATGATATAGTTGATGTAGATGATGATATAGTTGATGTAGATGATGATATAGTTGATGTAGATGATGATATAGTTGATGTAGATGATGATATAGTTGATGTACATGATGATATAGTTGATGTACATGATGATATAGTTGATATAGTTGATGTACATGATGATATAGTTGATGTAGTTGATGATATAGTTGATGTACATGATGATATAGTCGATGTAGATGATGATATAGTTGATGTAGATGATGATATAGTTGATGTAGATGATGATATAGTCGATGTAGATGATGATATAGTTGATGTAGATGACGATATAGTTGATGTAGATGATGATATAGTCGATGTAGATGATGATATAGTTGATGTAAATGATATAGTTGATGCAGATGATGATATAGTTGATGTAGATGATGATATAGTCGATGTAGATGATGATATAGTTGATGTAGATGATGATATAGTGGATGTCGATGATATAGTTGATGTAGATGATGATATAGTTGATGTAGATGATGATATAGTGGATGTAGATGATATAGTTGATGTAGATGATGATATAGTTGATGTAGATGATGATATAGTTGATGTAGATGATGATATAGTTGATGTGCATGATGATATAGTTGATGTAGATGATGATGATATAGTTGATGTAGATGATGATATAGTTGATGTAGATGATGATATAGTTGATGTAGATGATGATATAGTCGATGTAGATGACGATATAGTTGATGTAGATGATGATATAGTTGATGCAGATGATGATATAGTTGATGTAGATGATGATATAGTCGATGTAGATGATGATATAGTTGATGTAGATAATATAGTTGATGTAGATGATGATATAGTTGATGTAGATGATGATATAGTTGATGCAGATGATGATATAGTGGATGTCGATTATATAGTTGATGTAGATGATGATATAGTTGATGTAGATGATGATATAGTGGATGTAGATGATATAGTTGATGTAGATGATGATATAGTTGATGTAGATGATGATATAGTAGATGTAGATGATGATGATATAGTTGATGTAGATGATGATATAGTCGATGTAGATGACGATATAGTTGATGTAGATGATGATATAGTTGATGTAGATGATGATATAGTTGATGTAGATGATGATATAGTCGATGTAGATGATGATATAGTTGATGTAGATGATATAGTTGATGTAGATGATGATATAGTTGATGTAGATGATGATATAGTTGATGCAGATGATGATATAGTGGATGTCGATGATATAGTTGATGTAGATGATGATATAGTTGATGTAGATGATGATATAGTGGATGTAGATGATATAGTTGATGTAGATGATGATATAGTTGATGTAGATGATGATATAGTTGATGTAGATGATGATGATATAGTTGATGTAGATGATGATATAGTTGATGTAGATTATGATATAGTTGATGTAGAGGACGATCTAGTTGATGTAGATATGATATAGTTGATGTAGATGATGATATAGTTATATATATGATGTAGATGATGGTATAGTTGATGTAGATGATGATACAGTTGATGGAGATGACGATATAGTTGATATAGATGATGTAGATGATGATATAGTCTTTGTAGATGACGATATAGTTGATGTAGATGATGATATAGTTGATGTAGATGATGATATAGTTGATGTAGATGATGATATAGTCGATGTAGATGATGATATAGTTGATGTAGATGATATAGTTGATGCAGATGATGATATAGTTGATGTAGATGATGATATAGTTGATGTAGATGATGATATAGTGGATGTAGATGATATAGTTGATGTAGATGATGATATAGTTGATGCAGATGATGATATAGTTGATGTAGATGATGATATAGTTGATGTAGATGATGATATAGTTGATGTAGTTGATGATATAGTTGATGTACATGATGATATAGTTGATGTAGATGATGATATAGTTGATGTAGATGATGATATAGTTGATGTAGATGATGATATAGTCGATGTAGATGATGATATAGTTGATGTAGATGATGATATAGTTGATGTAGATGATGATATAGTCGATGTAGATGATGATATAGTTGATGTAGATGACAATATAGTTGATGTAGATGATGATATAGTCGATGTAGATGATGATATAGTCGATGTAGATGATGATATAGTTGATGTAAATGATATAGTTGATGCAGATGATGATATAGTTGATGTAGATGATGATATAGTCGATGTAGATGATGATATAGTTGATGTAGATGATGATATAGTGGATGTCGATGATATAGTTGATGTAGATGATGATATAGTTGATGTAGATGATGATATAGTGGATGTAGATGATATAGTTGATGTAGATGATGATATAGTTGATGCAGATGATGATATAGTTGATGTAGATGATGATATAGTTGATGTAGATGATGATATAGTTGATGCAGATGATGAAATAGTTGATGTAGATGATGATATAGTTGATGCAGATAATGATATAGTTGATTTAGATGATGATATAGTTGATGTAGATGATGATATAGTTGATGTAGATGATGATAAAGTTGATGTAGATGATGATATAGTCGATGTAGATGATGATATAGTTGATGTAGATGATGATATAGTTGATGCAGATGATGATATAGTTGATGTAGATGATGATATAGTTGATGTAGATGATGATATAGTTGATGTAGATGATGATATAGTTGATGCAGATGATGATATAGTTGATGTAGATGATGATATAGTTGATGCAGATGATGATATAGTTGATGTAGATGATATAGTTGATGTAGATGATGATATAGTTGATGTAGATGATATAGTTGATGTAGATGATGATATAGTCGATGTAGATGATGATATAGTTGATGTAGATGATGATATAGTTGATGTAGATGATGATATAGTCGATGTAGATGATGATATAGTCGATGTAGATGATGATATAGTCGATGTAGATGATGATATAGTCGATGTAGATGATGATATAGTCGATGTAGATGACGATATAGTTGATGCAGATGATGATATAGTTGATGTAGATGATATAGTTGATGTAGATGATGATATAGTTGATGTAGATGATGATATAGTTGATGTAGATGATGATATAGTTGATGTAGATGATGATATAGTCGATGCAGATGATGATATAGTTGATGTAGATGATATAGTTGATGTAGATGATGATATAGTCGATGTAGATGATGATATAGTCGATGCAGATGATGATATAGTTGATGTAGATGATGATATAGTTGATGTAGATGATGATTTAGTCGATGCAGATGATGATATAGTTGATGTAGATGATGATATAGTTGATGTAGATGATGATATAGTTGATGCAGATGATGATATAGTTGATGTAGATGATGATATAGTTGATGCAGATGATGATATAGTTGATGTAGATGATATAGTTGATGTAGATGATGATATAGTTGATGTAGATGATGATATAGTTGATGTAGATGATGATATAGTCGATGTAGATGATGATATAGTCGATGTAGATGATGATATAGTTGATGTAGATGATGATATAGTTGATGTAGATGATGATATAGTCGATGTAGATGATGATATAGTCGATGTAGATGATGATATAGTTGATGCAGATGATGATATAGTTGATGCAGATGATGATATAGTTGATGTAGATGATGATATAGTTGATGCAGATGATGATATAGTCGATGTAGATGATGATATAGTTGATGTAGATGATGATATAGTCGATGTAGATGATGATATAGTCGATGTAGATGATGATATAGTTGATGTAGATGATGATATAGTGGATGTAGATGATGATATAGTTGATGTAGATGATGATATAGTTGATGTAGATGATGATATAGTTGATATAGATGATGATATAGTCGATGTAGATGATGATATAGTTGATGTAGATGACGATATAGTTGATGTAGATGATGATATAGTTGATGCAGATGATGATATAGTTGATGTAGATGATGATATAGTTGATGTAGATGATGATATAGTCGATGTAGATGATGATATAGTTGATGTAGATGATGATATAGTGGATGTCGATGATATAGTTGATGTAGATGATGATATAGTTGATGTAGATGATGATATAGTGGATGTAGATGATATAGTGGATGTAGATGATATAGTTGATGTAGATGATGATATAGTTGATGTAGATGATGATATAGTTGATGTAGATGATGATGATATAGTTGATGTAGATGATGATATAGTTGATGTAGATGACGATCTAGTTGATGTAGATATGATATAGTTGATGTAGATGATATAGTTATATATATGATGATATAGTTATATATATGATGTAGATGATGATATAGTTGATGTAGATGATGATACAGTTGATGGAGATGACGATATAGTTGATGTAGATGATGATATAGTTGATGTAGATGATGATATAGTCGATGTAGATGATGATATAGTTGATGTAGATGATATAGTTGATGCAGATGATGATATAGTTGATGTAGATGATGATATAGTTGATGTAGATGATGCTATAGTCGATGTAGATGATGATATAGTTGATGTAGATGATGATATAGTGGATGTCGATGATATAGTTGATGTAGATGATGATATAGTTGATGTAGATGATAATATAGTGGATGTAGATGATATAGTTGATGTGGATGATATAGTTGATGTAGATGATGATTCAGTTGATGTAGATGAAGATGATATAGTTGATGTAGATGATGATATAGTTGATGTAGATGACGATCTAGTTGATGTAGATATGAAATAGTTGATGTAGATATGATATAGTTGATGTAGATGATGATATAGTTATATATATGATGTAGATGATGATATAGTTGATGTAGATGATGATATTGGTGATGGAGATGATGATATAGTTGATATAGATGATGATATAGTTGATGTAGATGATGATATAGTTATATATATGATGTAGATAATGATATAGTTGATGTAGATGATGAGGCGGAGGAAGCTCATTTGGGCCGCTTGTACCCGTGGTCTTGTCCTTTCGGTCATAACCCAAAGCTCATGACCATAGGTGAGGATGGGAACGTAGATCAACCGGTAAATTCAGAGCTTTGCCTTCCGGCTCAGCTCCTTCTTCACCACAACGGATCGATACAGCGTCTGCATTACTGAAGACGCCGCACCGATCCGCCTGTCGACCTCACGATCCACTCTTCCCTCACTCGTGAACAAGACTCTGAGGTACTTGAACTCCTCCACTTGGGGCAAGATCTCCTCCCCAACCCGGAGCTGGCACTCCACCCTTTTCCGGGCGAGAACCATGGACTCAGACTTGGAGGTGCTGATTCTCATCCCAGTCGCTTCACACTCGGCTGCGAACCGATCCAGTGAGAGCTGAAGATCCTGGCCAGATGAAGCCATCAGGACCACATCATCTGCAAAAAGCAGAGACCTAATCCTGCAGCCACCAAACCGGATCCCCTCAACGCCCTGACTGCGCCTAGAAATTCTGTCCATAAAAGTTATGAACAGAATGGGTGACAAAGGGCAGCCTTGGCGGAGTCCAACCCTCACTGGAAACGTGTCCGACTTACTGCCGGCAATGCGGACCAAGCTCTGACACTGATCATACAGGGAGTGGACCGCCACAATCAGACAGTCCGATACCCCATACTCTCTGAGCACTCCCCACAGGACTACACGGTCGAATGCCTTCTCCAAGTCCACAAAGCACATGTAGACTGGTTGGGATAACTCCCATGCACCCTCAAGGACCCTGCCGAGACTATAGAGCTGGTCCACAGTTCCACGACCAGGACGAAAACCACACTGTTCCTCCTGAATCCGAGGTTCGACTATCCGGCGTAGCCTCCTCTCCAGTACACCTGAATAGACCTTACCGGGAAGGCTGAGGCTGATAGTTTTAATGCCATGATTTTTATAGTCCGGTGTGCACAGATGTTCCTCCATGCGGCCCCTGAGCTAAAATGACTTTGACCCCCCCCTGCTTTAATATAAACAACAACAAAAGTGAAGGATGCATTGCTCATTTTTGAACCAATCTCAGGCTACGACTCTCTTCAAATCCTCCAGCAGGTGCTTAAGTGACCGTGTTATTGAGAGGCCGGTGGCGACTTAAAGGCGAGTTTTACATTTCCGCACCCCGCCGGTAAAATCCTAACTTCGTTTTAAGCCCCACAAGTGTGATTATTTCTCCAAAAGCGGCAGAGAATAACACACGTATTGCATTTTCCTCAGTTAAACAGACGTTATGCCATTTTTTGTAAAAAAAAAAATGTTTACCCACAGCTGAATGATTTTAATAAGAAGAAATAATTTTCTCCTCACCTTTCAGAGGGAAAAAAAAAATCCCTGAATAAAAGACTATTCTTTGTGCTCCATGTGCTACCTGCTCAACATTGTTTGGCGTTTGACAGACATTTTGGAGTTTCTTTCTGCCCTGCACTTTGATTGCCGGCTTCTCCACCAAACCGCTTGCCTTGTCTTCTCTGTTGTTGCTGTTTGTTTAATCCGGAGCCAGAAGATGCTTAAAGAGGACTCCATGCACAAACATAAAATCAAAAGTATTTATTCCCTATTGGATACAATTCTAATACAATTTGTCTGAGCTGTCCCTAGTAGCATTCAACACTGCGACTACAATATACTGTATATTATCACGATGTATGAAGATGCAATGAGGTGTCTGCTTCCAGGGGTGGAATCTTCCTCTGCCTTCTCCTTCCTGGAATCCGACTTTATATCTGTTGTTGTCCTTCAGACCTCGGCAAAAAAGCCACGTCAACAGTAGCAACTGTACATATACATTCACTGTACAAACATACATATACACATACTGTACATATACATTCACTGTACAAACATACATATACACATACTGTACATATACATTCACTGTACAAACATACATATACACATACATGTACATATACATTCACTGTACAAACATACACTACCGTTCAAAAGTTTGGGGTCACCCAAACAATTTTGTGGAATAGCCTCCATTTCTAAGAACAAGAATGGACTGTCGAGTTTCAGATGAAAGTTCTCTTTTTCTGGCCATTTTGAGCGTTTAATTGACCCCACAAATGTGATGCTCCAGAAACTCAATCTGCTCAAAGGAAGGTCAGTTTTGTAGCTTCTGTAACGAGCTAAACTGTTTTCAGATGTGTGAACATGATTGCACAAGGGTTTTGTAATCATCAATTAGCCTTCTGAGCCAATGAGCAAACACATTGTACCATTAGAACACTGGAGTGATAGTTGCTGGAAATGGGCCTCTATACACCTATGTAGATATTGCACCAAAAAGCAGACATTTGCAGCTAGAATAGTCATTTACCACATTAGCAATGTATAGAGTGTATTTCTTTAAAGTTAAGACTAGTTTAAAGTTATCTTCATTGAAAAGTACAGTGCTTTTCCTTTAAAATTAAGGACATTTCAATGTGACCCCAAACTTTTGAACGGTAGTGTACATATACACATACATGTACATATACATTCACTGTACAAACATACATATACACATACTGTACATATACACATACTGTACATATACATTCACTGTACAAACATACATATACACATAGTGTACATATACATTTACTGTACAAATATACACTACCGTTCAAAAGTTTGGGGTCACCCAAACAATTTTGTGGAATAGCCTCCATTTCTAAGAACAAGAATAGACTGTCGAGTTTCAGATGAAAGTTCTCTTTTTCTGGCCATTTTGAGCGTTTAATTGACCCCACAAATGTGATGCTCCAGAAACTCAATCTGCTCAAAGGAAGGTCAGTTTTGTAGCTTCTGTAACGAGCTAAAGTGTTTTCAGATGTGTGAACATGATTGCACAAGGGTTTTCTAATCATCAATTAGCCTTCTGAGCCAATGAGCAAACACATTGTACCATTAGAACACTGGAGTGATAGTTGCTGGAAATGGGCCTCTATACACCTATGTAGATATTGCACCAAAAAGCAGACATTTGCAGCTAGAATAGTCATTTACCACTTTAGCAATGTATAGAGTGTATTTCTTTAAAGTTAAGACTAGTTTAAAGGCCTACTGAAATGAATTTTTTTTATTTAAACGGGGATAGCAGATCTATTCTATGTGTCATACTTGATCATTTCGCGATATTGCCATATTTTTGCTGAAAGGATTTAGTATAGAACAACGACGATAAAGATTGCAACTTTTGGTATCTGATAAAAAAAAGGCTTGCACCTACCGGAAGTAGCGTGACGTAGTCAGTTGAACATATACGCAAAGTTCCCTATTGTTTACAATGATGGCCGCATGAAGTGAGAGAGATTCGGACCGAGAAAGCGACAATTTCCCCATTAATTTGAGCGAGGATGAAAGATTTGTGGATGAGTAAAGTGCAAGTGAAGGACTAGTGGGGAGTTGAAGCTATTCAGATAGGGAAGATGCTGTGAGAGCCGGGGGTGACCTGATATTCAGCTGGGAATGACTACAACAGTAAATAAACACAAGACATATATATACTCTATTAGCCACAACACAACCAGGCTTATATTTAATATGCCACAAATTAATCCTGCATAAAAACACCTGCGTGTTTGTTATGCTAGCTCCTAGCTCCTCTGCTAGCTCCTAGCTCCATAGAACACGCCAATACCATTCAAACACCTGATCAACACACACAATCACTCAGCCCAAAAGACCGTTTACCTAACCCAAGGTTCATAAAGCTTATATATTTTTAAAAAGTTACGTACGTGACGCGCACATACGGTCAAGTTATCGAATGTTTAGCAGCCAAGGCTGCATACTCACGGTACCTGATATTCAGCTGGGAATGACTACAACAGTAAATAAACACAAGACATATATATACTCTATTAGCCACAACACAACCAGGCTTATATTTAATATGCCACAAATTAATCCTGCATAATAACACCTGCGTGTTTGTTATGCTAGCTCCTAGCTCCTCTGCTAGCTCCTAGCTCCATAGAACACGCCAATACAATTCAAACACCCGATCAACACACACAATCACTCAGCCCAAAAGACCGTTCACCTAACCCAAGGTTCATAAAGCTTATATATTTTTAAAAAGTACCGTACGTGACGCGCACGTACGGTACGGTACGTGTTATGCTAGCTCCTAGCTCCTCTGCTAGCTCCTAGCTCCATAGAACACGCCAATACAATTCAAACACATGATCAACACACACAATCACTCAGCCCAAAAGACCGTTCACCTAACCCAAGGTTCATAAAGCTTATATATTTAAAAAAAGTTACGTACATACGCAAAAAAAAGCCAAAGCTGCATACTCACAGTAGCACGTCTGCGTCTTTGTCATCCAAATCAAAGTAATCCTGGTAAGAGTCTGTGTTGTCCCAGTTCTCTACAGGCGTCTGTGTATCCAAATCAAAAGTCCTCCTGTTTAGAGTCTCTGTTATCCGAGTTCTTCCATCTTGACTGCATCTTTCGGGAATGTAAACAAAGAAGCGCCGGCTGTGTACTGTTGTGGCTGACTACGTTCGAAAAATACGTCCATTTCGCACCGACAACTTTCTTCTTTGCTTGCTCGGCTTCCTTCTCCATAATGCAATGAACATGATTGAAACAGATTCACGAACACAGATGTCCAGAATACTGTGGAATTATGAAATGAAAACAGAGCTTTTTCGTAACGGCTTCAATGTGGAAGGCATACCCGTGTTCGTCGGGCTACGTCACACGCATACGTCATCCTCAGAGGCGTTTCGAACCGGAAGTTTAGCGGCAAATTTAAAATGTCACTTTATAAGTTAACCCGGCCGTATTGGCATGTGTTATAATGTTAAGATTTCATCATTGATATATAAACTATCAGACTGCGTGGTCGGTAGTAGTGGGTTTCAGTAGGCCTTTAAAGTTATCTTCATTGAAAAGTACAGTGCTTTTCCTTTAAAATTAAGGACATTTCAATGTGACCCCAAACTTTTGAACGGTAGTGTACATATACACATACATGTACATATACATTCACTGTACAAACATACATATACATTCACTGTACATATACACATACATGTACATATACATTCACTGTACAAACATACATATACATTCACTGTACATATACACATACTGTACATATACATTCACTGTACAAACATACATATACACATACATGTACATATACATTCACTGTACAAACATACATATACACATACTGTACATATACATTTACTGTACAAATATACATATACATTCACTGTACAAACATACATATACACATACTGTACATATACACATACTGTATGTATACATTCACTGTACAAACATACATATACACATACATGTACATATACATTCACTGTACAAACATACATATACACATACTGTACATATACATTCACTGTACAAACATACATATACACATACATGTACATATACATTCACTGTACAAACATACATATACACATACATGTACATATACATTCACTGTACAAACATACATATACACATACATGTACATAGACATTCACTGTACAAACATACATATACACATACATGTACATATACATTCACTGTACAAACATACATATACACATACTGTACATATACATTCACTGTACAAACATACATATACACATACTGTACATATACACATACTATACATATACATTCACTGTACAAACATACATATACACATACATGTACATATACATTCACTGTACAAACATACATATACACATACATGTACATATACATTCACTGTACAAACATACATATACACATACTGTACATATACACATACTATACATATACATTCACTGTACAAATATACATATACACATACTGTACATATACACATACTGTACGTATACATTCACTGTACAAACATACATATACACATACATGTACATATACATTCACTGTACAAACATACATATACACATACTGTACATATACATTTACTGTACAAATATACATATACATTCACTGTACAAACATACATATACACATACATATACATTCACTGTACAAACATACATATACACATACATGTACATATACATTCACTGTACAAGCACACATATACACATACTGTACATATACAAGTACATATGCACACATACACTCATGCATATAATCACGTTTCATCGAACATATATTAACGTTGTTGCCCTAGGGTAAACTGGGTATAACACATGGCACACTGACAAAGCTTAACCTATTGTTACTATAACAATCTACAAGGTTAATATAGCTGGCTTCTCTTTCTTCCCCTCCATTTTTCTGCTTTCTTTTGTATCTCTAGCTATTACATATATGTATTGTTGCATTTGAACAATTGTATTGTTGATAATAGAGGTAAATTATTGGTATTATTAATTATCAATAGCACTATTTCTATTGGTATTGATCCATTTGTAGTGTAATAATGCTCATTGTCATTTCTGTATTATTATTTATTTCAATAACTGCTTCTTTACTATCCCTTTTACTATTATATTTGTACATATCCTATTTGCTGATGTTGCTCTATTGTTGTTGTTGTTGTGTTTGCTGTTGTTGTTTTTGTCTTTCTGTCTTATCCCCCTCTTGTCCCCACAATTCCCCCCCTCTGTCTTCCTTTTTTTTCCTCTTTCTATCCCCTCCTGCTCCCGCCCGGCTGCACCAAATGATAATATAAATACATTTAATAAAGTCAAATACAAATAAGGCAACAAGAGAAGTATCTGTCAGGTTCCAACACTGATGACATCTATTAAACAAGACAAGAAGCAAAGAATTAAACAGACAGAATTAAATTGGGCTCAATTTGAGGAGAGACGTCTGGTCTGTACTCTTGCACAGTCTCCAGCACGCTCTGGCGAAAGATTGTACGCCTCCTCCTTTATTTGGACTTTCCCTGACCACATGGCAACAGCTGCCTCCAAAGGGAAGTGGGTCGTAAACAGCGTTGCCTTTGGTTACAGAACAGTTCAAAAGAAAAGGTCGTACAACAGTTCAAAGGAAGGTTCGTAAAAGAGTTCAAAAAAGCGGTGTCTGGAACTTGGGCAGATCCTGCTTTCTCTCCGCTTTGTAGTCCTTGGGTTAAAACAATATCTTTCTGTTGATTACAATACATGAAAGAAAACAGAACACCTTCATGTTGCTTCCCCCCCTACACAGTGGAGTTTTACAAGCCTTCTTGGTAGGTTCAAAGACATGTTTTTGCTTCTCGCTGGGAACTCATTGAAACACAACGTTTTTGTGATAACTTAGAGACAATTATTCTAACAGTATCCCACACTTCTCTTTCGTAAAGTACATTTTTACAGCCGATACGGGCATCTACAAACCCCGTTTCCATTTGAGTTGGGAAATTGTGTTAGATGTAAATATAAACGGAATACAATGATCTGCGAATCATTTTCAACCCATATTCAGTTGAATATGCTACAAAGACAACATATTTGATGTTCAAACTGATAAACATTAATTTTTTTTTGCAAATAATCATTAACTTTAGAATTTGATGCCAGCAACACGTGACAAAGAAGTTGGGAAAGGTGGCAATAAATACTGATAAAGTTGAGGGATGCTCATCAAACACTTATTTGGAACATCCCACAGGTGTGCAGGCAAATTGGGAACGGGTGGGTGCCATGATTGGGTATAAAAGTAGATTCCATGAAATACTCAGTCATTCAAACAAGGATGGGTCGAGGGTCACCACTTTGTCAACAAATGCGTGAGCAAATTGTTGAACAGTTTAAGAAAAACCTTTGTCAACCAGCTATTGCAAGGAATTTAGGGGTTTCACCATCTACGGTCCGTAATATCTTCAAAATGTTCAGAGAATCTGGAGAAATCACTGCACGTAAGCAGCTAAGCCCGTGACCTTCGATCCCTCAGGCTGTACTGCATCAACAAGCGACATCAGTGTGTAAAGGATATCACCACACGGGCTCAGGAACACTTCAGAAACCCGCTGTCAGTAACTACAGTTGGTCGCTACATCTGTAAGTGCAAGTTAAAACTCTCCTATGCAAGGCGAAAACCGTTTATCAACAACACCCAGAAACGCCGCCGGCTTCGCTGGGCTTGAGCTCATCTAAGATGGACTGATACAAAGTGGAAAAGTGTACTGTGGTCTGACGAGTCCACATTTCAAATTGTTTTTGGAAACTGTGGACGTCGTGTCCTCCGGACCAAAGAGGAAAAGAACCATCCGAATTGTTATAGGCACAAAGTTGAAAAGCCAGCATGTGTGATGGTATGGGGGTGTATTAGTGCCCAAGACATGGGTAACTTACACATCTGTGAAGGCGCCATTAATGCTGAAAGGTACATACAGGTTTTGGAGCATTCAAGCAACGTTATCATGGACGCCCCTGCTTATTTCAGCAAGACAATGCCAAGCCACGTATTAAATCAACGTGGCTTCATAGTAAAAGAGTGCGGGTACTAGACTGGCCTGCCTGTAGTCCAGACCTGTCTCCCATTGAAAATGTGTGGCACATTATGAAGCCTAAAATAGCACAACGGAGACCCCCGGACTGTTGAACAACTTAAGCTGTACATCAAGCAAGAATGGGAAAGAATTCCACCTGAGAAGCTTCAAAAATGTGTCTCCTCAGTTCCCAAACGTTTACTGAGTGTTGTTAAAAGGAAAGGCCATGTAACACAGTGGTGAACATGCCCTTTCCCAACTACTTTGGCACGTGTTGCAGCCATGAAATTCTAAGTTAATTATTATTTGCAGAAAAAAAATAAAGTTTTTGAGTTTGAACATCAAATATGTTGTCTTTGTAGTGCATTCAATTGAATATGGGTTGAAAAGGATTTGCAAATCATTGTATTCCGTTTATAATTACATCTAACACAATTTCCCAACTCATATGGAAACGGGGTTTGTACATCAACTTTATGATTTGCCTGAGAAGCTGGACAGGACAAAAAAATAAATACAAAATAAATAACAGTAGCAAGAATGTGGAGGATAAGAGTGAACGTGCGTGTGCTTGAACTTGGACCCAGTTCCGACTGGAACTTAGAGGATATGATTAGCTGCACGGCCCATTCTAATTTCTGAATCACTTCATCCTTCATCATCTTAATTATATTCCTGTTGTCTCTCAGCTGTCTGTTGTCCTACATTCCAGCATCTTCCTGTAGCCCGGTTACATCTTTCTGTCTCCCCCGACAGCAAATATCGAGGAAGGACAGTCAGAACAGCTCCCAGCTCAGCGTCTCCAGCCACCGGAGTGCCCACACGGACTCACCCTTGCACCCGTCCCTGGCACCTCCGCTCAGCGAGAGCGTCGCCCAGCCGCCGCCGCCGCCGCCGCCCTCGCAGCCCCTGCCGGGCCTTCCGCCCCAGGACACCCCGGCCGACGGGACCATCCAGAGAAAACCGGATCCCTTTAAGATCTGGGCCCAGTCCAGGAGCATGTATGAAAGTAGGCGTAAGTATTATATTTTTGGTGGCGGTTGGATGAGCGCTGCATGGGTCTGTGGGCTCGGTGAAGGCCTGTGGTGGCTTTAAACACTTTTGGCAATAGTCGGGCCGGGAATGATTGCTTATGCATGTAAGTAACTTTCTAATTAATCCTACCGGCAGCTTCTGTTGACAGAGGACTATATATAGAAACATTTTACTTTGAAAAACACTTTTATTTTCACATATGATTCCGTGTTGGCCCTGCGATGAGGTGGCGACTTGTCCAGGGTGTACCCCGCCTTCCGCCCGAATGCAGCAGCTGTGATAGGCTCCAGCAACCCCCGCGACTCCAAAAGGGACAAGCGGTAGAAAATGGATGGTTGGATGGATTATGTTCAAACAATGTTAGAGACTCCAAATATTAATGTTTAAATGTCCTAGTTCTAGCTTCATGTTTCACCAAAATGCAAACATATTTCACTATTATGTTAGATCCACTATGGACTGGACTCTCACTATTATGTTAGATCCACTATGGACTGGACTCTCACACTATTATGCTAGATCCACTATGGACTGGACTCTCACTTTTATGTTAGATCCACTATGGACTGGACTCTCACACTATTATGCTAGATCCACTATGGACTGGACTCTCACACTATTAAGTTAGATCCACTATGGACTGGACTCCCACACTATTATGCTAGATCCACTATGGACTGGACTCTCACTATTATGTTAGCTTCACTATGGACTGGACTCTCACTATCATGTTAGATCCACTATGGACTGAACTCTCATTATTATGTTAGATCCACTATGGACTGGACTCTCACACTATTATGCTAGATCCACTATGGACTGGACTCTCACTATTATGTTAGATCCACTATGGACTGGACTCTCACAATATTATGTTAGATCCACTATGGACTGGACTCTCACACTATTATGTTAGATCCACTATGGACTGGACTCCCACACTATTATGCTAGATCCACTATGTACTGGACTCTCACACTATTATGTTAGATCCACTATAGACTGGACTCTCACACTATTATGTTAGATCCACTATGGACTGGGCTCTCACAATATTATGTTAGATCCACTATGGACTGGACTCTCACAATATTATTTTAGATCCACTATGGACTGGACTCTCACAATATTATGTTAGATCCACTATGGACTGGACTCTCACTATTATGTTAGATCCACTATGGACTGGACTCTCACAATATTATGTTAGATCCACTATGGACTGGACTCTCACAATATTATGTTAGATCCACTATGGACTGGACTCTCACTATTATGTTAGATCCACTATGGACTGGACTCTCACAATATTATGTTAGATCCACTATGGACTGGACTTTCACACTATTATGTTAGATCCAGTATGGACTGGACTCTCACACTATTATGTTAGATCCACTATGGACTGGACTCTCACACTATTATGTTAGATCCACTATGGACTGGACTCTCACAATATTATGTTAGATCCACTATGGACTGGACTCTCACTACTATATTAGATCCACTATGGACTGGACTCTCACACTATTATGTTAGATCCACTATGGACTGGACTCTCACACTATTATGTTAGATCCACTATGGACTGGACTCTCACACTATTATGTTAGATCCACTATGTACTGGACTCTTACACTATTATGTTAGATCCACTATGGACTGGACTTTCAAAATATTATGTCAGGCCCACTCGATGTCCATTGCATCCGGTCTCCCCTAGAGGGGGCGGGGGTCACCCACATATGCGGTCCTCTCCAAGGTTTACACTCTACACATTTCCCCAGTTTTAGTTTAGAGATAAGGAACGATTGGCCTGGCCCACTAGCATCCCTCTTTATGTTTGTGAACTTTATAGTCTATACATTTAGAGTGATGTGATAATCAAACACTCTAGAAGTCTAGAATGAAAGAGTATATAAGAGAATTGACAGAGTGTGTGTACCTTCCGTGCGCAGTGCCTCGTTAAAATCCAGCCGCTGTTGCTTAGGGGGGGAAGTGTGTCTCTCTTTACTAGCTTCGTCGAAGCATGTTGCTTTTGTAGCTGTTTCAGCAGATTTGAATTGCTAGGATAGGATCTTTGATCCAAGACGCAATTTACATTTAACTAAAATGTTCTTGTCTACTTTTCAAAAGAAAAGTAGTGAGAATATCTCCATGTTAAGAAACCCGGCTTCGGGCGTCGCCATAATGTCTTGTTAGTAAACACAGACACGCCCCCTCCCACACACACACACATACACACACGCAGCGCTCCAATAAAACACACTCAGATCTTCTCGGTTTCTAGCCGATACTACATAAAAAAGAACGTAAAATAACGCAGTAACGCATCATGTAGTAACGGTAACTGAGTTACTAAATATAAAAAAAAACTTTGTAACGCGTCCCAACACTGATAATAGGTTACAAATAGCGTCAAATTGACCCGCCACAAATAAATGGATGTATGGGCAACACTGATGTGCACTTGGAAAACATGAAAAGCTGTTTAATTAGCGGGGCTCTTGAGAACCAATTAATGGACTTCATAGCCACTTTCACACCAGACTTGACTCTCCAGATCCATGGATATATATATTTAATTTCAATAATGCGGTCCATGTCAGCAGTCACATGTCTGCCTCTCCCTTGTCTTACCAAAGCGCGGCGAAACTTCTAATTAAAAAAAACTCTTAGATCTCGCTCCCGCCCAAAAAAAAATTGTAGGAGAAGAAGCAACATTCTTCAAGGGCTAAGAAACCTGAACATGTAATCACTTTGGAAGGCATCGCTTGTCAAAGTCTTCTGTTATTAAGACGAGGAGGAACATGAAAAGAGGGCCTACTTTTTTTTGTCTGTTCTGGCAGGCTGATGTACTCATTGGAATTATTTCTATTTGCAAAACTAAGAGTCAATTATTCATTATAATTAGGGCTGTGAATGTTTGGGCACCACATGAGTCGATTCTTGGGGGTAACGAGTCGATTAAGAATCGATTCTTGATTCAAAATCGACATTTTATTAGTAAAATAGGGTGCCAGTTCTATGATTAACTACATTCCTCCATAAAATGTATTTAAAGGCCTACTGAAAGCCACTACTACCGACCACGCAGTCTGATAGTTTATACATCAATGATGAAATCTTAACATTGCAACACATGCCAATACGGCCGGGTTAACTTATAAAGTGCAATTTTAAATTTCCCGCTAAACTTCCGGTTGAAAACGTCTAGGTATGATGACGTTTGCGCGTGACGTCAATCGTTGAAACGGAAGTATTCGGACACATTGTATCCAACACAAAAAGCTCGGTTTTCATCGCAAAATTCCACAGTATTCTGGACATCTGTGTTGGTGAATCTTTTGCAATTTGTTTAATGAACAATGAAGACTGCAAAGAAGAAAGCTGTAGGTGGGATCGGTGTATTAGCGGCTGGCTGCAGCAACACAACCAGGAGGACTTTGACTTGGATAGCATACGCGCTATCCGACGCTAGCCGCCGACCGCATTGATGATCGGGTGAAGTTCTTCGTCGATCGCTGGAACGCAGGTGAGCGCGGGTGTTGATGAGCAGATGAGGGCTGGCTGGCGTAGGTGGATAGCTAATGTTTTTAGCATAGCTCTGTGAGGTCCCGTTGCTAAGTTAGCTTCAATGGCGTCGTTAGCAACAGCATTGTTAAGCTTCATTAACCGTGTATTTACATGTCCATGGTTTAATAGTATTGTTGATTTTCTGTCTATCCTTCCAGTCAGGGGTTTATTTCTTTTGTTTCTATCTGCAGTTAAGCCCGATGCTATCACGTTAGCTCCGTAGCTAAAGTGCTTCGCCGATGTATTGTCGTGGAGATAAAAGTCACTGTGAATGTCCATTTCGCGTTCTCGACTCTCATTTTCAAGAGGATATAGTATCCGAGGTGGTTTAAAATACAAATCCGTGATCCACAATAGAAAAAGGAGAGAGTGTGGAATCCAATGAGCCAGCTTGTACCTAAGTTACGGTCAGAGCGAAAAAAGATGCGTCCTGCACTGCACTCTAGTCCGTCACTCTCACGTTCCTCATCCACAAATCTTTCATCCTGGCTCAAATTAATGGGGTAATCGTCGCTTTCTCGGTCCGAATCTCTCTCGCTGCTGGTGTAAACAATGGGGAAATGTGAGGAGCCTTTCAACCTGCGACGTCACGCTACTTCCGGTACAGGCAAGGCTCTTTTTTTTTATCAGCGACCAAAAGTTGCGAACTTTATCGTCGATGTTCTCTACTAAATCCTTTCAGCAAAAATATGGCAATATCGCGAAAAGATCGAGTATGACACATAGAATGGATCTGCTATCCCCGTTTAAGTAAAAAAAAATCATTTCAGTAGGCCTTTAATACTTCAAATAAAACTGGTTTTGTTTAATACAATTCTTTCTTTCTTTTCTTTCTTTAGTTCATTTCGAACATGAACACACTTACGGCATAATACATCACGCAATTTCATATCATTTCACTTTACATCATGTCCGAAAAAGGAGTAGGAAGAAGCAAAGCTTAATTAATCCTACCCCTTTCACACTTCAGAGCGTTTACAAATATATACATCATTTACCGACCTTATTATGATAGAATGACATCCGTGAATTAGTATATACAACAGTGTTGTAACATGTAATTAATTAATTCAGTCATTATTAACATACTGAGATGAAGAATATCTTATTTGAGTAATTCTCATAATTCTTCTTCTTTGTACTTTGTAAGCACATTCTACCCAAACATTTAATAAAGTCAAATACAAATAAGGCAATAAGAGAAGTATCCAACACTTCTCTTTTCTGAAGTAAATCTGTAAATTTTTACATATTAATGTTGCTCCTTTCTTTCATGTTCTTGTTTTATTGTTTGCACGTCTTAAAATTGACGGCAATTTACTTGTTACATTTTTTTTCAGAGTAGATTAAAGAAAAAATATAAGGGCTGAGAAACGGTCCAAATATGTAATATATCTTGCACCTCCGGGTTCTTCGGACCACCAAGGACGGACATGACAGGCTTGACGGTTTTGTGATTTGGTTTATTTTGCAATAAACCTATCGCTCTGCTTTTCAGCAATCGCCTCTCGTGACGGTCTCGCTCTTCGGGTTGCTTTTCAGCCATCCGCTCTCGTCTCCGTCTCCGTTTCCGTCTCGCTCGTGCTCGTGCTCGTGCTCGGGTTTTCTCTCCACCATCAACCACTCCAACCTCTCCAACCCCTTCCTTCCCGGCTGCTGCCCTTTTATAGAGTGACAGGTGATCAGTCAAACGCGCCCGGGTGGGCCATCTACGCACCTGTCCCCGATCCCCGGCACACCCCGCCTTGCTGCAGGTCCGCATGCCACGCCTCCTCACAGTGATGAATCAAATTGTGTCTATAGTTAACTCATAATTAATCGCGATTAATTAATCTAGTTGCATGAAGATGGCCTAAAAAAGTAATTTTTAAGTATGACTTTTTTTTTTTCTTTAATTAATAAATGAATTAAAAAAAATTTAATCGAAAATTATTATTAAAATTATTATTTTGAAAATTATGAATCGATTTAGAATGGGGATGAATAGGAATTGCGGAATGATTTGCTTGAGTGGCTGGACAGGACAGATAAAAAAAATTTAAAAAAATTTTTTTTTACACTCGTACAAATGATATCTCAGTGTTTCCCACACATTCATTTATTTGTGGCGGCCCGCCATGAAAGAATTACGTCCGCTACAAATAAAAAAAATTAAAAATATATATATATATATATATATATATTTTTTTGTCCTGTCCAGCTTTTCAGGCAAATCATATAGTTGATGTAGATGCCCATATAGGCTGTTCAGATTTACTTTACAAAAGAGAAGTGTAGGATACTTCTCTTGTTGCCTTATTTGTATTTGACCACTACTGTTTTCTGTTTATTTGTTACTGACTGTGGCAGGACACCTCTGCCTCTGTTTCACTTTATGTTGCTGGTAAATAATATGGTTGTAGTAGTAGGCTAAAGTTAAATTATTTAGTATGCACTAATTAAAGAGGCAGAGCTTTAAGAGACATTTTAGCTTCTATATTTTATAAGATTTTTTTTTTTTTAAGAACCACAATTAATAAATATATTTCAGTGAATAACTTATTGTTCAAATCTGTATATAAATATGTACATAAAGTGTTGTAATTATATTGTAAAATGGATGGATGGATGGATGGATGGACGTTTAAAACAAAACTGTTATTATTAATTAGTAAGTATACATTTTTTGAGCCTTTTTAGAGAAAATCATATCATTGTAGTAAATTATGCAAATTACTCGATGATGTCATGGTGACCACGCCCACAGCCACGCCCCCACCGCCACAAGTATCTTGGCAGTTAATGGGAAACACTATCTACAATCCTGTCCAAAACTAAATTTTAAGGAAAAAAAAAATAAGTCAGCAAAAAAGCCCAATTGATAAAAAAAAAAAAGAACAGGGGAAGTAACAGAGAGACAAAAAAAACATGTTGAGGAATACTGTAGTGACAGAAGTAGTTGACCTGGCTGTCACAGCAGGATTAAATCCTCAGCTCCCTCACACCATTCAACTTTTGTCCCAAAAACTGTGCAATATGCACCCTGGTGGGCTCAAGCCTTTGCTGAGGAAAATACATTTATTCATGCCATGAAAGCCATAAAGAAGAGTGACTTGTTTTGTGGAAAAATCAAATCATTTCCTATTTTGAATCAACATTTGTTGCACCTCGGGTTGCACGGTACACCGGTCGGTACACTGGTACTAGTATAGTATTGCTTAAACAAAAGGTGAGTGCCCCTAAGAAAAGGCATTGAAGCTTAGGGAAGGCTATGCATAATGAAACTAAAACTGAACTGGCTACAAAGTAAACAAAAACAGAATGCTGGACGACAGCAAAGACTTACTGTGGAGCAAAGATAGCGTACACAAAGTACATCCGAACATGACATGACAATCAACAATGTCCCCACAAAGAAGGATAAAAACAACTGAAATATTCTTGATTGCTAAAACAAAAGTAGATGCGGGAAATATCGCTCAAAGGATGACGGCGACAGGAAAATACCAAAAAAATACGAGCGCAAGACAAGAACTAAAACACTACACACAGGAAAACAGCAAAACATACAAAATAAGTCAGGGAGTGATGTGACAGGTGGTGACAGTACACCTACTTTGAGACAAGAGCTATACTGATGCATGCTTTAAAATGTGATATCAAAAATTATCGGTATTGGTTTCAAAAAGTAAAATGTATGACTTTTTAAAACGCCGCTGTGTACACGGACGTAGGGAGAAGTACAGAGCGCCAATAAACCTTAAAGGCACTGCTTTTGCGTGCCGGCCCAATTACATAATATCTACGGCTTTTCACACACACACAAGTGAATGCAGGGCATACTTGGTCAACAGCCATACAGGTCACACTGAGGGTGTCTGTATAAACAACTTTAACACTGTTACAAATATGCGCCACACTGTGAACCCACACCAAACAAGAATGACAAACACATTTTGCTGTGTAACACAACATAAACACAACAGAACAAATACCCAGAACCCCTTGCAGCACTAACTTTTCCGGGACGCTATCCCCCCCAACCCCGCCCACCTCAACCTCCTCATGCTCTCTCAGGGAGAGCATGTCCCAAATTCCAAGCTGCTGTTTTGAGGCATGTTAAAAAAAAATAATGCACTTTGTGACTTCAATAATAAATATGGCAGTGCCATGTTGGCATTTTTTTTCCCCATAACTTGAGTTGATTTATTTTGGAAAACCTTGTTATATTGTTTAATGCATCCAGCGGGGCATCACAACAAAATTAGGCATAATAATGTGTTCATTCCACGACTGTATATATCGGTATCGGTCGATATCGGAATCTGTAATTAAGAGTTGGACAATATCGGAATATCGGCAAAAAAGCCATCATCGGACATCTCTAGTTGTGACGCGTTCACTATCGATATTTTCTGTGCATGCCGACTCTTCCTCAGTTAGCGTAAAATACGACAGGATCGGAGCCGTGGATCGTGTACAGAGCGAGGTGTAACTGCGGAGTTGACCCCCCCGGCAATTACCGGGCGCAGATTGTGACGATTAGCTTTTGACTCCGCCTCTGCGCCACGGTGGCTTTTGGCGATGGATGGGAAGAGATAGAAGAGATAGCCTGCACTCCGCTGGGATTTTAGCTGTCATCAGAAGGGATTGGAAGCAGCGTGCTTGTGCTTTATGTCGGGCCCCCACCCCCCCCCCCCCACTCATCCCCCCCCCACCCTCCCCGCCTCTTAGTGGCGTTACTGACCTTGGCAAGGAAATGGCTTTGCAAATCGGAGGTGTGCTCAGCTGTGACTACACAAATACATTCATGCTCAGAAGGACTTGCCAATGATGTCCTTTTCCAAAGAAAAAACCCATTCAATCAGACTTTTGGAATAATTAATTGGGATGATTTTAAATAGGGATCGTCATCTTTTGCAAATTCCTTCCGCATGGGTCTCTCGGTATGGAAGATAATCCAGGTTAATCACTTCGTACGGCTAATTGATTATTAGAAAACCCTTTTTTTTAAATGTCATTGCACAACCAATAACAGTCGGACAAATAACGGACCTTAGTATCAGCGGTGGTCGGCAACCCGCGGCTCTAGCGGCTCTTTAGTGCCGCCCTAGTGGCTCTCTGGAGATTTTTCAAAAATGTATGAAGAATGGAAAAAGATGAGGGGGAAAAAAATCCATTTTTTTGTTTTAGTATGGTTTCTGTAGGAGGACAAACATGACACAAACCTCCCTAATTGTTATAAAGCACACTGTTTGTATTAAACATGCTTCACTGATTCGAGTATTTGGCGAGCGCCCTTTTGTCCTACTTATTTTGTCGGTCCTTGAACTCACCTTATAGTTTGTTTCCATGTATAACTTTCTCCGACTTTCTAGGACGTGTTTCATGCCACTTTTTCTGTCTCACTTTGTCCACCACACTTTTAACGTTGTGCATGAGTGCACAAAGGTGAGTTTTGTTGATGTTATTGACTTGTGTGGAGTGCTAATCAGACATATTTGGTCACTGCATGACTGCAAGCTAATCGATGCTAACATGCTATTTAGGCTAGCGATATGTACATACTGCATCATTATGCCTCATTTGTAGCTATATTTGAGGTCATTTAGTTTCCTTTAAGTCCTCTTAATTACATTTATATCTCATGACACATGTAATATGGCTTTTGATTTTTTGCGGCTCCAGACAGATTTGTTTTTGTATTTTTGGTCCAATATGGCTCTTTCAACATTTTGGGTTGCCGACACCTGGTTTACACCATGGGTGTCAAACTCTGGCCCATGTAATTTCACTTGGCCCGTGAGGTGATATCAAATCAACACTAGAGCTGGCCCGCCGATTATATACAGCGGCGGTGCCGCGGTACACCGCTAATTCTCATACTTGCCAAACCTCCCGGGAGACTCCCAAAGTTCAGTGACCCTCCCGAGAATTATAACGTCCCTTTTTCTTCCAGTCCAACGAGTGCTGGCTCAGTTACATAATATCTGCGGCTTTGGCACGCACACTGAAGTGAATGCAAGGCATACTTGGTCAACAGCCATACAGGTCACACTGAGGGCGGCCGTATAAACAACTTTAACACTGTTACAAATATGCGCCACACTGTGAACCCACACCAAACAAGAACGACAAAAACATTTCGGGAGAACATCCGCACCGTAACACAACATAAACACAACAGAACAAATACCCAGAACCCCTTGCAGCACTAACTCTTCCGGGACGCTACAATATACACCCCCGGCTACCCTCTACCTTTTTTCCATAACTTGAGTTGATTTATTTTGGAAAAACCTTGTTACATTGTTTAATGCATCCAGCGGGGCATCACAACAAAATTAGGCATAATAATGTGTTCATTGCACGACTGTATTTATCGGTATCGGTTGATATCGGAATCAGTAATTAAGAGTTGGACAATATCGGATATCGGCAAAAAAGCCATTATCGGACATCTCTAATTATTTGCAAAAAAACTTGCAGTCTATACCCTGAACCCCTTGCAGCACTAACTCTTCCGGGGGGGGGGGGGGGGGGGTGTATTGTAGCGTCCCGGAAGAGTTAGTACTGCAAAGAGTTCTGGGTATTTGTTCTGTTGTGTTTATGTTGTGTTACGGTGCGGATGTTCTCCCGAAATGTGTTTGTCATTCTTGTTTGGTGTGGATTCACAGTGTGGCGTATATTTCTAACAATGTTAAAGTTGCTTATACGGCCACTCTCAGTGTAAACTGTATCGCTGTTGATGAAGTATGCTTTGCATTTACGTGTGTGTGTGCGTACAGTCTTGTGACTGGGCGGGCACGTTGTTAGAAGGGATGAAAAGCGGACGTGACGACAGCTCGTAGAGGACGTTAAAAGCAGTGCCTGTAAGGCACGCCCCCAAAACTGTGGAATACGAGATATAATGACTGATGAACACCTTGGTTGGATAATGAAGGTTGCCTCAGCTCAAAGCCTGAGCGCCGACATTAATGAACTAGCATCCAAGAAAAGATGGCAGGTGTCTGGCTTGGGCACATCTGGCCCGCCGGACATTCCCAAATACATTTTTTTTAGATTTTTAAGATGGAATGTGTAGCTGCCATTATGATGTGCAGTGATGTTTTCTAATGACCGTAAGTCTTCAACTATACAAAGTAGGGATGTCCGATGATGGCTTTTTTGCCGATATCCGATATTCCGATATTGTCCAACTCTTAATTACCGATTCCGATATCAACCGATACCGATATATACAGCCGTGGAATTAACACATTATTATGCCTAATTTTGTTGTGATGCCCCGCTGGATGCATTAAACAATGTAACAAGGTTTTCCAAAATAAATCAACTCAAGTTATGGGAAAAAAATGCCAACATGGCACTGCCATATTTATTATTGAAGTCACAAAGTGCATTATTTTTTTTTAACATGCCTCAAAACAGCAGCTTGGAATTTGGGACATGCTCTCCCTGAGAGAGCATGAGGAGGTTGAGTGGGGCAGGAGGTAGCGGGGGGTGTATATTGTAGCGTCCCGCAAGAGTTAGTGCTGCAAGGGGTTCTGGGTGTTTGTTCTGTTGTGTTTATGTTGAGTTACGGTGCGGATGTTCTCCCAAAATGTGTTTGTCATTCTTGTTTGGTGTGGGTTCACAGTGTGGCGCATATCTATAACGGTGTTAAAGTTGTTTATACGGCTACCCTCAGTGTGACCTGTATGGCTGTTGACCAAGTATGCCTTGCAATCACTTGTGTGTGTGAAAAGCCGTAGATATTTTGTGACTGGGACCGGCACGCAAAGGCAGTGCCTTCAAGGTTTATTGGCGCTCTGTACTTCTCCCTACGTCCGTGTACACAGCGGCGTTTTAAAAAGTCATAAATTGTACTTTTTGAAACCGATACCGATAATTTCTGATATTACATTTTAAAGCATTTATCGGCCGATAATATCGGCAGTCCGATATTATCGGACATCCCGAATGTTTACTTTTGTATGCACATTAAACCAACCAAAAATCCTGACTTTGGAGCAATGTTCACAGACTCTAGTATTTGGCTCTCTGTTAGATGCAGTGGTTTTTCCATATTGGGACCATGATTCCGGTCCTAACTTGTTCACCGGTCCTCACATGGAAAGTGCTTTTCCTTGTTAATGTCTCAAGAAGGGTTAGAAATACCAGAACACGCACATGCATGCACACATTCCAAGCTTTTTTTGTTATTACGGACGTAGGACCATGACCCGAGCCCTCAGCTCAATTATATACAGTCAGTACCGGAAGTCGTAAAATCACCTTGCTGGTTTTTTGGGGGATGAATAGGGAAGTCCTTCCTTAGCTGCCGTCTTGTTTATCATACATTGCTGCCTTTGCACCTGTCAATGTTTACTTTTGTATGCACATTAAACCAACCAAAAATCCTGACTTTGGAGCAATGTTCACGGACTCTCTATTAGATGCAATGGTTTTTCCGTATTGGGACCATGATTTTGGTCCTAACTTGTTCACCGGTCCTCACATGGAAAGTACTTTTCTTTGTTGATGTCTCAAGAAGGGTAGAAATACCAGAACACGCACATTCCAAGCTTTTTTTTGTTATTACGGACGTAGGACCATGACCCGAGCCCTCAGCGGAATTATATATAGTCCTTTGCTGCAACTTTTACCGTGTTTTCCATTCTGATATTGGTATTTCGGCTGTTATTGTTATGAAAGAACCTTCTCTCGTGAGAGTTTTTGAAATGGGGTTGTCATACTAATAAAGCAAATATCTCCTGGACTAAATGGACTGTTAATGATAATGTTGTCTATTCTTCCAGTCCCAGACTTCCAGGAGCAGGATATATTCCTCTGGAGGAAGGAATCAGGGTTTGGCTTCAGAATTCTCGGAGGAAACGAGGAAGGAGAGCCAGTGAGTGTCCATCCCTCTTTCTTTTCTCTAGTTTACTTTGGACTAACCCCTCCCAAATACTCTTAAAGGGTCTGTTTGCAACATTTACACAGATGCCTAGAGGGCGCTAACTTTCCAATGTATTTTACACAGTATAATCCGCCCTCTTTGCAGGATCTAGGACGTGATGACGTACACATGCATTAGCTTTGGATCGCTGATGATAGCGATTTGGATAGCAAGCATTAGCTGTTGGTATCGGGACAAAATAATGGTAACATAAGCCTGCCGGTGGTGTTTTTGTTCTATTTTTTGCTTTAAAAAACTGTGAGCAAGTTGCAAATATCCCCTTCAATCCACCTGAAGTTCACAAACATTCTGTGAGATTCCACGTGTGACTTCTTGCCTGTGCGTCGTGTCATTTCAGATCTACATCGGCCACATCGTCAAGTACGGCGCCGCGGACGAGGACGGGCGGCTGAGGTCCGGCGACGAGCTGGTGTGCGTGGACGGCACCGCCGTGGTGGGCAAGTCGCACCAGCTGGTGGTGCAGCTGATGCAGCAGGCGGCCAAGCAGGGGCACGTCAACCTCACCGTGCGACGCAAGACCAACTACGCCGGTACGAACATGAGCGCGAGCGATAGTGCAGTGCAGCTGACGGTTTCTTCCAGCGGGTATAAAGCTAACATGTTTGTTTTTATTTTTTATTTTTTACTAAGTATCCCCATTAGCTGGTTGCCACAACAACCCACTAGTCTTCCTGGGGTCCACAAACTCAATACAATTACATGTATTTTTCGGAGTATAAGTCGCTCCGGAGTATAAGTCGACCGGCCGAAAATGCATAAAAAATAAGGAAAAAAACATATATAAGTAGCACTACAGTGTAAGTCGCATTTTTTGGGGAAATAAGTCGCTCCGGAATATAAGTCGCACCAGCTGAAAATGCATAAAAAAGAAGGAAAAAAACATATATAAGTCGCACTAGAGTATAAGTCGAATTTTTTGGGGAAATAAGTCGCTCCGGAGTATAAGTCGCACCGGCCGAAAATGCATAACAAAGAAGGAAACAAAAACATACATAAGTCACACTAGAGTATAAGTCGCATTTTTTGGGGAAATAAGTCGCTCCAGAGTATAAGTCGCTCCGGAGTATAAGTCGCAACGGCCGAAAATGCATAATAAAGAAGGAAAAAAACAGATATAAGTCGCACTAGAGTATAAGTCGCATTTTTTGGAGAAATAAGTCGCACCGGCCGAAAATGCATAATAAAGAAGGAAAAAAACATAAGTCGCACTGGAGTATAAATTGCACTGGATAAAAATGCATAATAAAGAAGAGAAAAAACATATATAAGTCGCACTAGAGTGTAAGTCGCATTTTGGGGGGAAATAAGTCGCTCCGGAGTATAAGTCGCACCGGCCAAAAATGCATAATAAAGAAGAAGAAAAAACATAGAAGTTGCACTAGAGTGTAAGTCACATTTTTTGGGGCAATAAGTCGCTCCGTAGTATAAATTGCCCTGGAGTATAAGTCGCACCGGAGTATAAGTCGCACCGGCCAAAAATGCATAATAAAGAAGGAAAAAAACATATATAAGTCGCACTGGAGTATAAGCCGCACTGGCTAAAAATGCATAATAAAGAAGGAAAAAAACGTATATAAGTTGCACTGGCTAAAAATGCATAATAAAGAAGGGAAAAAACATATATAAGTCGCACTAGAGTGTAAGTCGCATTTTTTGGGGAAATAAGTCGCTCCGTAGTATAAATTGCCCTGGAGTATAAGGCGCTCCGGAGTATAAGTCGCACCGGCCGAAAATGCATAATAAAGAAGGAAAAAAACATATATAAGTCGCACTGGAGTATAAGTCGCACTGGCTAAAAATGCATAATAAAGAAGGAAAAAAACGTATATAAGTCGCACTAGCTAAAAATGCATAATAAAGAAGGGAAAAAACATATATAAGGCGCACTAGAGTGTAAGTCGCATTTTTGGGGGAAATAAGTCGCTCCGGAGTATAAGTCGCACCGGCCGAAAATGCATAATAAAGAAGGAAACAAAACATAGGTCGAGGAGTATACAGCAGGTGGCGCTTCAAGGCAGCCGCAGTGTTTGTCGTCGGCATGTGCCCTTGATTTTTAAATGTGTTTTTAAGCTGTCCCTGTATTTTTTTAATCATAACAATTTCAGGGCAACGCGCTGGGAACGGTTTCATGCATCAGTGTGTGGCCATCGGTAGGATTCAAACGAGATGGAAGGACTAAATAATCGTAAATACCCTCCACACTTCCTAATGAGCTTGAAAAGACACGCAGCCCAGCTGATTGGAAACATAAAACAGACGCTGAGAAGCACTGGAATAGCCCGCAAAAGAAGCCGCGCGCGAGGATCTAAAGCCGGAAAAAACCGGCGGCAGAAAATAACAGTTACAGAAGGACACAGACCGAGCCCCATGCAAAAAAGGAAAAGGGTGAGTGTCCTGGCTGAAATACGCTGTGTTAAACCTGACCGAGAGAAGCCGCGCATGCCGAAGTTAACTCTCTGCAACGCCAGGTCATTGATAAACAAAACTGATGAATATGAACTGTTGTTGAAAACTTTAGATGCAGACATTGGGTGCGTTACTGAGACGTGGGCGCACAATAATATTCCGGATGAATCGTTGTCAATCAAGGACTACCAACTATTTAGGAGAGATAGAAATGGAAAAAGTGGAGGGGGCGTGGCTGTGTACTGTCATGAGAGACTGCAGGCAAAAAGAAGAGGGGACCTGGAGAGTGATGACTTTGAATGCGCATGGGTTCAAATACAACCACGCCGGACCCCCAGCAGTGTCTCAACCATATTTGTGGGAAACCTATATCACCCACCATGGGCAGATAAAAAATCGTGCCAGGACCAAGTCCTGGAGTATTTAATAACCACCATAGACACAATTAAAGTGTCTTCCCCCCATATGGGGCTATATTTATGTGGGGATTTCAATAAATTGCCCACAAAAATGCTGACCTCCTCCCACCCCGATATTCGGCAGATAGTTAAACGTCATACACGTGGGCAAGCCACCCTAGATCTGATTTTTACAAACATGGCTAACTTCTACAGCCCCCCAACCACCCTTGCCCCCCTAGGTGCAAGCGACCACAAGTGCTTGGTGCTGAGCCCAGTGAATACAACAGGGCAGAAACAACAGGTGAAGAGGAGGAGGGCTCGATTAGTGACCACAGAAAGAAAAGAGGCTCTGTCAACATGCATTGCTATGACTGACTGGTCTGCTGTCTATGAGGCTGTGGACGTCACTGCCAAAGCAGCAAGTTTTAACAACTATATCCAGACAGCAATGGACATATGCATGCCTGTGCGACTGAAAAAAATTACAAATGCGGACAAACCATGGATGACAGAGAAAATAAAACAGGCTATAAAGAAAAGACAAAAAGCCCACAATAAATGGGGTAAAGTGGGAAAATGGAGAGAAATCAGAAACTTCGTCCAAAGACTTATACGCAAGGCAAAAACTAGATATTATAAAAATGAAATGCAAAACCTAAAGAAAAAGAACCCCAAAGAGTGGTGGGACTATATAAATAAAGGACTAGGACGCGCTAAATCATCAACTGATGGAATAATCAAAATACAAGAAGTTGAAGAGGACAAAACTGCAGAAGCCCTGAACAACTTCTTTGCGGAGTCGTGGACTAAAGCAACGCCCTATTGTGTCTATCCCCTACCAAGAGCTACACCAAGTGACATCTGTAGCATAGGTGAGATGAAGCTAGCCCTCACTCGGCTGGACCCCCAGAAGGCAAGTGGGCCGGATGGCATTCCCACCTGGCTGCTGAAAGAACATGCAGAGGACCTGGCACCGGTCATCACACATCTGGCCAACTGCTCTTTCCAACAGGGGTGTGTCCCCGATGTATGGAAGGAGTCCAATGTCTGTCCCATACCCAAAGGCCAAGACCCTGGCTCAATCTCAAACTGGTGTCCTATCTCACTAACTTCTTGTGTGGGGAAAACAATAGAACGTTTTGTGTTGAAAAAGCTTATGCCAACAGTGCTTGACATATGTAAAAATCAATATGCATATCTGCCTAAGCACAGTACTACAATGGCTCTAGTCAGGGCAATGCACACCTGGCTTACCGAAACCGATTCCAAACCAACGATGGTGAGAGTACTGTTGGCAGATATGTCGAGAGCTTTTGATGTAATTGACCATGGGATCCTGATGCAAAACATACTGGACCTAGGACTGTGCCCATATCTGACAGCCTGGCTACATAGTTACATCTCAGGAAGGAGACAGAGAGTGGTGGCAAATGGAGCTCACAGCCCCTGGATTGAAGTTACATCTGGGGTGCCACAAGGGGGTGTTGTCTCCCCATATGTCTTCCTCCTTTACATGGCCACCCGGGATGCTGTTTTTGAGGACACCCTTGATGTCGGATATGCAGATGACATCGGGCTATCGAGAGCGATCCCCATATCCAACATCATGTCAGACACAACGATGTGCCAGGAGGCACAAAGGCTGGATGAATGGGCAGCAAATAAGAAAATGATACTCAACGGGAAGAAGTCGGTAGAACTCCGGATATGTTTTGCCCGAAATCCATCACAACCTCCTGCACTGATGTTGGGGGGACAGGAGGTCCCTGTCGTGGAAACAACAAAGTACCTGGGTTACCACCTCGATCAAAACCTGACTGGAGATGTGCACATGGAGAAGGCAATAAAAACCGCCTCCAAGCGGCTGCACTACCTCACAGTCATGGCGAGACATGGACTACCTGCAGACGACCTTGTTACCATCTACACCACTCTCATCAGGCCGTGTCTGGAATATAGCTCAGTGCTCTTAGTGGGCTGCTCCAAAAAACAACAGGCAGAGCTAGAGCGAGTCCAGAAACGTGCCTGTAAAATCATTACGAGGAGAGCTGGAAACATCTCACAACCCCTACCATCACTCCAGACCAGGAGAGAGGAGGCTGCAGTGAAGCTGGTCAGGGATATGCATGATGTGCAACACCCTCTGCATGACCTGCTACCTCCAACACGAGGCAGCCGCACTGCCAGGACATTGAGGAACCAACATAAGCTGGCTGAACCCGAGCCCAAAGCCAAGACAAAGAGACTTAAAAACTCTACCCTGCATACTGCAATTAAACTGTATAATAATACTATCTAATTAAATAAGTAATACAGTCATTTACCAGAATGCTAATAGTTTCCATGCTGCTGTTGCCCTGAAAATGAAAATGTTTTTTTTTATATAAAATACTGTCTGTTCTTTTAATTTTTTTTAATCTTTGTTTGTTTAATATTCATTGTAAAGTTCAGCTGTTTTTTCAGTGGGGCCTTGGCTCCACTGCAAGCATGAATAAATAAAGTCAAGTCAGTCAAGTCAAGTCATATAAGTCGCACTAGAGTGTAAGTCAAATTTTTTTGGGAAATAAGTCACTCCGGAGTATAAGTCGCACCGGCCGAAAATGCATAATAAAGAAGGAAAAAAATATATATAAGTCGCACTGGAGTATAAGTCGCACTGGCTAAAAATGCATAATAAAGAAGGGAAAAAACATATATAAGGCACACTAAAGTGTGAGTCGCATTTTTTGGGGAAATAAGTCGCTCTGTAGTATAAATTGCCCTGGAGTATAAGGCGCTCCGGAGTATAAGTCGCACCGGCCGAAATTGCATAATAAAGAAGGAAAAAAACATATAAGTCGCACTGGAGTATAAGTCGCACTGGCTAAAAATGTATAATAAAGAAGGGAAAAAACATATATAAGGCGCACTAGAGTGTAAGTCGCATTTTTGGGGGAAATAAGTCGCTCCGGAGTATAAGTCGCACCGGCCGAAAATGCATAATAAAGAAGGAAACAAAACATATATAAGGCGCACTAGAGTGTAAGTCTAATTTTTTTGGGAAATAAGTCGCTCCGGACTATAAGTCGCACCAGCCGAAAATTCATAATAAAGAAGGAAAAAAACATATATAAGTCGCACTAGAGTGTAAGTTGCATTTTTTTGGGTAAATAAGTCGCTCCGGCTGATTAATGGTCATTGGCCCAGAGAAGTTGATGGTGAGGCAGAACAATTGTGTCAGTCATCCATATATCCTCGACTCTGACTTCATTATGTAAACATGTTTTATTCTCATTTCTTTTTATTTGCTGCG
>NC_084731.1:16655841-16663341 GCF_033978785.1 Entelurus aequoreus | reverse complement strand
ACACACGATTGTGTGTGCTGCTGGTCCACTAACATTTTCATTCATTACTATTTTTTATGTAATTGTTTTTATATTTTTTTACTTTCTTTTTTAGTCAAGAAAATGTTTATTTATCTTTTTTTTTTTAAAGGACCTTATCTTCACCAGACTAGGTTGTCAATGAAGTTAGGTTGTTTAAAGCAGTGGTCCCCAACCACCGTGCCGTGGCCCGGTACCGGCCCGTGGATCGATTGGTACCGGGCTGCACAAAAATTTTTAAAAAATATATATATATATATATATTATTTTTTTTTATTAAATCAACATAAAAAAACAAGATACACTTACAATTAGTGCACCAACCCCAAAAAAAAACCCTCCCCCATTCACACTCATTCACACAAAAGGGTTGTTTCTTTCTGTTATTAATATTCTGGTTCCTACATTATATATCAATATGGATCAATACAGTCTGCAAGGGATACAGTCCGTAAGCACACATGATTGTGTGTGCTGCTGGTCCACTAACATTTTTATTATTACTATTTTTCATGTAATTGTTTTTATATTTTTTTACTCTCTTTTTTAGTCAAGAAAATGTTTTTTATTTATTTATCTTATTTTATTTTTATTTTTTTTAAAAAGGATCTTATCTTCACCAGACTAGGTTGTCAATGAAGTTAGGTTGTTTAACGCATTGGTCCCCAACCACCGGGCTGCGGCCCGGTACCGGCCCGTGGATCGATTGGTACCGGGCCGCACAAGAAATAAAAAAAATAATAATAATTTATTTATTTTTATTTTTTTTATAAATCAACATAAAAAACACAATATATACATTATATATCAATACAGTCTGCAGGGATACAGTCCGTAAGCACACATGATTGTATTTCTTTATGGAAAAAAAAATTGTGAGTTGGACAATATCGGAATATCGGCAATAAAGCCATTATCGGACATCTCTAGTGGAAATTGATCCCTCGGAAGACGAATTGTTCGGAAGCGAGAAGATGTTTTGATGAGATGTTGACATAAAACAAGATGGAGGGAGAAGAGAGTGCAGTGACAGCTGTCAGACCTCAGCGAGAGAGAGAGAGGGTTGCCCTGAAGGCAGATAGGAAGATATCATCTCTGATGTTTGTTTTTCATCTCCAAGCAAGTATCCTCTTTTTCATGCTTACATTTCCATTTTAAAACTGCGGCGCAGTAAAACTAGGAAGCTCGGTTAGAAAGCTACTTCCTTCTTTGCCAATTAACTGCATTCCGCTTTTTCCAATCAGCTCCTTTTCGTCTTTGGCTCGGCTGCTGGTGACCGTCTTGCTAACCTTCTGGTCTTCTGTCTCTGCTCCCTTCCCCCCATTTTTCCTCCTTCGCACTTCCTGTCTCTCTCCAACCTCACAAACACACATATAAAAAAAAAAAAACGTACGCTCTGATACGACACTGGTGACCACAGCTGGCAATGCATGTGTGGCCATGCCCCACAAAATAGGGCGCATCATCGAGGGGAGCCCGGCGGACCGCTGCGGGAGGCTGAAGGTGGGAGACCGCATCCTGGCGGTGAACGGCTGCTCCATCACCAACAAGTCGCACTCGGACATCGTCAACCTCATCAAGGAGGCCGGGAACACCGTCACGCTACGCATCATTCCCGGCGATGGTGAGTCCACAAAGCTGACGGCAGATTATGACACGTAGTCCATCATGGCTGTCTTTTGTGACCAACAAGTATGTGCTCCAATCACTCTATCACAAAAAAACAAGAGTTGTAGAAATGATTGGAAACTCAAAACATTCATGAAGTTTGGTTCTTTTATGAATTTATTATGGGTCTACTGAAAATCTGCTGGGTCAAAAGTATACATACAGCAATGTTAATATTTGGTAATCCTCCTTTTTCATTGTCCCATTTACTCTCTGTAAAGGCACCAGTTCCATTGGCAGCAAAACAGGCCCAGAGCATAATACTACCACCACCATGCTTGGTTTCAGTGGTGTGTTAAAGCCTGTTTCACTTGGTTGTATGGAATATTTCAATAGTGTGTATAAGACCATTTCACTTGTTTATATGAGAGTATTTCAGTAGTGTATAAAGACCGTTTCAGTTGTGTGTTAAAGCCTGTTTCACTTGGTTGTATGGAATATTTCAATAGTGTGTATAAGACCATTTCACTTGTTTATATGAGGTATTTCAGTAGTGGGTATAAAACCGTTTCACTTGTTTATATGAGAGTATTTCATTTGTGTGTATAAGACCGTTTCAGTAGTGCATATTAGGGCGTTTCAGTAGTGTGTACATGGCGGTTTCAATAGTGTGTATGAGAGTGTTTCAGTAGTGTATATGAGACCATTTCAGCAGTGTGTGTATGAAAGTGTTTCAGTAGTGTGTATTAGATCGTCTCAGTAGTGTGTATGAGAGCACTTCAGTAGTGTGTACAAGGCCTTTTCAGGAGTGTGTGTGACCACGTTTTATTAGTGTGTAAAACTGTTTCACTTGTGTATACGAGAGCATTTCAGTAGTGTGTATACAACCATTTCAGTAGTGTGTATAAGAGCGTTTCAGTAGTGTGTTTGAGAGCATTTCAGTAGTGTGTATACAACCATTTCAGTAGTGTGTATAAGAGGATTTCAGTAGTGTGTATAAGACTGTTTCACTTGTTGATATGAGAGTATTTCACTTGTGTGTGTATAAGACCGTTTCACTTGTTTATATGAGAGTATTTCAGTAGTGTGTATAAGACCGTTTCACTTGTTGATATGAGAGTATTTCAGTAGTGTGTATAAGACCGTTTCAGTAGTGTGTATAAGACCGTTACACTTGTTTATATGAGAACATTTCAGTAGTGTGTATAAGACCGTTTTACTTGTTTATATGAGAGTATTTCAGTAGTGTGTATGAGAGCATTTCAGTAGTGTGTATACAACCATTTCAGTAGTGGGTATAAGACTGTTTCACTTGTTGATATGAGAGTATTTCACTTGTGTGTATAAGACCGTTTCAGTAGTGTGCATAAGACCGTTACACTTCTTTATATGAGAACATTTCAGTAGTGTGTATAAGACCGTTTTACTTGTTTATATGAGAGCATTTCAGTAGTGTGTAAAAGCCTGTTTCACTTGGTTGTATAGGATATTTCAGTAGTGTGTATAAAACCATTTCACTTGTTTATATGAGAGTATTTCAGTAGTGTGTATAAAACCGTTTCACTAGTTTGTATAAGAGTATTTCAGTAGTGTGTATAAGACCGTTTCAGTAGTGTGTATAAGACCGTCCAAGTAGTGTATATTAGGGCGTTTCAGTAGTGTGTACATGGCGGTTTCAATAGTGTGTATGAGAGCGTTTCAGTAGTGTATATAAGACCATTTCAGCAGTGTGTGTATGAAAGTGTTTCAGTAGTGTGTATTAGATCGTCTCAGTAGTGTGTATGAGAGCACTTCAGTAGTGTGTACAAGGCCTTTTCAGGAGGGTGTGTGACCGCGTTTTATTAGTGTGTAAAACTGTTTCACTTGTGTATACGAGAGCATTTCAGTAGTGTGTATACAACCATTTCAGTAGTGTGTATAAGAGCGTTTCAGTAGTGTGTATGAGAGCATTTCAGTAGTGTGTATACAACCATTTCAGTAGTGTGTATAAGAGGATTTCAGTAGTGTGTATAAGACTGTTTCACTTGTTGATATGAGAGTATTTCACTTGTGTGTGTATAAGACCGTTTCACTTGTTTATATGAGAGTATTTCAGTAGTGTGTATAAGACCGTTTCACTTGTTGATATGAGAGTATTTCAGTAGTGTGTATAAGACCGTTTCAGTAGTGTGCATAAGACCGTTACACTTGTTTATATGAGAACATTTCAGTAGTGTGTATAAGACCGTTTTACTTGTTTATATGAGAGTATTTCAGTAGTGTGTATGAGAGCATGTCAGTAGTGTGTATACAACCATTTCAGTAGTGGGTATAAGACTGTTTCACTTGTTGATATGAGAGTATTTCACTTGTGCGTATAAGACCGTTTCAGTAGTGTGCATAAGACCGTTACACTTGTTTATATGAGAACATTTCAGTAGTGTGTATAGGACCGTTTTACTTGTTTATATGAGAGCATTTCAGTAGTGTGTAAAAGCCTGTTTCACTTGGTTATATGGGATATTTCAGTAGTGTGTATAAAACCATTTCACTTGTTTATATGAGAGTATTTCAGTAGTGTGTATAAAACCGTTTCACTAGTTTGTATGAGAGTATTTCAGTAGTGTGTATAAGACCGTTTCAGTAGTGTGTATAAGACCGTCCAAGTAGTGTATATTAGGGCGTTTCAGTAGTGTGTACATGGCGGTTTCAATAGTGTGTATGAGAGCGTTTCAGTAGTGTATATGAGACCATTTCAGCAGTGTGTGTATGAAAGTGTTTCAGTAGTGTGTATTAGATCGCCTCAGTAGTGTGTATGAGAGCACTTCAGTAGTGTGTACAAGGCCTTTTCAGGAGTGTGTGTGACCGCGTTTTATTAGTGTGTAAAACTGTTTCACTTGTGTATACGAGAGCATTTCAGTAGTGTGTATACAACCATTTCAGTAGTGTGTATAAGAGCGTTTCAGTAGTGTGTATGAGAGCATTTCAGTAGTGTGTATACAACCATTTCAGTAGTGTGTGTATAAGAGCATTTCAGTAGTGTGTATAAGACTGTTTCACTTGTTGAAATGAGAGTATTTCACTTGTGTGTGTATAAGACCGTTTCACTTGTTTATATGAGAGTATTTCAGTAGTGTGTATAAGACCGTTTCACTTGTTGATATGAGAGTATTTCAGTAGTGTGTATAAGACCGTTTCAGTAGTGTGCATAAGACCGTTACACTTGTTTATATGAGAACATTTCAGTAGTGTGTATAAGACCGTTTTACTTGTTTATATGAGAGTATTTCAGTAGTGTGTATGAGAGCATTTCAGTAGTGTGTATGAGAGCATTTCAGTAGTGTGTATACAACCATTTCAGTAGTGGGTATAAGACTGTTTCACTTGTTGATATGAGAGTATTTCACTTGTGTGTGTATAAGACCGTTTCAGTAGTGTGCATGAGACCGTTACACTTGTTTATATGAGAGCATTTCAGTAGTGTGTATAAGACCGTTTTACTTGTTTATGAGAGCATTTCAGTAGTGTGTAAAAGCCTGTTTCACTTGGTTGTATGGAATATTTCAGTAGTGTGTATAAAACCATTTCACTTGTTTATATGAGAGTATTTCAGTAGTGTGTATAAAACCGTTTCACTAGTTTGTATGAGAGTATTTCAGTAGTGTGTATAAGACCGTTTCAGTAGCGTGTATAAGACCGTCCAAGTAGTGTATATTAGGGCGTTTCAGTAGTGTGTACATGGCGGTTTCAATAGTGTGTATGAGAGCGTTTCAGTAGTGTATATGAGACCATTTCAGCAGTGTGTGTATGAAAGTGTTTCAGTAGTGTGTATTAGATCGCCTCAGTAGTGTGTATGAGAGCACTTCAGTAGTGTGTACGAGACCTTTTCAGGAGTATGTGTGACCGCGTTTTATTAGTGTGTAAAACTTTTTCACTTGTGTATACGAGAGCATTTCAGTAGTGTGTATACAACCATTTCAGTAGTGTATATAAGAGTGTTTCAGTAGTGTGTATGAGAGCATTTCAGTAGTGTGTATACAACCATTTCAGTAGTGTGTATAAGAGGATTTCAGTAGTGTGTATAAGACCGTTTCACTTGTTTATATGAGAGTATTTCAGTAGTGTGTATAAGACCGTTTCACTTGTTTATATGAGAGTATTTCACTTGTGTGTATGAGACCGTTACACTTGTTTATATGAGAACATTTCAGTAGTTTGTATGAGAGCGTTTCAGTAGTGTGTATAAGAGCTTTTCATTAGTGTGTATGAGAGCATTTCAGTAGTGTGTATACAACCATTTTCAGTAGTGTGTATAAGAGCATTTCAGTAGTGGGTATAAGACTGTTTCACTTGTTGATATGAGAGTATTTCACTTGTGTGTATAAGACCGTTTCACTTCTTTATATGAGAGTATTTCAGTAGTGTGTATAAGACCGTTTCTTTTCTTTATATGAGAGTGTTTCAGTAGTGTGTATAAGACCGTTTCACTTGTTGATATGAGAATATTTCACTTGTGTGTGTATAAGACCGTTTCAGTAGTGTGCATAAGACCGTTACACTTGTTTATACGACAACATTTCAGTAGTGTGTAAAAGACTGTTTCACTTGTTTATACGACAACATTTCAGTAGTGTGTATAAGACCATTTCACTTGTTTATATGAGAGTATTTCAGTAGTGTGTATAAGACCATTTCACTTGTTTATATGAGAGTATTTCAGTAGTGTGTATAAGACCATTTCACTTGTTTATATGAGAGTATTTCAGTAGTGTGTATAAGACCATTTCACTTGTTTATATGAGAGTATTTCAGTAGTGTGTATAAGACCATTTCACTTGTTTATATGAGAGTATTTCAGTAGTGTGTATAAGACCCTTTCACTTGTTTATATGAGACTATTTCAGTAGTGTATATAAGACCCTTTCACTTGTTTATGTGAGACTATTTCAGTAGTGTGTATAAGACTGTTTCACTTGTTTATATGAGAGTATTGCAGTAGTGTGTATAAGACTGTTTCACTTGTTTATATGAGAGTATTTCAGTAGTGTGTATAAGACCCTTTCACTTGTTTATATGAGACTATTTCAGTAGTGTGTATAAGACCCTTTCACTTGTTTATATGAGAGTATTTCAGTAGTGTGTATAAGACTGTTTCACTTGTTTATATGAGAGTATTTCAGTAGTGTGTATAAGACCATTTCACTTGTTTGTATGAGAGTCTTTAAGTAGTGTGTATAAGACCGTTTCAGTAGTGTGTATAACACCGTTACACTTGTTTATATGAGAACATTTCAGTGGTGTGTATAAGACCGTTACACTTGTTTATATGAGAACATTTCAGTAGTGTGTATGAGAGCGTTTCAGTACTGTGTGTGTGATCATTATTTTTCAGTTGTTTATGGTGAGAGCAGGTAATTCTGGGTAACTTCCCTGACGGCCCTTCATATAACAGCAGTGTTATCAGAACTAGCAAACATTCATCCATTTTCTACCGCTTGTCCCTCTCGGGGCCGCGGCATTTCTTTATTAAAAAGAAGCAATGTTTTTCTTCATAGAAATTGTTTGTCTTCAAAGCTCTCTGGATGAGCAACAGCTGAGCCCACTTGTTGACCTGATTGCTCTTGGATTGTAATAGAATAGACACAACCCTTTTTTTATTTGGCAAAATGTTTCTCTTCCTCTTTTGTGGCTTTTATGGAAAGTTGTTGCATTTTGTCGGTGAGGTTTTCTTACACTGACAGAGGAATGCAACATGATATGCAAATATTGTTAAAGTGCATTTTTGTGTGCAACGAAACCAATAGTCGGCATAAATTTGTGCACTGGAGCTATTTTCCTGCTTGTCACTCACTTCCAGCTCATTTCTAATGGGTGAGGATGTTTAGTTTTTTTGTG
>NC_084731.1:16613341-16650841 GCF_033978785.1 Entelurus aequoreus | reverse complement strand
GAGAGAAGAATTCCAATCAGGTTACCTGTAGACGGCCCAGATTGCGTTGTTCTGGAGGGAAAATATCCCTTCTTGTAGCAAGGATAATGATGTTCAACTCGTTTAGATTCACCGATAACGCACTATCATTATAGCCCAGAAATGATAAAAGGCAGAATATGTAGGACGCTCTTTATCTCCTGGGGCTACAAGTGCATGCTTGCTGAGGGATGACATAAATGTATCATCTGGTACAGCTACGCTTTGTTGCGCTGGTGGCGTGAAACTACTGAAAAGACCGATATCGGCCAATTTTCGTGAAAGACATCGCACTGCCAAATTTTGATTTGATTAGATTTTAATTAAGGATCCCCATTAGCTGGTTGCCACGGCAACTCACTCGTCTTCCTGGGGTCCACCAACTCGATACAATTACAAGTAAAAGCATATAATTATAACGACACAATACAGAAACAAATAAAAGCATCAATAAGAAAACAAGCAAACAATTTACAGTCACAGAATAATAATTACCACATAAATATAACTACACAATACAAAACCAAACAAAAATCATCAACAAGCAAACTAATTTACAGACTCAGATAAAATATTACTTTCCTTTTAAAAACCTGTTTACTTTCAATGCCGGTGAGAATTAGTGAAGTGAATTAGTGAATTTAATTATATTTATATAGCACTTTTCTCTAGTGGGTGGGTAAAGTGTCTTGCCCAAGGACACAACGGCAGTGGCTAGGATGGATGTATATAAATTAACCAAAAAACTTTCCGTTCTCTGAGTTCCCAGTGAACAGACGAAAAGCTGTCTTTGTTGCACCAGGCCAAAGGCTTGTAAAATTCCATTGTGTACGATGGGAGGAGACGGGAGGGGTTATCTATTTTGATCCAGGACCTGCCCAAGCTCGATCCAGGACCAGTCCAAGCCAGAGGCATCTTTTTTCTTTTGTGTTAATGTGACCGAAAACAATGGCTGTTTACATACCCCCCATTCCTTTAGAAACAGCTGTTGTTATGTAAACAGGGAAAGTCCAAATAAAAAGATGTGAATTATATTTAGTGAAGTGAAGTGAATTATATTTATATAGCGCTTTTCTCTCGTGACTCAAAGTGCTTTTACATAATGAAACCCACTATCTAAGTTACATTTAAACCAGTGTGGGTGGCACTGCATGGGAGCAGGTGGGTAAAGTGTCTTGCCCAAGGACACAACGGCAGCGGCTAGGATGTATGTATGTAAATTAACCAAAAAACTTTCCGTTCCCTGAGTTCCCAGTGAACAGACGAAAAGCTGTCTTTGTTGCACCAAGCCAAAGGCTTGTAAAATTCCATTCTGTACGATGGGAGGAGACGGGAGGGGTTATCTATTTTGATCCAAGACCTGCCCAAGCTCGATCCAGGACCAGTCCAAGCCCGAGGCATCTTTTTTCTTTTGTGTTAATGTGACCGAAAACAATGGCTGTTTACATACCCCCCATTCCTTTAGAAACAGCTGTTGTTATGTTAACAGCGAAAGTCCAAATAAAAAGAGGTGGCGTACAATGTGAATTATATTTAGTGAAGTGAAGTGAATTATATTTATATAGCGCTTTTCTCTCGTGACTCAAAGCGCTTTTACATAGTGAAACCCAATATCTAAGTTACATTTAAACCAGTGTGGGTGGCACTGGGAGCAGGTGGGTAAAGTGTCTTGCCCAAGGACACAACGGCAGCGACTAGGATTGGGGGAAGCGGGGATCGAAACTGGAACCCTCAAGTTGCTGGCACGGCCACTCTACCAACCGAGCCATACCGCCCTGCAATTAATGACAATCATCGAGCTGACACTATTTCTTGTTAGTCCCCCTGTTATGGTTTAACAGAGGGAGATGACGGCTCAGACACCAGGGGCAGTAATGTTCAATAATGTATTGTATATATAGTTAATATATATAATAATAAACAATACTAACTAATAAACTAAACTAAGGAAATGGAGAGGGTCAAAACCCAAGAGTGTGTGTGTGTGTGAGGTTTTGTGTGTAGTGTGTTACCAAGTGTTGAGAGCGAAGGAACGAGGCAGTCCGTGGTGCAGGCAGGTGGTCCAAGGGCAGGAGAGGAGTGACAAGGTCCGTGTCCGGGCGAGGGTCAAGGATCGAGAAAGGCAGTCCAAAGTCCACAGGGGAAATCAACGGAAGAATCACCAAGGGCAAAACTCGGGAGGGCACTGAGGGAGGACAAACAAGGAAGTCAGGCGCAGAGGGAAAACAGAGAGCATCAAGCTAGAGTAGGCTTACGGTAGACCATTGAGAAACTAAGTTCCCGCCTGGATCCTTGGGTCCACTGGTCCTTTATACAGCTCCCTCTCATCAGGTCCAGGTGCGTTGATTGCTGATCGTGACAGCCCCGGCTGACCAGTGGCTAGCAGTGAATTATGTGTCTCCATAAATACACAGTGTGGAGCCGCTCCCCTAAGTAACTACTCACCTCCATTACGGCAAATAAACTGAATTTCTTAGTATCTTAAGTGTCATCAAGTACCATTATCACTGGAGGAGGACGCTAAACACGTCACATGTAATGTCCTCAGTTGTGTGTTATGTATGTTCTTCTCTTTAACACTCACAAATTGACTCTTTTTCTGGCACCTACAGAGTCTTCAAATGCGTCTTTGCTGACCAATGCGGAGAAGATCGCCACCATAACCACCACACACACGCCGCAGCAGCAGGCAGCACCTGAAGCCAGGTAAAAAAATATATATATATTTAACCTCTTAAGGCCCAGGCTGTTTGTTTACATGCTGTTTTTTATTTATCTTTGCTATTTGGGCTTATTGGACCCGAATAGAATAAAAACTAAGAATCATCGTTTTATATGATGTACTTTTAGTCCATAAGTACACAAACGTGTACTTCATGTTTAGTGACATGCTAATTCTTATTTTTACACTTTGTTTTCCATATTCCATTGTATGTTATACTTTTCTGACACCACCAGATGGCAGTATAAGTGTCCACATAAGTGGCCATAAGACCCCAATTCAGTAGTGTACACAATTTTGGAAATAAGAGCTGAAAGGTGCTGTCCACGCATGTGGCCATTAAGCCTTTAGAGGTTTAACACAAAAAATGTATAATTTTTTTGCTGTGAATAATAGAAATCCCAAAAGCAGTGAAGTTGTCACGTTGTGTAAATGGTAAATAAAAACAGAATACAATGATTTGCAAATCCTTTTCAACTTATATTCAATTGAATAGACTGCAAAGACAAGATATTTAATGTTTGAACTGAGAAACAATTTTTTTTTTTTGTGAATAATCATTAACTTAGAATTTAATGGCAGCAACACATTGCAAAAAAGTTGTCACAGGGGCATTTTTACCACTGTGTTACATGGCCTTTCCTTTTAACAACACTCAGTAAACGTTTGGGAACTGAGGAGACACATTTTTGAAGCTTCTCAGGTGGAATTCTTTCCCATTCTTGCTTGATGTACAGCTTAAGTTGTTCAACAGTCCGAGGGTCTCCGTTGTGGTATTTTAGGCTTCATAATGCGCCACACATTTTCAATGGGAGACAGGTCTGGACTACAGGCAGGCCAGTCTAGTACCCGCACCTTGCATGAGTCCATCTTAGACGAGCTCGGGCTCAGCGAAGCCGGCAGCGTTTCTGGGTGTTGTTGATAAATGGCTTTTGCTTTGCATAGTAGAGGTTTAACTTGCACTTACAGATGTAGCGACCAACTGTAGTTACTGACATTGGTTTTCTGAAGTGTTCCTGAGCTCATGTGGTGATATCCTTTACACACTCAGTGTTTCCCATAAACTGCCAAGATACCTGTGGCGGTGGGGGCGTGGCTATGGGCGTGGTCACCATGACATCATTGAGTAATTTGCATAATTTACTACAATGATTAGATTTTCTCTAAAAAGGCTCAAAAAATGTATACTTACTAATTAATAATAACAGTTTTGTTTTAAACATCCATCCATCCATCCATCCATTCTACAATATAATTACAACACTTTATGTACATATTTATATACAGATTTGAACAATAAGTTATTCACTGAAATATATTTATTAATTGTGGTTCTTACAAAAAATATATATATTATAAAATATAAAAGCTAAAATGTCTCAAAGCTCTGCCCCTTTAATTATTGCATACTAAATCATTTAACTTTAGCCTACTACTACAACCATATTATTTACCAGCAACATAAAGTGAAACAGAGGCAGAGGTGTCCTGCCACAGTCAGTAACAAATAAACAGAAAACAGTAGTGGTGGTAGATAGACACAGAGCTTCATCAAACATCTGATCCACTGAACAAAGAGCTCCAAAAATCTTGGACTTTAGACTCCCATCAGTTTTACTCCCTACACTTAACCATGTGTTTCCTACTGCCTGCAGACTTTGCACCCTTTGTTATATACACATGTTGTGTTTCTAATATAAATAGATTTAATAAAGTCAAATACAAATAAGGCAACAAGAGAAGTATCCTACACTTCTCTTTTGTAAAGTAAATCTGAACAGCCGATATGGGCATCTACATCAACTATATGATTTGCCTGAGAAGCTGGAGAGGACAAAAAATATATATATATATATATATATATATATATATATTTTTTATTTTTTATTTTTATTTTTTATTTGAGGCGGATGTAATTCTTTCATGGCGGGCCGCCACAAATAAATGAATGTGTGGGAAACCCTGACACTGATGTCGCTTTTTGATGCAGTGTACCACGTGCAGTGATTTCTCCACATTCTCTGAACTTTTTGATGATATTACAGACCTTAGATGGTGAAATCCCTAAACTCCTTGCAATATTTTGTTGAGAAATGTTGTTCTTAAACAATTTGCTTACACATTTGTTGACAAAGTGGTGACCCTCGCCCCGTCCTTGTTTGTGAATGACTGAGCATTTCACAGAAGCTGCTTTTTATACCCAATCATGGCACCCACCTGTTCCCAATTAGCCTGTTCACCTGTGGGATGTTCCAAATAAGTGTTTGATGAGCATTCCTCAACTTCCTCAGTCTTTTGTGCCACTTGTGCCAGCTTTTTTTTAATCATGTCGCAGGCTTCAAATTCCAAATGAGCTAATATTTGCAAAAAAATAACACATTTTTCCAGTTCGAACATTAAATATCTTGTCTTTTGCAGTCTATTCAATTGAATATAGGCTGAAAAGGATTTGCAAATCATTTTATTTTGTTTTTATTTACCATTTACACAACGTGACCACTTCACTGGTTTTGGGGTTTTGTACAACAACTACTGACTCCTCGATACTGTCACATATAATAAATTCAACAATAGTTTATGCAACCTTAATTAGCAGTCTTCTTACTATATTGGTGGGTTTTTCTGCATGTCTACCTACTGTGCTAATAAAGAGGCAACCCCAATATTAATCGTGCAAATTCCCTGTTTTCAGAAACAACACCAAACCAAAACAGGAGTCGTTCGAGTTCAAAGCCCCCCAAGCCCCTCCCCCACAGCTACCGACACAAGTCTCGACCCAGGTAAGATATCCGATCACATGACCGTCCGTCCTACACTGCAAAAACTGAAATCTAAGTAAGATGATGTATCTCAAATAAGGCTGATATTTGCTTATTTTCTGTCTGATAAGATAATTCTTCTCACTAAGCAGATTTTATGTTACAGTGTTTTACTTGTTTTGTTTTAAGTGTTTTGGTCCTAAATGATCTCAGTAAGATATTACAGCTTGTTGCTGAGATTTGATGACCTATATTGAGTAAAACATGCTTGAAACTAGAATATCAACTGTTGCTGTGTCATCAACACTCACAAGTAGAGATGCCGATAAATGCTTTAAAATGTAATATCGGAAATTATCGGTATAGTTTTTTTTATTATCGGTATCGTTTTTATTTTATTTTGTTTTTTTTTAAATTAAATCAACATAAAAAACACAAGATACACTTACAATTAGTGCACCAACCCAAAAAACCTCCCTCCCCCATTTACACTCATTCACACAAAAAGGTTGTTTCTTTCTGTTATTAATATTCTGGTTCCTACATTATATATCAATATATATCAATACAGTCTGCAAGGGATACAGTCCGTAAGCACACATGATTGTGCGTGCTGCTGCTCCACTAATAGTACTAACCTTTAACAGTTAATTTTACTCATTTTCATTCATTACTAGTTTCTATGTAACTGTCTTTATATTGTTTTGCTTTCTTTTTTTATTCAAGAAAATGTTTTTCATTTATATATCTTAGTTTATTTTATTAATTTTAAAAAAAAAGGACTTTATCTTCACCATACCTGGTTGTCCAAATTAGGCATAATAATGTGTTAATTCCACGACTGTATATATCGGTATCGGTTGATATCGGTATCTGTAATTAAGGGTTGGACAATATCGGATATAGGCAAAAAAGCCATTATCGGACATCCCTACTCAGAAGTATAAAACTAATTTTTTAAAGTAATAATTTCTTACTTCAAGCATGAAAAAAAAATCATGATGCCGAGCGCATATCATTATGTCAAGATAATGGCACTAGCATTTACTTCATTTAAGAATATTTTTCAACATATTGAGCAAAAAGGTCAATTTTTTTTTCTACCAAGAAAAATGCACTTGTTATTAGTGAGAATATACTTATTTTAAGGTATTTTTGGGTTCATTGAGGTTAGCTTATTTTTTTCCTTGTTTTGAAAAGTTTTGACAAGCCACATTTTCTTGTTCTATTGGCAGATAATTTTGCTTAGTTCAAATAAAATACCCCTAATTTTTGTATTTTTAGGGACCGCAATGTCCCTTTGGGACAGAGGACCCTATTGTAATTGTAAGGTTTTATTATTATTCCACCGCCTCTTTGAGCTGTAATTTGACCCCTTTAACATGCTTCAAAACCCACCAAATTTGACACACACATCAGGACTGGCGAAAATTGCGATCTAATCAAAAAACCTAGCCCCAAAACTCAAAATTGCGCTCTAGCGCCTCCTAGGAAGAAAACACAGACAAAACTGCCTGTAACTCCCAGTAGGAATGTCGTAGAGACAAAAACAAAACAAAAACCTCTATGTAGGTCTCACTTAGACCTAAATTTCATACACTGACATCTTTCAGCAAAAATCAACAGGAAGTTTGCGATTCCCCCTTCAAAACAAAAGTTTAGTAAAAGCAGTCACTTTTGCCACTTTCAGCTGTAATTTGACCCCCTTAACATGCTTCAAAACTCACCAAAATGGACACACACATCAGGACTGGCAAAAATTGCGCTCTCATAAAAAAACCCAACCCCAAAACTCATAATTGCGCTCTAGCGCCCCCTAGGAAGAAAACACAGACACAACTGCTCCTAGAAAGAAAACTCAGACAAAACTGCCTGTAACTTCCAGTAGGAATGTCTTAGAGACATGAAACAAAAAACCCTTTGTAGGTCTCACTTAGACCTACATTTCATACATTGACAACCCCCAGCAAAAATCAACAGGAAGTTTGCAATTCCCCCTTCAAAACAAAAGTTTAGTAAAAACAGTCACTTTTGCCTCTTTGACCTGTAATTTGACCCCCTTAACATGCTTCAAAACTCACCAAATTGGACACACACATCAGGACTGGCAAAAATTGCGCTCTCATAAAAAAACCCAACCCCAAAACTCAAAATTGCGCTCTGGCGCCCCCTAGGAAGAAAACACAGACACAACTGCTCCTAGGAAGAAAACTCAGACAAAACTGCCTGTAACTTCCAGTAGGAATGTCTTAGAGACATGAAACAAAAACCTCTATGTAGGTCTCACTTAGACCTACATTTCATATATTGACAACCCCCAGCAAAAATCAACAAGGAAGTTTGCAATTCCCCCTTCAAAACAAAAGTTTTGTAAAAACAGTCACTTTTGCCTCTTTGAGCTGTAATTTGACCCCCTTAACATGCTTCAAAACTCACCAAACTGGACACACACATCAGGACTGGCAAAAATTGCGCTCTCATAAAAAAACCCAACCCCAAAACTCAAAATTGCGCTCTAGCGCCCCCTAGGAAGAAAACACAGACACAACTGCTCCTAGGAAGAAAACTCAGACAAAACTGCCTGTAACTTCCAGTCGGAATGTCTTAGAGACATGAAACAAAAACCTCTATGTAGGTCTCACTTAGACCTACATTTCATATATTGACAACCCCCAGCAAAAATCAACAAGGAAGTTTGCAATTCCCCCTTCAAAACAAAAGTTTTGTAAAAACCGGTCACCTTTTTTCAAACATTATCTCCTCTGAGCGCGTTTGTCGTGTCGGCTTCAAACTAGCACAGGAGAGAGATTGACCCCTTCTGATTAAAAGTTGACGAAAGAGTTTTAATTACTGCTCCGGTTTGGATTTTATGTGCCGTCAAAGTTGGTCCCGTCCATTGCTTAAATTTTTTCTTGTTTTTGAACACTTTACTTTTTGCAGTGTACCTTCCTGGTCACCTTCACAGCATCAACTAATCCCTCCTCCCACGCCAAGGACAAAACAACGTGCATTTTTATTTACTTACATTTCTCCTTACAGCCGCCTGCTGGCACCTTTTTTTTTTTTTTTGCATGAGGGAAAGCCTGTTTACTTTCAAAGTAGCCCCTCGGTCCGCGGCGTGCGCCGCTGAATTAATGCGGCGATGGCGCGTCCAGATAGCATTGATCGCTCGGCAGAGAAGATTAGGAGGGCGTGAGGATGAGGAGAGCTGTCTGACTGTCCTCGCCATGCACTGCGACACCACTCTCGCTCTCCACCCGGAGCTCAGCACATCAATAATTCACAATCCTCACACCTGCGTACACACACACACACATCATACACACAGTCTTGCTTGTCGGACAGGTGCAGCTTCACTGAGGGTGGCCTTTGTTCCACGCAGCTGAAACGATGGGGGCCCCACCGGAAAGAAAACACACACATCTTCATATCTGATTCACAAAAATGACCTTGATGGTTCTTTTTTTCCTGCCTTTTCCTTTTCTGTCTCCCATTAGGATTCTGAGTTTTACTCAGCGGACCTGGAGAGAGATAGCAAAGGCTTCGGCTTCAGTCTGCGGGGAGGCAGAGAATACAACATGGACCTCTACGTGCTGAGATTAGCAGAGGACGGAGCAGCCGTCCGCAACGGGAAAATGAGGGTATGGAGATCTACTATCATAAAGCATTTAAAAAACACAAAAAGATGTTTCACCTCAAATTGATTTGTTTTACTCTTAGGATTATTAGAAAGAAAAAAAAATTATGACATGTTATTAAGGATGTAACGGTATGAAAAATTAATATCATGGTTTTTGTCACCAAAATTTGTTTGCATTTTCCCCCCCCCGTATTTTCTGAATATTAGGGGCATTTAAAATCCTTTCATTTTCTCAAAAAGCCTTATAACCCGGTGCGTCTAATAATTTATATATACACACAGTATATATATATATATATATATATATATATATATATATATATATATATATATATATATATATATATATATATATATATATATATATATATATATATATATATATACACATACATATATATATACACATACATATATATATGTGTTTATATACATATGTGAGCATGAATAATTGGTTGTAGTCCTAACAAAAGTATTTATTTTGATTTAAAAAATTGCTAATAATTTTGGTTGTGCTTACCGACCTCGAAGCTATTTTATTTGGTACATGGTGAAATGATAAGTGTGACCAGTAGATGGCAGTCACACATAAGAGATATGTGTAGACTGCAATATGACTCAAGTCAAATTGATTTATTCTAGTGTTAGGATTATTAGAAAAAAATACAATTATGACATGTTATTAAGGATGTAACGGGATGAAAAATTAATATCATGGTTATTGTCACCAAATTTTTTTTACCCCCCCGTATTTTTGGACTATAAGGCGCACTTAAAATCCTTTCATTTTCTCAAAAAGCCTTATAACCCGGTGCGCCTAATGTACGGAATAATTTTGGTTGTGCTTACTGACCTCGGAGCTATTTTATTTGGTACATGGTGAAATTATAAGTGTGACCAGTAGATGGCAGTCACACATAAGAGATATGTGTAGACTGCAATATGACTCAAGTCAAATTGATTTATTCTAGTGTTAGGATTATTAGAAAAAAATAAAATTATGACATGTTATTAAGGATGTAACGGTATGAAAAATTAATATCATGGTTATTGTCACCAAATTTATTTATCCCCCCCCCCCCCATATTTTTTAACTATAACGCGTACTTAAAATCCTTTCATTTTCTCAAAAAGCCTTATAACCAGGTGCGCCTAATGTACGGAATAATTTTGGTTGTGCTTACCGACCTCGAAGCTATTGTATTTGGTACATGGTGAAATTATTAAGTGTGACCAGTAGATGGCAGTCACACATAAGAGATACGTGTAGACTGCAATATGACTCAAGTCAAATTTATTTATTCTAGTGTTAGGATTATTAGAAAAAAATAAAATTATGACATGTTTTTAAGGATGTAACGGTATGAAAAATTAATATCATGGTTATTGTCACCAAATTTATTTATCCCCCCCCATATTTTTTAATTATAAGGCGTACTTAAAATCCTTTCATTTTCTCAAAAAGCCTTATAACCCGGTGCGCCTAATGTACGGAATAATTTTGGTTGTGCTTACCGACCTCGGAGCTATTTTATTTGGTACATGGTGAAATTATAAGTGTGACCAGTAGATGGCAGTCACACATAAGAGATATGTGTAGACTGCAATATGACTCAAGTCAAATTGATTTATTCTAGTGTTAGGATTATTAGAAAAAAATAAAATTATGACATGTTATTAAGGATGTAACGGTATGAAAAATTAATATCATGGTTATTGTCACCAAATTTATTTATCCCCCCCACCCCCATATTTTTTAACTATAAGGCGTACTTAAAATCCTTTCATTTTCTCAAAAAGCCTTGTAACCCGGTGCGCCTAATGTACGGAATAATTTTGGTTGTGCTTACCGACCTCGAAGCTATTGTATTTGGTACATGGTGAAATTATTAAGTGTGACCAGTAGATGGCAGTCACACATAAGAGATATGTGTAGACTGCAATATGACTCAAGTCAAATTGATTTATTCTAGTGTTAGGATTATTAGGAAAAAAATAAAATTATGACATGTTATTAAGGATGTAACGGTATGAAAAATTTATATCATGGTTATTGTCACCAAATGTATTTATTCCCCCCCCCCCCATATTTTTTAACTATAAGGCGTACTTAAAATCCTTTCATTTTCTCAAAAAGCCTTATAACCCGGTGCGCCTAATGTACGGAATAATTTTGGTTGTGCTTACCGACCTCGAAGCTATTGTATTTGGTACATGGTGAAATGATAAGTGTGACCAGTAGATGGCAGTCACACATAAGAGATATGTGTAGACTGCAATATGACTCAAGTCAAATGGATTTATTCTAGTGTTAGGATTATTAGAAAAAAATAAAATTATGACATGTTATTAAGGATGTAACGGTATGAAAAATTAATATCATGGTTATTGTCACCAAATTTTTTTTACCCCCCCGTATTTTTGGACTATAAGGTGCACTTAAAATCCTTTCATTTTCTCAAAAAGCCTTATAACCCGGTGCGCCTAATGTACGGAATAATTTTGGTTGTGCTTACCGACCTCGGAGCTATTTTATTTGGTACATGGTGACATTATAAGTGTGACCAGTAGATGGCAGTCACACATAAGAGATATGTGTAGACTGCAATATGACTCAAGTCAAATTGATTTATTCTAGTGTTAGGATTATTAGAAAAAAATAAAATTATGACATGTTATTAAGGATGTAACGGGATGAAAAATTAATATCATGGTTATTGTCACCAAATTTATTTATTCCCGCCCCCCCCCCCCCCCATATTTTTTAACTATAAGGCGTACTTAAAATCCTTTCATTTTCTCAAAAAGCCTTATAACCCGGTGCGCCTAATGTACGGAATAATTTTGGTTGTGCTTACCGACCTCGAAGCTATTGTATTTGGTACATGGTGAAATTATTAAGTGTGACCAGTAGATGGCAGTCACACATAAGAGATACGTGTAGACTGCAATATGACTCAAGTCAAATTGATTTATTCTAGTGTTAGGATTATTAGAAAAAAATAAAATTATGACATGTTATTAAGGATGTAACGGTATGAAAAATTAATAACATTGTTATTGTCACCAAATTTTAATTTTATTCCCCCCCCCGGATTTTCGGACTATAAGGCGCACTTAAAATCTTTTAATTTTCTCAAAAAGCCTTATAACACAGTGCGCCTAATGTACGGAATCATTTTGGTTGTGCTTACCGACCTCGAAGCTATTTTATTTGGTACATGAGGAAATTATAAGTGTGACAAGTAGATGGCAGTCACACATAAGAGACACGTGTAGACTGCAATATGACTCAAGTCAAATTGATCAACTAATCAACTATATGATTTGCCTGAGAAGCTTGACAGGACACACAAAAAAATAAAAAAAATAAAAAATAAAAAAAATAAAAACTTTTTTTTTTTTGTGGCGGCCTTAATTCTTTCGTGGCGGGCCGCCACAAATAAATGAATGTGTGGGAAACACTGTGTATACATAGTCAAATTTAGATTAGTCAATGATTAAAAATATGTAAATAGCTGTTAAAACTAGGGACATTTCAAATCTTGGCAAGTGGCAAATAATTTGCAGTACAAAAGTCTTTTCAACATTAGATTGAATTCAGTACTACAACTCTGAAAATGTCGTGCATGTCATATATTTATGATGTATAATAGCTTAGAAATGTTATTATACTGTACATCCTGATATTGCAGCATCAACCACAGTGTTGGATGCACTTGCACAATCAAAGTCCAAACACCAGCTTTCATAAAAATACTAAGTTTTTATCAGCACAATCAAAGCGGTTTTTAATAATAATCTAAGAGTTATTCCACCAAAATTGCGGTATTTGCTTGCTGTTGTTCTCCCAAAATAAATTTACGTTTTAATCTATTAATGATTAAAATTGATTAAATAGTAAATCTGATAATACGCTCTAATACGTGTGTGTGTTTGTGTAATGTCACGTGGATGTGTGTGTGTGTTTCCATAAGCCTTGTCTGGCATCACAATCTTAGCGCCTCATCCCGCAATATGTCGTCAAGAAAACACTGCAGGTTGCTATGGAGACGACCGTGATATTACTGAAAAAAGAAAAAAAAAAGTCAGCAAATTAAGGGGAAGGGGGAGGGGATGTCGGGGCGTCTCGCTGCAGCGAACACCTGGAGGAGTTTTCCCAACAGGTTTTTATCCGATTGGGGGGGGGGGGGGAAACGCAAATTGGTATGTTTGGGTTTGGGCGAGTAGATACTTTCCAATGCTTGTCTTCTCTAACTGTCCATCCCTGGCTCACATTGATCATAATTTCACCTAAAACACATCACAGTGATTCAACAACTTGTAGTAAAAAAATAACTCAACAGAGGGGGGGGGGGAGTTGGGGCCCTGGAGGTCAACTGCTGCTATGAAGCGCTGCCATCCGTCTATTACCCCAAAGGGGAATCAAGCGGTGGGGAAGGCGTGGGGTGGGGGAGGGGGTGTGTGTGTGTATATGCCCATTGTCTTAGGTGTAGTGATGCTGTCCATAGGCCTGGGGCCGTTCTGCATGCAAGCAAAAGTTCGACTCCAGGTGTCGTTGAGGAGGGAGGGAGGTCAAAAGCGTCCATCATTGAGGTGTCCTCGGGGGGATGTTTTCAGAACAGCCTGCTGCTGCTGTTGCTTCAAGGCCATTTCGAGGGAGTCAAATCATAGATTAGGATTTTTGTTTTTCCCGCGAGCAGACATTGCAATGGCTTGTCTGTTCTATTCGTCCATGCTGGCCCTCATGTCCAATTTTTCCCTTTCAACCAGTTTTTCCATGATGTGATCCATCTTGCGATTCAGTTCAGAAATCCCCCCCAGACTGAGATCCCACAGCCCGGCCCAAACCTTCCATCGCGACGAACAGCCTTTGGGCTCCTTGAGTGGCTGCCATCGTCTTACGAATTTGACGACACACCAGAGCAATGCCCAGCCCAATCAGCAGGTGCCCCGCGATCACGGTCCCAAATAGGTAGATGTCTTCTACGTCCTCGATGGAAAGGACTGAGAGGCACATGATTCTCCATTTATCCCAGGAATCTCTCTCGTACCCCGCAGCAATGGTTCCATCAGGGCAGCCAGGTTCCCCAGAACTTCTTTTCAATATTCCACATTTTTCAGAGGGGTGATGTGTTAGAATAAGAAGAGCCAGGGACAAAACTAATGTGGGAGTTTTTTTTTTTTTTTTTAAAGAAATTCAACATATAGTTATTATAGGTACGGTTAGGAGTAACACAAATATGTAGAGATGTCCGATAATGGCTTTTTTGCCAATATCCGATATTCCGATATTGTCCAACTCTTAATTACCGATTCCGATATCAATGTGGAATTAACACATTATCATGCCTAATTTTGTTGTGATGCCCCGCTGGATGCATTAAACAATGTAACAAGGTTTTCCAAAATAAATCAACTCAAGTTATGGGAAAAAAATGCCAACATGGCACTGCCATATTTATTATTGAAGTCACAAAGTGCATTATTTATTTTAACATGCCTCAAAATAGCAGGGTTTGAGGTGGGGGGCGGGGGGTAGGCGGTAGCCGGGGGTGTATATTGTAGCGTCCTGGAAGAGTTAGTGCTGCAAGGGGTTCTGGGTATTTGTTGTGTTACGGTGCGGATGTTCTCCCGAAATGTGTTTGTCATTCTTGTTTGGTGTGGGTTCACAGTGTGGCGCGTATTTGTAACAGTGTTAAAGTTGTTTATACGGTCACCCTCAGTGCGACCTGTATGGCTGTTGACCAAGTATGCCTTGCAGTCACTTGTGTGTGTGAAAAGCCGTAGATATTATGTGACTGGGCCGGCACGCAAAGGCAGTGCCTTTAAGGTTTATTGGCGCTCTGTACTTCTCCCTACGTCCGTGTACACAGCGGCGTTTTAAAAAGTCATACATTTTACTTTTTGAAACCGGTACCGATCATTTTGAAACCCATACTACATTTTAAAGCATTTATCGGCCGATAATATCGGCAGTCCGATATTATCGGACATCTCTAATAGTGATGCATGCTTGGTTATGGTTTAAAGTCATATCCAACAATTGCGACGACGACTTTTTACTGTCAACAGAGTTTCTTTTTTTTTTTAATGATTTCTGCTGGTGGTGTGCCTCCGCATTTTTTCAACGCAAAAAAATGTGCTTTGGCTCAAAAAAAGGTTGAAAAACACTGTCCTATATCTTATGATGTCTAGTTTCATAATAATATCAGTGTTTCCCACACATTCATTTATTTGTGGCGGCCCGCCACAAATTTTTTTTTTTTTTTTTTTTTTTTTTTTTTTTTTTTTTTTTTTTGTCCTGTCAGCTTCTCAGGAAAATCATATACCTGTAGTTGATGTAGATGCCCATATCGGCTGTTCAGATTTACTTTACAAAAGAGAAGTGTAGGATCAAGATTTTTGGAGCTCTTTGTTCAGTGGATCAGATGTTTGATGAAGCTTTGTGTCTATCTACCACCACTACTGTTTTCTGTTTATTTGTTACTGACTGTGGCAGGACACCTCTGCCTCTGTTTCACTTTATGTTGCTGGTAAATAATATGGTTGTAGTAGTAGGCTAAAGTTAAATTATTTAGTATGCATTAATTAAAGGGGCAGAGCTTTAAGAGACATTTTAGCTTTTATATTTTTATAAGATATATTTTTTGTAAGAACCACAATTAATAAATATATTTCAGTGTATAACTTATTGTTCAAATCTGTATATAAATATGTACATAAAGTGTTGTAATTATATTGTAAAACAGATGGATGGATGGACGTTGAAAACAAAACTGTTATTATTAATTAGTAAGTATACATTTTTTTAGCCTTTTTAGAGAAAATCATATCATTGTAGTAAATTATGCAAATTACTTGATGGTGACCACGCCCATAGCCACGCCCATAGCCACAGGTATCGTGGCAGTTTGTGGGAAACACTGATTATCAATAGTCATCTGGATGCAGGTGTACCTAATGCAGGGGTGTCCAAAGTGCGGCCCTGGGGCCATTTGTGGCCCTCAGCTAATTTTAATACTACTGAAAAAGAAAATGAAACATAAAAATGTGGAATAAAACAGCAAACAGGTGGAATTTAACGAGAAAAAGTTGCAATTTTGTCTTTAATAACACAAAGCTGCCATGCAGGTGTTTATTTCATTTAAAAATGTCATTGCTCAAAAATAATAATCAATCAAATTGAATGTTTTGAATTATTGACCTATTTAAAGCTCCAATTACTTCACATCAAAAATTAAATATTATTTGGGGAAAATATTGCTTATTTTATGTGTTTGCCGTATAAAAAACAAAGTTTTCTTTGACAAAAAGGAAACAAAATAAACAAACAAACCAACAAATTTCTAAAATAATGAAAACTTATAATCAACAGATAGGTCTGAAGTTGATCTAGAGGCTCAAGCATTGGAAACAAAATGTATGACTCATTTTTAAAGGCCTACTGAAATGAATTTTTTTTATTTAAACGGGGATAGCAGATCCATTCTATGTGTCATACTTGATCATTTCGCGATATTGCCATATTTTTGCTGAAAGGATTTAGTATAGAACAACGACGATAAAGTTCGCAACTTTTGGTGTCTGATAAAAAAAAAAGCCTTGCCCCTACCGGAAGTAGCGTGATGTAATCAGTTGATCGCCTCCTCATATTTTCCTATTGTTTTCAATGCAGCGAGAGCAATTCGAACCGAGAAAGCGACGATTACCCCATTAATTTGAGCGAGGATGAAAGATTCGTGGATGAGGAACGTTAGAGTGACGGACTAGAATGCAGTGCAAGACATATCTTTTTTCGCTCTGACCGTAACTTAGGTACAAGCTGGCTCATTGGATTCCACACTCTCTCCTTTTTCTATTGTGCATCACGGATTTGTATTTTAAACCACCTCGGATACTATATCCTCTTGAAAATGAGAGTCGAGAACGCAAAATGGACATTCACAGTGACTTTTATCTCCACGACAATACATCGGCGAAACACTTTAGCTACGGAGCTAACGTGATAGCATCGGGCTTAACTGCATATAGAAACAAAAGAAATAAATCCCTGACTGGAAGGATAGACAGAAGATCAACAATACTATTAAACCATGGACATGTAAATACATGGTTAATGCTTTCCAGCCTGGCGAAGGTTAACAATGCTGTTGTTAACGACACCATTGAAGCTAACTTAGCTAGGGAGCTAACGTGATAGCATCGGGCTCAAATGCAGATAGAAACAAAATACATAAACCCCTGACTGGAAGGATAGACAGAAGATCAACAATACTATTAAACCATGAACATGTAAATACACGGTTAATGCTTTCCAGCTTGGCGAAGCTTAAAAATGCTGTTGCTAACAACGCCATTGAAGCTAACTTAGTATAACGGGACCTCACAGAGCTATGATAAAAACATCAGCGCTCCACCTACGCCAGCCAGACCTCATCTGCTCATCAACACCCGTGCTCACCTGCGTTCCAGCGATCGACGGAAGGACGAAGGACTTCACCACGATCATCCGTGCGGTCGGTGGCTAGCGTCTGCTAGCGCGTCTGCTATCCGAGTCAAAGTCTTCCTGGTTGTGTTGCTGTAGTCCGCCGCTAATACACCGATCCCACCTACAACTTTCTTCTTTGCAGTCTTCATTGTTCATTAAACAAATTGCAAAAGATTCACCAACACAGATGTCCAGAATACTGTGGAATTATGAGATGAAAACAGAGCTATTTTGTATTGGATTCAATGGGGTACCGATACTTCTGTTTCACTGGCTACGTCACACACATACGTCATCATATATAGATGTTTTCAACCGGAAGTTTAGCGGGAAATTTAAAATTGCACTTTATAAGTTAACCCGGCCGTATTGGCATGTGTTGCAGTGTTAAGATTTCATCATTGATATATAAACTATCAGACTGCGTGGTCGGTAGTAGTGGCTTTCAGTAGGCCTTTAAAACTTTCATGGATCACCAAGAATTTTTGTGGGACTTTTTTTCTTTTCTTTTTTTAATTGTCATTGCTCCAAAAAAAATAAAAAAATAAAGATCAATGTTGTTATATTGATTATATAATATTAAAAGATTGGCTATTTTGTGTATTTTTGGATTTGACAAAAAAATATAAAATGTGAAAAAATAAACAACTTTATATCGACAGATATACCTAAAGTTGATTTGGAGATTTAAGCATTGAAAAAAAAACAACTTATGACTTATTTAACATTTTAATGACTGAGACCCTTTCATGTCCCTGAGACCAAACTTGAGGGGAGCCCTAAAGGTACAAAAAATATACATATTGTATTGGTTTTGAAAATGAAAAATATCAGAAGGGCCCCCCCCGCATGCTTGAATTTTTCAGTGCGCGGCCCTCAATGGAAATAGTTTGGACACCTCTGACCTAATGAGTCGTCCCCCTGCTGCTAACCAGCAGGTTCCACACATTCATGCGAGTACAATCACCTGCTTGTACATTTATGTTCCCTCCCATCGCTACAAGATAAGCTCCGCTGAGCGTGATCACTGTTGCCCCCGCGGGGCCCCGAGCACGCTTGCCTGCTGAGCGCGGCATCCAAACACGGCTCCTACAAATTCCGTCCGAGTACGTCATTTTGAATCAATGAAGTGTTCTCTATGGGCTGGTGCAGTCTATTAAAACATCACGTTTTTTTTTTAACCTTTTTCCATCTACAGTACGTTCATCTGTTGCGTTCGGCGAGTGCGTGCACTCTGAAGTAACACGTAAGCTCAGCTTGCTGGTGTAAATATTAACAGTCAGCAAGGAGCATGTTGCGCCTCGGAGGAATTACTCCTGCAGACTCTTTTCAGCTCAGATAATTGGGGAGAAAAAGAGTGATCTTCTCCTTTTTTTTTTTCACACGCTCTTCTCCCTTCTTCACAGTTCTGTGACATAGGGCAAGGGGTACCCAACCTTTTTTTTTTGCACCACGGACCGGTTTAATGTAGGCGTTATTTTCAGGGACCGGCTTCTTTACACTCCTGCCAGATAAAATACAGCAAGAATAAGTGCATGAAAATACAAGTCACTATAACAGACCTGGGCAAATTAAGGGCCCGGGGGCCACATGGGGCCCATTAAGCTTTTCAATCTAACCCGCCGGACATTCCCAAATGTTTTTTTTAGATCTTTAAGATGGAAAGTGTAGCTGCCATTATGATGTGCAGTGATGTTTTCTAATGACCGTAAGTCTTCAACTATACCGGGGGTCGGCAACCCGCGGCTCTAGAGCCGCATGCGGCTCTTTAGCGCCGCCTTGTGGCTCTCTGGAGATTTTTCAAAAAGGTATGAAGAATGGAAAAAGATGAGGGGAAAAAAAATCTATTTTTTTGTTTTAGTATGGTTTCTGTAGGAGGACAAACATGACACAAACCTCCCTAATTGTTATAAAGCACACTGTTTATATTAAACATGCTTCACTGATTCGAGTATTTGGCGAGCGCCCTTTTGTCCTACTTATTTTGGCGGTCCTTGAACTCACCGTATAGTTTGTTTACATGTATAACTTTCTCCGACTTTTTAGGACGTGTTTTATGCCACTTTTTCTGTCTCATTTTTGTCCACCACACTTTTAACGTTGTGCGTGAATGCACAAAGGTGAGTTTTGTTGATGTTATTGACTTGTGTGGAGTGCTAATCAGACATATTTGGTCACTGCATGACTGCAAGCTAATCGATGCTAACATGCTATTTAGGCTAGCGATATGTACATCATTTGTAGCTATATTTGAGGTCATTTAGTTTCCTTTAAGTCCTGTTAATTACATTTATATCTCATGACACATGTAATATGGCTTTTAATTTTTTGCGGCTCCAGACAGATTTGTTTTTGTATTTTTGGTCCAATATGGCTCTTTCAACATTTTGGGTTGCCGACCCCTGAACTATACAAAGTAGGGGTGTGGAAAAAAATCAATTCGAATTCGAATCGCGATTCTCACGTTGTGCGATTTAGAATGAATTGTCATTTTTAAAAAATTGATTTATTTATTTTTTTCTTTTTTTTTTTTTTCTTTTTTTTTTTTTTAAAAGAATTTATTAATCAATCAACAAAACAATACACAACAATACCACAATAATGCAATCCAATTCAAAAACCAAACCCGTCCCAGCAATGTTAAGAATAACAACAAACAGAGCAATTGAGGACACACAAACATGACACGGAACAATACAAATGTAGTGAAACAAAAATGAACATTATCGTCAACAGCATCAATATTAGTAATAATTTCAAAATAGCTGTGATTAAAAAAAAAACCCTCATTGATATTATCATTAAAAACATTAATAAAAAATAATACAAAAATTAGAAATGAACAATAGTGTCACAGTGGCCCACCCCTGCATCACATATCACAAGCTTGACAACACACTGTGTCCAATATTTCCCACAAAGATATAATAATAATAGGGGTGTGGGAAAAAATCGCTTCGAATTCAAATCGCGATTCTCACGTTGTGCGATTTAGAATCGATTGTCATTTTTAAAAAATCTATCTTTTTTTTTTCATTTTTAAAAAAAAAAAATTTTTTTTTTTTTTTTTTTTTTTTTTTAAATTAATCAATCCAACAAAACAATACACAGCAATACCAAAACAATGCAATCCAATTCCAAAACCAAACCCGACCCAGCAACACTCAGACCTGCAATAAACAGAGCAATTGAGAGGAGACACAAACACGACACAGAACAAACCAAAAGTAGTGGAACAAAAATGAATATTATCAACAACAGTATCAATATTAGTAACAATTTCAACATAGCAGTGATTAAAAATCCCTCATTGACATTATCATTAGACATTTATAAAAAATTAAAAAAAGAAAGAATAGTGTCACAGTGGCTTACACTTGCATCGCATCTCATAAGCTTGACAACACACTGTGTCCAATATTTTCACAAAGGTAAAATAAGTCATATTTTTGGTTCATTTAATAGTTGAAACAAATGTACATTATTGCAATCAGTTGATAAAACATTGTCAGCTTAGTGATGTATCAGATATATCAGATTGTAGGTGGGTTTATTTTGTACTCTTGGCGTTCCTATTTCACTGTTTGTTGCATTTTTGTCGCGTTTCACTTGATTGTAAAATGTGTCGATCGAAAGGGGGTGTGACGTTTATATTTTGTCAATATTCAGTGTTTTATCGTTGATAGAAAAATGTAAAATTCCATTACGTTTTTTTTAAGGCGGCATAACGTTTTTAGCATTCAATCAGACATTATTGTGAGGTTTTGTATAAGTGTTCTTAAAAATAGATATACTGTATTTTCACAGTTTTTTTCATAGTTTGGCCGGTGGTGCGACTTATACTCAGGAGCGACTTATGTGTGAAATTATTAACACATTAGCGTAAAATATCAAATAATATTATTTAGCTCATTCACCTAAGAGACTAGACGTATAAGATTTCATGGGATTTAGCGATTAGGAGTGACAGATTGTTTGGTAAACGTATAGCATGTTCTATATGTTATAGTTATTTGAATGACTCTTACCATAATATGTTACGTTAACATACCAGGCACGTTCTCAGTTGGTTATTTATGCCTCATATAACGTACACTTATTCAGCCTGTTGTTCACTATTCTTTATTTATTTTAAATTGCCTTTCAAATGTCTATTCTTGGTGTTGGCTTTTATCAAATACATTTCCCCCAAAAAATGCGACTTATACTCCTGTGCGACTTATATGTTTTTTTCCTTCTTTATTATGCATTTTCGGCCGGTGCGACTTATACTCCGGAGCGACTTATACTCAGAAAAATACGGTAGTTTTTATTGCCATTGTTTGAGAACGAGGTTCACGAACTAGGAATTTTTTCTTGGTGCAATCGTGCAACATAAAACACGTGTAAAAGAATAGGTAATAAAAGAAAGAAGAAGTTTCAAAAGATGGAGCTAACTGTTTTAATGACATTCAGACTTTACTTCAATCAATAACGGAGCAGCATCTCCTCATCCGTGGCTCACTAGTGCAACAACCGTCCGACCCGAACTCTCTAATATCTAAAGTTCCCTTGGGTGAATAATGTAACCTCACTACACCGGTATGTTTTAGTGCTTTCATGGCGAGTTTACTGACAGATATAAGTAAGAACTTTACACTACTTTATATTAGAAATGGCAACAGCGGAGGATGAAAGTCCCATAACAAGAAGATAGAGAAAAAGACTACGGACTACAAAGGCGGAAGCGTGCACATTTTCAGGACTTATGCAGTTCCCAAATACAGATCAGCAGGTACCAGAAGGTAAGAAAAGTTGCTTTTGCATAATATTGCGAAACAAAACACCAGATAATATGTCTTACCTTATACACACACCATAATAATACTTCTATGTTGAAGCACAGTACAATCCATCAAGCGGTGTGGCTTCATAGCTTACCAAAGTCCTACTAAAACATTTTGATAGATTTTTGAGCGCCGTGTGTAATGTTCTATATTTTCAATGGAACATATGAAATGTTGGTGTTGTTTACTTGAGTCATATTGCAGTCTACACGTATCTGTTATTTACGACTACCATCTACTGGTCACACTTAACATTTCACCATGTACCAAATAAAATAGCTTCGAGGTCGGTAAGCACAACCAGAAATATTCTGTTTTTTTGGGTTGGTGCACTAATTGTAAGTGTATCTTGTGTTTTTTATGTTGATTTAATAAAAAATAAAAAAATTTTAAAAATTAAAAATTAAACGATACCGATAATAAAAAAAACCCGATACCGATCATTTCCGATATTACATTTTAAAGCATTTATCGGCATCTCTACTTGTGAGTGTTGATGACACAGCTTTGCAACAGTTGATATTCTAGTTTCAAACATGTTTTACTCAATATAGGTCATCAAATCTCAGCAACAAGCTGTAATATCTTACTGAGATCATTTAGGACCAAAACCCTTAAAACAAGTAAAACACTCTAACATAAAGTCTGCTTAGTGAGAAAAATTATCTTATCAGACAGAAAATAAGCAAATATCACCCTTATTTGAGATATTTCATCTTACTTAGATTTCAGTTTTTGCAGTGTGGCGCTCCCGTTTCATTTTATTCCCCAACCCCCCGCCTCCCCCCCAGGTCGGCGATGAGATCTTGGAGATCAACGGTGAGAGCACCAAGGGCATGAAGCACTCCCGAGCCATCGAGCTCATTAAGAGCGGAGGCCGACGCGTCCATCTGGTGCTCAAGAGGGGCGACGGCTCGGTGCCGGAATATGGTGGGTCAATCTACGAAAACATTCCATTCTCCCCCATCTTCACTCCCTGAGCCGGGGGGGGGGGGGCACGGCCAGTTGGTGCTTCCCAAAAATCCCCTGGGGGAACCCTCGCCCCCACCCCAGGGAGGGAAAGGGTCGTGTGGTGTCTTTTCTGGTGGAGGGTCCTGCTCCAGCTTTGGGATTCTTTTTTTTTTTTTTTTTTTTTTTTTTTTTTCCAACCTGTCCTGCTGTCACCTTCTCTTCATGTCATCCCACTGTCACTTTCCCATCTTCAAGCAGAACTCGCTCTGCCGGGACTTGACGCAAAGTGAACTGTTTACAACGCCCTGAGTAGCGAGCGGCAAAACTTGAGCAATTGACCCGCCCCCACCCCCGCCCCCGTGGTAGCAAAAACGGGAGTTACTCTTTAGCACAGCTTTTTGTCCGGACGTGTCACAAGCATATTTATGATATTTATTGAAGGTGAATGTAAGCTACTGAACTAAGGATCGGAAGTGGGAACCACAATGAAAGAATCTCACATAGTGTGCTTGACATTACCCACCATTTTTTTTTTTTTTTTTTTTTTTTTTTTTTTTTGCACCCACTTGATATCATTGAAAGCTGTGACAATAGGAACTCCATCCATACGCATCAAATATATAAAACGCTTTGTACAGAGATGAACAAATAGAAGTATTTTTGTTCTGTGTACAGAGCCGTGAAGTCAAGCCACATATAAAAAGTCTATTTCTGCATGACGTTGTCAACAGTGGATCTTTTTTCTTTCTACTCTCTATTTTCCATAATATTTATGGAAGTTTCCTCAAAAGTGTTTGAGCGGTTTTGGACAGAACGAGTCATGTTCAATGTACAGTGTGTTGGGGTTTTTTCTGTTGGCTTTTTGCTATATCTGCCTGTCTTGACAAGTGATTTGATTTGCGCTACCAAAACTACGGCATCATGTGACCTTGTGTGTGTTTTTTTTGTTTTGTTTTTTACACTTTTCTTGGCACAACCTTTGGCAGCCTTGCTAATGTTTCTTTTGAATTCCTGTCAGAGATGTAAAACTGCTTCATATGCTCTTGTCGCGTGTGTGTGCGTGTGTGCGTGTGTGTGTGTGTGTGTGTGTGTGTGTGTGTGTGTGTGTGTGTGTGTGTGTGTGTGTGTGTGTGTGTGTGCACTTGTCTCACCATCCTTGTGTGGACATACACTTGACAAACCACCCTTTCTGTGAGGACCTTTTGACTTGTGAGGACATTTTCCTGGTCCTCACAACTACAGAAGTAAAATATTTTTTTCTCTTTGTGTGTTTCACATTCTGAAGTGAGGTTGCAACTCTCTACTCCCATCTAGTGCTAGATATATATATTTCATCATTCTAGCTATAGTGGAAAGGGGGGCCCTCACAGCCTACTAACCATACATGGGTCCACACAAAGTAGGCAAGACAAGAATGTGTGTGTGTGTGTGTGTGTGTGTGTGTTCGTTCTTGTACTTCTACCCTTCTTGAGACATCAACAAGGAAAAGTGCCGTCCATATGAGGACCGGTGAACAGGGTAGGACCGAAAACATGGTCCCGATACGGAAAACCATTGCATCTGATAGAGAATGTCGTCTCGTGTGTATCTTAAATCTGAGGTGATATCATTTAAATCAGGGGTGTCCAAAGTGCGGCCCAGGGGCCATTTGCGGCCCGCAGCTAGATGTTTACCGGCCCGCCACACATTCTGGAAATACTATTATAAAAATAAAAAAGAACATTAAAAAAAGTGGAATGAGGTGAAATCTGACGAGAAAAAGTTGCAATGTTGACACGAAAGCTGCCATGCAGGCTGTTTTTTTTTTCTTTTGTCTTTCTTCATTTTTCTTTTTTTGCCATTGCTCCAAAAAAAAAAATAATGACAAAAAATCCATGTTATAATGAATTATTTTCAGGGCTCCAATTACTTCAAATATTTCACTTTAAAATGTTTTAAGTGGTAAATATTGCATATATTGTGTGGTTGCCATATAAAAACATCAACGTTTTATTTGACAAAAGCGCATAAAACAAACAAAATAATAGTTCATACGTAAAATGGACAGATATATCTGAAGTTGATCTCGTAACTTAAGTGTTGAAAGTAAAAGAAAAACCTAATAAAAATGTATCACTTTATGAGTGGGGCACCTTTTGGATCCCAAATATATTTAGTGATTTTTTTTATTTATCTTTTCACTGTGATTACTCAAAAATATGAAAGAATTAAAATCAATGGTGTCCTGCATTATTGATCTTTTAGGGCTCTAATTACTAAATACTGCATATTTCAGTTTTATTATAAAAAAAAACAAGTTGTTTTTGACAGAAAAGCCATAAAACAACAACTTGAAGTTGATATAGAGATTTACTGTAAGCGTTAAATAATAAAAAAAAAATAATAATCTGACTTATTTTTAACATTTTAATGACTGAGACCCTTTATGGTCCCCGGGACCCCTAAAGGTAAAATAAATAAAAAATGCATATATTTTGTTATGGTTTGAAAATGAAAAATATCAAAATGGCCCCCACATGCTTTAATTTTTCCGTGTGCGGCCCTCAGTGGAAAAAGTTTGGACACCCCTGTTTTAAATAGATTTTTTTCCAAGTTCAGGGATGTCTTTCATTTTCTCCTATGATGTCTAGAAAGGGTGGTCCTAAAGAGGTAGGCATTTTTTGGAGGTCTCAAGAATGTAAGAAGTATAAGTGTGTGTGTGTGTGTGTGTGTGTGTGCGTGTGTGTGTGTGTGTGTGTGTGTGTGTTCTTGTATTTCTACCCTTCTTGAGACATCAACAAGGAAAAGTACCATCCATATGAGGACCGGTGAACAGGTTAGGACCGAAATCATGGTCCCAATACGGAAAACCATTGCATCTAAAAGAACAGACCTGGGCAAATTAAGGCCCGGGGGCCGCATGCAGCTCGTTAAGCTTTTCAATCTGGCCCCAATAATTTCATATGTTGTCAATATTCATTGTTTTATCGTTCATAGTTAACATTGTAAATCCCACATTCTTTATTTTCATGTACATTCTGAGGGTCTCATTCAGTAAAAAAAAAATGTACAATTCATTACCGTTTTCAAGGCGGTCTGTCATAACGTTTTTACCATTTAATCAGACATTATTGTGAGGTTTTGTATTAGTGTTCCTAAAAATGGATATACCCAGACACATTTTTTTCTCTAAATTTCAAAATAATTGCCCAGGCCTGTAATAGAGAATGTCTCATTTGCACCCCGGGTGGTGAAATTGATCAAATTTAGGGTGGTCCCAAAAAGGAGGGATTTTTCAAATTGACTGTGGTGTCGGTTTTAAAAGTGCTCCCCCTCTGGTCAACATAAGTAGTAACAAGTGTGTGTAAGAAATTGAAGTAAGCCCCTTTTGGCCAAAATTAATTTCTAAAATTAATAGAATAAATATGTGCATAGAGACTGTTGCGTCTGACCAGCTCTTCCTCCCAGGGAATCTAAATTACTGGTCAATCCCAAGTTCTTTCGATGACATATATGCTGAGTAAGAAGGACCATCAAGACAGAATTGGAATATTTTCAAGTTTTACTAAAGCTTTAGGAGATCAGTTTAACCAATACATTCATATCGGCTACTCTAGTTGATCTGGCATTCAAACGGAAAAGCCAACTTCTTGCACACAAAGAAAGTCCCCCCCCCCTCCCCCCCTCTCCCCCTGGCAACACTGATAAGGAAGATTTGGGGGTTTGGTTTCACATTCCTGATGGTTTAAGACACTAAACAGACAATCTGAAGACAAAGAGAGACTGGTAGAATATACAAAGGAAAAGTACTAGCTACTATAAACATGGCTATGTAAAAAGAAAGAACTCTTAAACATATATGCATCCTCCACAAGACGTACTGTAATAACTTGAAATAATGAAGATTAAAAACCAAAAAATATAAAAAATATTTAAAAGCTTAAATTTTTTATATTTACACAGCATGTATATATTAGTAATGTTGTAAATACAAATCTTTATATATCTAGAAAGGGTGGTCCTAAAGAGGTAGGCATTTTTCAGAGGTCTCAAGAAGGTCAGAAATACAAAAATGTGTGTGTGGGTGTGTGCGAGTCTCACTTGTCTTTTTTTTTGCGGATGCTTGGGTGTGTGTGTGTGTGTGTGTGTGTGTGTGTGTGTGTGTGTGTGTGTGTGTGTGTGTGTGTGTGTGTGTGTGTGTGTACTTGTTTGCGGGTCTTCTCTCTGTAATCGCTGGTTTCCACCGAGGGCTCTGGGCAACTTCCCCGGACTGTCTCATCACTCAACGACTCGGTTATCAAATAAACAATTTTTTTCATTGAAAAATCAATGCTTTCTTTCTTCAAGTTGGTGACCCTAAAACCTCTTCTCTTTCTCTTTCATCTCGTTCTATCCTCCCGGGTGTGGTATTGCGCTGGGCTGGGCTGTTTCCTTCAGGGGCGGTGGCTCCCCATCTCACTGCATGTTTGAGAAATGACAAGATGGGGGACGCCTCCGTCGTCCAAAATCAAACCACGGTTTGTAGCTGTCCTCCGCTGTCGTTCGGCTTCTCTCTCTCTCTCTCTCTCTCTGTCTCTCTCTCTCTCTCTCTCTCTCTCTCTCTCTCTCTCTCTCGCTGTCCATCCTGGTGTTTGTGTTGTGGCCTCACCTGCCTGCGCTGTAGCACCATGCTTACAAGTCCATCCGCCCACAATGCATTGCCAACGCCGCCGCCTGAGTCGCTGTGGTCATGCTGCACCCTTTTGTCCGTTTCAGTCAGACTTCTTATCCTCAGTTCTGTGCTGCAAGTTTAGCTTTCCGACCTAGGGCCGAAGTTAAAGTGGGGTTTGGATAAAAAAAAGAGCCTGTTTTCTGGAGAATTTTGCAGGATTTTGTGCAGAAAAAGGGCACAGAAATGGCTTATAAGTCCTAATTTTTTCCATATTATCTCTTGTATTGCTAAAATACTGTATTTCCTACTATAATAGATGCCATGCTTCAATTAACCACTAGGAATACACGCATTTACACTATTTAAGCTTAATAGTTGGGACGTCCCGATACAACTTTTTCACTTCTGAAATGGCAGTCTTGACTATTGGTCGATACCAATATCAATCCGATACTGATCCGTACTTTACCGTATTTTTCGGACTATAAGTCGCAGTTTTTTTCATAGTTTGGCCGGGGGTGCGACTTATACTCAGGAGCGACTTATGTGTGAAATTATTAACACATTACCGTAAAAATAATAATAATCTTATTTAGCTCATTCACGTAAGAGACTAGACGTATAAGATTTCATGGGATTTAGCGATTAGGAGTGACAGATTGTTTGGTAAACGTATAGCATGTTCTATATGTTATAGTTATTTGAATGACTCTTACCATAATATGTTACGTTAACATACCAGGCACGTTCTCAGTTGGTTATTTATGCCTCATATAACGTACACTTATTCAGCCTGTTGTTCACTATTCTTTATTTATTTTAAATTGCCTTTCAAATGTCTATTCTTGGTGTTAGGTTTTATCAAATAAATTTCCCCCAAAAATGCGACTTATACTCCAGTGCGACTTATATACCGTAATTTCCGGACTATAAGCCGCTACTTTTTCCCCTCGTTCTGGTCCCTGCGGCTTATACAAGGGTGCGGCTTATATACGGCCTGTTCTTCTCCGACACCGACGAAGAGGATTTCGGTGGTTTTAGTACGCAGGAGGAAGACGATGACACAATGATTAAAGACTGACTTTTCATATACCGGTAGGCTGGTTATTTTGATAACGTACAGGCGAGCACTTTGTATTACTTTGCACCGTTGTATTATTTGTACTCTGCACGAATGCTGTTCGCCATGTCAAAGATGTGAAAGTTTGATTGAATGATTGAAAGATTTATATTTAATAAATGGGACGCTTTGCGTTCCCAAACAGTCATCTCTGTCCCGACAATCCCCTCCGTGGTAGCAGGAACCCCTACATACTACGCTAATTACACATCAAAACCCTGCGGCTTATAGTCGGGTGCGGCTTATATATGGAGCAATCTGTATTTTCCCCTAAATTTAGCTGGTGCGGCTTATAGTCAGGTGCGGCTTATAGTCCGGAAATTACGGTATGTTTTTTTCCTTCTTTATTATGCATTTTCAGCCGGTGCGACTTATACTCCGAAAAATACGGTACTTTACTTATAAGGCTTGATCAAGAAATACGTTGTTGCGATCACATGCATGCTAGATGGAAGTCCTCGAATCTAGACCGGTCCGTATACTATTTATCGTATTTTCCGAACTATATACAAGCCACGTCCACTAAATTTTGCAACGAAAAAAATAGTTTTCTATGTATTAGCCGAACTGGACTATAAGCTGCAAATATATACGTTTTTAAATTTAGGGATGCAACAACTAATCGATTAAATCGATTCAAATCGATTATAAAAATAGTTGGCGATTAATTTAGTCATCGATTTGTTTGATCTATGCTATGCGCAGAGGCAACTTTTTTAATTTTTAATTTTTTTAATTTTAATTTTATTTTTTTTGTAAACCTTTATTTATAAACTGCAACATTTACAAACAGCTGAGAAACAATAATAAAAATAAGTTTTTTTTTCAATAAAATACTGGAAAGGATAGAAATGTAGTTTGTCTCTTTTATCCGATTATTAATTGATTAATCGAAGTAATAATCTACAGATTAGTCGATTATCAAATTAGTTGTTAGTTGCAGCCCTAGTGAAATTAGTTATTTACACGGAAACATTTTGTAAATTTTTATTTACATACCTTAATGTGGAGGTCTTGCACCTCCAGGTTCTTCGGACCACCAAGAACGGACATGACAGGCTTGACGGTTTTTGTGATTTGGTTTATTTTGCAATAAACTTATCGCTCTGCTTTTCAGAAATTGCCTCTCGTGACGGTCTCGCTCTTCGGGTTGCTTTTCAGCCATCCACACTCGTTTCCGTCTCGCTCGTGCTCGGGTTTTTTCTCCACCATCAACAACTCCCAACTTCTCCAACCTCTTCCTTCCCGGCTGCTGCCCTTTTATAGAGTGAGACAGGTGATCAGATAAACGCGCCCAGGTGGGCCACCTGCACACCTGTCGCCGATCTCGGAGCCGGCCACGGCACACCCCGCCTCGCTGCAGGTCCGCAGGCCACGCCCCCTCACACTTAATTATTTCCATACAGTGCCTGTATAACGGCTGATCAAACAAAACAGAAGTCATCCTCATGGTTCCCACTGGCTGCGTAAGCTAGCTCTCAAATCAGCTAAACAGACTCAATAACTCTACGGTGACGTTTTGGTGAATTTACGAAACTGAAACAATACGAAAAGAATAATAATACTAAAACAGACAGTCGTAAATGTGTTAGCATATTTGCTAATGCTATTGACGCTTCATTACGTCACGGTACCACGTACAAATATGCATGAAAACACTCCTACAGACAATACATACGGAGCGGTTTAGTAAGTAAGACGTGTTTTAGTTATATTGTTAAACTTACAAATGTTGCTTGCAGTTATAAATGAAGAAGGGTTTTTAAGCTTTTTTAAAAAAATAATCCACAGTCTGTGGTGCCCTCAGGTGGTCAGGGAGAACGTTCCACAGGCTGGGAGCGGCGGAGCAGAAAGCCCGGTGTTGAAACTGCCATGTAAAATCGTTAATGCTAATCAGTAGCATGCGTATGGCATTTCCAATTTAATTTAGCATCGGGCTAGCACATTTGTGTTAATGCATTCATTATTAGGATATCATATAAGTTATATTGACATATTTTATTTATGTTCAGTTTTACAGTGTTTCCAAGACTCAAATGGAGACAACCTGTTATCGGTCTACTAAGCTTCTATCTAATCTTCTATCCGACATTTTAGATGCAGGCCGATATAATCAGGTTGCTCTCAGACCAATTTCCGATATCAATATCGTATCAGGACGACCCTTACCTCACAGGTTGTTCTCACAGATCCATGAAAGGACAGAGACAGAACAGTTTCTCAGATTAAATGATCGTTTTTATTAACAAGCGTCGTAAATAACGTCACTGCACAGTATCAGAGTGGATTTTACGATTAGAGATGGATGCCGATGTTTGTCTTTTTTAACGGATCTTGACTACAGCTGTGTTCCAGCGTTTACAAGGCTAATGATTAGGGATGGGAATTTCCCGGATTTTCACGGTTCTGATTCCACTATTGATTTTGCTTAGCGTTTCGATTATTTATCGAATGATTCTCTTATCGATACTTATTTGGGGAAAAAAACAAAAAACAATATCAATCAATCAATCAATCAATCAGCTTTATTGTCCATTCTTACATGTACAAGACACATAAGAACTGAAATTACATTTTCGGGTGGATTAGCATCAACTTTGTTAGGGATAACGTGACCTTACAAAGCTAACAGTGCAGTCTTAAGAGGCTCATAGCAATGGCATATTAATATTCTTCTGCAGAATTCAACAAAATAAGACAATAATGTAACATTTGAATCTTTGTCATTTGCGTAAAAAATATGTAACGGAAATTAATCTGGTTAGAGGAAAACATGCCATTTTTCTATGACTACAATTGAACGTTGCCCTACCGAAAATCAGGAGCATCTACTGTGGCAAATTGGTGCAATCCTTTAACCACAAACTTAGTCCACGCTCGGTGACATTCGCAGTCATCTCGTCATGCTCATCTAAACGAGAAGGCATTCATTTCAATTTAACAGGTCTACAATTAGGCAAACGGCGCTAACCCGATAGTCGGTTTTAGTCAGTACCGGTTGTATTTACGGGACTGCGATCTTTTTTCCTAAAAAGATTGCGCACACAGGCGTATCCCCGACGTTGGATAAAGTGAAAACAAAGGAAGTTGACCGGATTCTGTCAATGAACAAGGAAGTTGGTACTACGGCTACAAAATAAAACATAAGTAATATAATGTATGAATAGATATATATAGTGTAATATATGTATATATAATAATTTTTACTGCAGTTAAGTAGAGGAGACTCGGACATCAGCGTGAATCTACGTTAGCTTTATGTTTCAACTCATTTACGTAAACAACTTACATGTAAGCAAATAGGCTACGCCGTCAATTCCGGTCCTTCAACAATCCTTATTTCTTCGGAATCAAAATATATATTCATGTATTACATAAAGCCTATTATTTGCGCACTATTGACTGGTGAGGCACGGAAAATTCACAATGATAGTTAAAAGATGCATTAACTAAAAGCTAAAAGTTTTCAAATGTTTCTTAAAAGTGTCAAGATCACGGAGGGACTGGTGTGAGTTGTCTGGGAGCTATGGCCCGGAATGCCAGCTCTCCGCGGGTTTTGAAAATGAGTTTTTTGGGATCTTTAGAAGACCCTGGCCTGAAGACCGCAGGCTGCGCCCTGAAGAGTAGGGGCATAACAAGTCAGTGATGTACTGAGGGGCCCCACCGGGCAACGCACGGTAAGTCAGGACTACAATCTTAAACTCGATGCAGAATTTGACCTGAAGCCAATGAAGACTGGATAGAACGGGGGGTGATGTGGGCTGGTCTGACGTAGCTCGCCCAAAGCTGACGGAAAACAATGTCATACGGGTCACATTCCGGTCGCATTTCCGTTTAGACTGAAGTCACATTTGAAAAGATCGGATTCCAATCAGCCTGAATCTGATGCGGAAAGATCAGATTTGAAGCAAAAAATATCAGATCTGTGCCAACTGAGGTGTGCAGTGTAAACAGGGCCAAAGTATCAGATCGGGACTCGGAATCGGATCTACGGCTAAAACTATTGATCGGAATCGGAAGCCAAAAATGTCGATCGGGACATCCCTACGTGCTTACGATATTTGAAAACATCAGCGTTCCCGCTGACTACAAGCACACTTTCAGATTAGTTCTGTCCATGTTGGTACTTACTAAGCGGGGGTAGATGCTTCAGACGACTAGGTTTAGGTTAGTCCTAAAACATTACATTGCTTGCCTTAGTTCAATGTTCTAGATCCAGACTTGAGCATTCATTGGCTGTAGACACGAGCGCATGAAAGCATGGCTCGTCGGCGCAAGGCGGAGTGGTCCAGCTGGTATGGAGCAGGTTTGTTGTGGTTCACGTCATGCGTGGCTTCTGCCGTCTAACATCCTGGCTGGTGTCTTCTACCGTCTAACATCCTGGCTGGTGTCTTCATGCCGATGGCTTTCATGCGTCACACCCGACTCACCCAGCATGGTTGTGGTTGTTTCACGGGACGCCGGCTCTGGCTCTTTAAGCATGTTTGAGCGTTGGGCGGCCCCCGGTCTGAATGTGGCACTGTGTTGCAGACGGCGGCAGCCACGTCGGCAGCATCGCAGCCTCAGGGTTACAAAACGCTGCGGAAGTGAGCTCCGTGCCGCCCTTCAACGAGCCGTCGGAGCAAAGCTACAACCCAGAACCCCTACAGTCATCCCGCCCCAGGAAGGAGACCGCCCATCAGTCTTCGGGCGCTGGCAAGCACCATTCGCATCACCGCCATCGCTCTCCTCACAAGAAGAGCGGCACAGGAAGACACAAAAGGATCAAATCCCCAGGAAAGAGTAATTTGTTGAAGAAGAAGAAAGATAAGGGAAAATATGGCCACCGCCATCACCACTCCAGCGGGCACAACCACGGACGCCGACATTCCCCCGACAAGGGATACAAACGCTCGCAAAGTGCAGAAAACGCCCTGGATGGCCGTAATGGTCGCTCCCCCGAAAGACACCGTCACCACTCGCCCCGTCGCCACCGCTCGCCCCGTCGCTCCCCTTATCGCTCGCCCCGTCGCTCCCCTTATCGCTCGCCACGCCGCTCCCCTTATCGCTCGCCACGCCGCTCGCCTCCCCGCTACAGGTCGCCCCATCGCTCTCGCCATCGTTCCCCCGCCAGACACCACGCCCGCTCCCTGGATCCCTACCGCAGGTCCCCGCAAGGAGAGCGGCGCCACGTCAACGAGAAGCCCAACGCAGACGAGGCGGTTTTGAAGGAGGCCACTCCTGAACCGAGCTTCGCTTTTGACGACGTCCTCCGCGAGCCGCCTGCCTTAGGACGCCTCAACAGGGAGGCGGCGCGACTGCCGCCGGACAGGGACGAGCGCCCCCTCTTGGAGGAGAGCCTCTTGACAAAAGCGTCCACCATGGAGAGGGCGTACCGAGGGGAAGGCCTGCTGAAGGACGTCATCTCCCGCAACCAGAGGGACAACTTCGGGCACACGTCCCTGCCCAGAGTGCGGACCCCCGACTCCGACTCCGCCTTCGATAGGTACAACTCGCTGCTACGGGGGCGATCGCCGGAGAGGGTGGACCGGGACAGACATTACGCCAGCCTGGAACCGCAGTACCGGACCCGCAGCTTGGGACGAGACATCTCCCCGATCAGGAGCCCCAGAAGGGACGACTCGGAGGACGAAGAGGACGACGACCAATTTGTGGCGGCGAAGGTGACCGAGTACTACAGCACCCTCAAGACCGACGTGGGCCGCTCGGCCAAGCCTTGGCTTCCGGAGCCCAAGAAGACCTCCAAGGACAACCCCAAAGATCTGAGCATCTGATTGGACCGCGGCCGTCCAATCGCAGCCACAAAGTCAGCTCACGACACACGAAGGAACGCAACCGTGTCCACGCAACACAACACCTGCACGCCGTTTTGATGAATCGATGTTACAAGGTCCAGGAACCAGACTCTGGTCCTGTTTGTTTTTTGTTTTTTTTTACTGTATCTTTCCCCTTTTTGGTTTGAATCCTGTTCTGCATTTAGACTCATTCAGACTTTTCCATAAAAAGTAAAAGCATAAAAAAACAATGATGTGCCTAACAGTTCCATCCACATTTTTTTTTTTTTTTTTTTTTTTTTTTTGTTTCTTTAATTTGATACTCGGCGGGCGTTTTGTGCTGCACTGTCACTAAATAATGATTCAATGTCTGTACTTTTCCACTAAGACCCCAAGGACGCGTCACACCCGCATCACTGGAACGCCACCTGATGGCCTCACAGGGATGGTGTGCATGTCTCTCTCTCTCTTTCTCTCTCTCCCTACCTCTCTCTCTCTCTGTGGCTGCCCCCCCTCCCCCTCTCTCTGTTTTATAGACATTTATTTACCAGACTATAGCACAAGCCTGCATTTGTATATTTTTGACAGTTTGCAGTATGTGTACATTCAGAGGTGTTCATTTGAAACAAATGAAGGGGAAAAGTTCAACTATGATGATGGTGATGTTCAAATAAAATAATATATTCAACAAATCAAAAAAAAAAATTAAAAAAAATGCCTTGTTTTTTTTTTTCTTCCTGCATAAATGCTTCCAGTCTGCGATATCAACGTTGCTGACACGTGACCTGCAGTATGTCACATTAATGATCAAAGAATGTAAAACAGGCTATTAAAAAAAAAAAAGGATCTATTTTTACTTCAGAAGAAATCTATTTGTGCCTGTGAGAAGTAAACACGACCACTAAAATATCTTTGCAGGTGACAAGATGAACATTTACCTCAACTTTAAAGAGCGTTTTCAGATCATTGCTTTAAGTTGCAAGCAAACGTTTGGCTGACGAGCATCCTGGGTATTATTGGTCACAGCGTAAGACTTGATGTCCAACTCAAGGCTCGGGGACCAAATCTGGCCCACCGTAAATTTGTATGTGATCTACTGCATTATTTTATCTGGCCCGCCACATCATTTTAAGTAATATGCTGCATTATTTTAAGTGGCCCCATCGCCTTTTTATGTCATATGTCACATTAATTTATGTGGCCCGCCACATCATTTTACTGTATGTGGTCCGCCACATCATTTTACTGTATGTGGCCCACCACATAATTTTACGTGGTCCGCCACATCATTTTACTGTATGTGGCCCACCACATAATTTTACGTGGTCCACCACATAATTTTATGTGGTCCGCCGTATATTTTATGTGGCCCACCACATAATTTTATGTGACCCGTGACATTATTTAACATGGTCAGCCGCATAATTTTACGTGGTCCGCCGCATAATTTTATGTGGCCCACCATATAATTTTATGTGGTCCACCGTATTATTTTATGTGGCCCACCACATAATTTTACGTGGTCCGCCGCATAATTTTATGTGGTCCGCCGCATAATTTTATGTGGCCCACCACATAATTTTATGTGGTCCACCGTATTATTTTATGTAGCCCACCACAAAATTTTATGTGACCCGCCACATAATTTTATGTGGTCCACCGTATTATTTTATGTGGCCCACCACATACCTTTATGTGACTCGTGACATTATTTAATGTGGTCAGCCGCATAATTTTATGTGGCCCACCATATAATTTTATGTTGTCCACCGTATTATTTTATGTGGCCCACCACATAATTTTACGTGGTCCGCCGCATAATTTTATGTGGCCCACCACATAATTTTATGTGGTCCACCACAAAATTTTATGTGACCCGCCACATAATTTTATGTGGTCCACCGCATAATTTTAAGTGGTCCACCGTATTATTTTAGGTGGCCCACCACATAACTTTATGTGACCCGCGACATAATTTTATGTGGACCGCCGCATTATTTTATGTGGCCCACCACATAATTTTATGTGGTCCGCCGCATTATTTTACGTGGCCCACCACATAATTTTATGTGACCCGCCACATAATTTTATGTCATATGCCAGACTACTTTATGTGGCCCACCATGCCTTTTATTTACCCCACACATAATTTTATGTGATCCGCCATATTATTTTATGTCATATACCGCATTATTTAATGTGGCCCGCCATATTATTATATATGTATATGTATATATGTGTACATGTATATACTGTATGTCTATATATATGCATATGTACTATATACCGCATTATTTAATGTGGCCCGCCATATTATTATATATGTATGTGTATATGTATATACTGTATGTCTATATATATGCATATGTACTATATACATATATATGTACATATGTGTGTATGTACAGTATGTATGTATATATATTTATAAATACATATATGTAAATATATACTGTATATATATATATATATATATATATATATATGTATACAGTATATATATACACACATATACATATATGTGTATTTTTTTACTTTCAACGCTGAAATATCTTTAAATCAATTCTGT
>NC_084731.1:16595841-16608341 GCF_033978785.1 Entelurus aequoreus | reverse complement strand
ATTGTTCGTAGCTTTGTCCTCGGAGGTTGGAGGAGGTTAGCCTGTCCGGAGCGGAGGTGTCGTGTGGAGGATTTGGGGGTGAGCAGTTCTTTGAGGTAGAGGGGGGCATCTCCATGGAAGCACTGGTGGGTAAGTAGGGAGACTTTGTATTCAATCCTGAGTGGAACAGGAAGCCAGTGAAGGGATTTGAGAATTGGTGTGGTCAGATGAAACAAAAATGGAGCTGTTTGGCCACAATACCCAGCAATATGTTTGGAGGAGAAAAGGTGAGGCCTTTAATCCCAGCAACACCATGTCTACCGTCAAGCATAATTATTGTGAACGACAGGCAAAATTCCCAAAAAAGTGCAGTTCCCTCTTAAAGTGGTCAAACTTCATCTTAAAATCTCAGATTTTTAAAAAATTCACATGTTTATAAACTCAGGAAATACTTCCCTGGACACATGAGGACTTAAATTATGACCAATGGTATTGGATCGATACCCAAATTTGTGGTATCATCCAAAACTAATGTAAAGTATCAAAGAAGAGAGGAATAAGTGATTATTACATTTTAACAGAAGTGTAGATAGTACACGTTAAAACGGAAAATAATCAGATATTAACAGTAAATGAACAAGTGGATTAATAATCCATTTTTACAGCTTGTCCTTTATAATGTTGACAAAATAATAGGTAGATAAATGACACAATATGTTACTGCATATGTCAGCAGACTAATTAGGAGCCTTTGTTTGTTTACTTACTACTAAAAGACAAGTTGTCTAGTATGTTCACTATTTTATTTAAGGACTAAATTGCAATAATAAACATATGTTTAACGTACTGTAAGATTTTTTGTTAAAATAAAGCCCAAAATGCCATTTTTGTGGTCCCCTTTTATTTAGAAAATTATCACATTTTGGTAGCAGTACCGGTACCAACATATTGGTATCAGGACAAGCCTAGTACAAGTCCACCATCAGTGTTTCCCATAAACTGCCAAGATACCTGTGGCGGTGGGGGCGTGACTATGGGCGTGGTCACCATGACATCATCGAGTAATTTGCATAATTTACTACAATGATATAATTTTCTCTAAAAAGGCTCAAAAAATGTATACTTACTAATTAATAATAACAGTTTTGTTTTAAACATCCATCCATCCATCCATTTTACAATATAATTACAACACTTTATGTACATATTTATATACAGATTTGAACAATAAGTTATTCACTGAAATATATTTATTAATTGTGGTTCTTACAAAAAATATATCTTATAAAATATCAAAGCTAAAATGTCTCTTAAAGCTCTGCCCCTTTAATTAGTGCATACTAAATAATTTAACTTTAGCCTACTACTACAACCATATTATTTACCAGCAACATAAAGTGAAACAGGCAGAGGTGTCCTGCCACAGTCAGTAACAAATAAACAGAAAACAGTAGTGGTCAAATACAAAAAAGGCAACAAGAGAAGTATCCTACACTTCTCTTTTGTAAAGTAAATCTGAACAGCCGATATGGGCATCTACATCAACTATATGATTTGCCTGAGAAGCTGGACAGGACAAAAAAAAATAAAATACATTTTTTTATTTTTTTTTTATTTTTTATTTGTGGCGGACGTATTTCTTTCGTGGCGGGCCGCCACAAATAAATGAATGTGTGGGAAACACTGACCATACAAGCTTAGTACAGAAACATAAACACATACTAATCAGGTTTGAAATAGTATTCCAGTTGAGATGTGGGCTCTGACAAAAGACAATACGAGAAGACTGCAAGTGTGTTTGAGGGAAAAATCAGAGGAACGTTCAAACCGTCTTCCTCTCAGCGGCGCTTCTTTTTTTAGACGTGACAATGCGAGGTTAAAATATTGATGCTCTGAAGTTGCTCGACGAGGGCGAGGAAGGAAGCTGCCGGAGCTGATTTTGGCAAGAGAAGACAGACGTTGCCTAAATACAGTAACGTTGCACCGTGAGGCGTTTGATGCCTTTGTTTCGTGTCGGATTTTCAACGCGGGCGTGGGGGGGGGATAGACATTCAGGGTTTAATCGTTCAAGGGGACTTGGAGGTCAACGAGGGCCGGGGTCAGCCGGAGTGTCCTCAAACAAGCGGCCTGCTTTTTGATTGATTGATTGATTGTTTGAAACTTTTATTAGTAGATTGCACAGTACAGTACATATTCTGTACAATTGACCACTAAATGGTAACACCCCAATAAGTTTTTCAACTTGTTTAAGTCGGGGTCCACGTTAATCAGTTCATGGTAATTCATGCTCCTGGAACTGAAATATGTTAGGAACTACCAGATTCAAATGTTTTGGAGGTGAAAAGTGTTTGGTAGTGTAGTGCAGGGGAGTGGAACTGGTTTTCACTGAGGGCCACATGTCAGTTGTGCTTGGCCTCAGAGGGCCACTTGTAACTGTGAATAATTTATGGATATAATCGAACAAACCAATTGACAGGTTGATCGGTTAATCGAACAAACGATTTGACAGGTTGATCGATTAATCGAACAAACGAATCGACAGGTTGAGCGATTAATCGAATAAACTAATCGACAGGTTGATCGATTAATCGAACAAACGAATCGACAGGTAAATTGATTAATCAAACAAACGAATCAACAGGTCAATCGATTTAATCGAACAAACGAATCGACAGGTTGAGCGATTAATCAAAAAAGGAGTCGACAGGTCGATCGATTAATCGAACAAACAGACCAGCGGGTAAATCGATTAATCGAACAAACAAACCGACTGGTAAATCGATTAATCGAAAAACGAATCGACAAGTAAATCGATTTAATCGAACAAACGAATCGACAGGTCAATCGATTTAATCGAACAAACGAATCGACAGGTCAATCAATTTAATCGAACAAACTAATCGAGAGGTCAATCGATTTAATCGAACAAACAAATTGACAGGTAGATCGATTAATCGAAATAAACGAATCGACAGGTAGATCGATTAATCGAACAAATGAATCGACAGGTAAATTGATTAATCGAACAAACGAATCGACAGGTCAATCGATTTAATCGAACAAACGAATCGACAGGTTGATCGATTAATTGAACAAACGAGTCGACAGGTCGATCGATTAATCGAACAAATGAATCGACAGGGAAATTGATTAATCGAACAAACGAATCAACAGGTCAACTGATTTAATCGAACAAACGAATCGACAGGTTGATCGATTAATCGAACAAACGAATTGACAGGTAAATCAATTAATCAAACAAACGAATCGACAGGTCAATCGATTTAATCAAACAAACGAACCGACATGTTGATCGATTAATCGAACAAACGAGTTGACAGGTCGATCGATTAATCGAACAAACGGACCGACTGGTAAATCGATTAATCGAACAAACGAACCGACTGGTAAATCGATTAATCGAACAAACAAACCGTCAGGTAAATCGATTAATTGAACAAACGAATTGACAGGTCAATCGATTGAATCGAACAAATGAATCGACAGGTCAATCAATTTAATCGAACAAACGGATCGAGAGGTCGATCGATGTAATCGAACAAATGAATCGACAGGTAGATCGATTAATCGAACAAACGAATCGACAGGTAGATTGATTAATCGAACAAACAAATCGGCAGGTAGATCGATTAATCGAACCAACTAATCGACAGGTCGATTGATTAATCGAACAAACGACTCGACTGTTCGATTAATCAAACAAATTAATCGACAGGTAAATCAATTAATCGAACAAAGGAATCATCAGGTAAATTGTTTAATCGAACAAACTAATCAACAGGTAAATTGATTAATCGAACAAACAAATCAATCGATTAATCGAAAAAAACGACTCGACTGGTCAATCAATTAATCGAAGAAACAAATCGACAGATTACTTGATTAATCTAACAAATCGACAGAATTAACTGGGGGAATCCACAATTTAATCGATCAATTGGACAACGAATTGACAGATTACTCAAACAACCAATCGACAGATTAATGAATCGAACAAACTAATCAGTAGATTACTCAATTTATCGAACAAACAAATCGATACGTTACTCGATTAATCAAACAAATCGCTATATTGAAGGAAAAAACGGATAACCAGATTATTCCATTAATGGAACAAACTCGAAGAAAGCTGATGAATAATAAATAATGCAGCCTGCTCAGTGCATCATCTTGTTCCTAATATTTGTAGCGACTAAAGACGCCTGAAAAGGTTCACAGGAATGCATTTTGAAAGGTAAATAGCAGTGAATCGAGTCAAATGTAGCGAGCCTATAATTCACACTCTGAGTGGCAAACACAAACACGGTTTCAAGGCTGACGGAGGCATTAACAAACACCTGCTGCATTCACTCCTTTCCGGGACAAGAAAATGACTGGTGGGGATCAAACACGTCATGTGCAAATCAACATGGCAGCCAGCGTGTTACTGCAATCAAAGGCCTCTTCATAAATATTTATTTTGACAACGCAAAAAGGCGACGATGATAATGTAATTGACGCCAGCTGCGCAGGGGGACGGTGCGAGGGTCACATGTGCTTTCATAGGATGGATGCTACTACGTGCTGATTGTTAGAATAATTGTTTGTAAGTTATCACAAAAACTTTGTGTTACATCGAGTGCCCGGCGAGAAGACCAAAAACTTGTCTTTGAACCTACCAAGAAGAAGGCTTGCAAAACTCCACTGTGTAGGGGGGGAAGCAACGTGAAGGTGTCTCTCTTTCTTTCATGTATTGTAATCAACACAAAGATATTGTCGTGACCCAAGAACTACAAAGCGGAGAGGAAGCAGGGCCTGACTCCCCTCCAGGCACCGCTTTTTTGAACTCTTTTACGAACCTCTTTTTGAACTCTTTTACGAACCTTTTTTTTTAACTCTTTTACGAACCTCTTTTTGAACTCTTTTACGAACCTCTTTTTTTAACTCTTTTACGAACCTCTTTTTGAACTCTTTTACAAGCCTCTTTTTTAACTCTTTTACGAACCTCTTTTTTAACTCTTTTACGAACCTCTTTTTTTTAACTCTTTTACGAACCTCTTTTTTAACTCTTTTACGAACCTCTTTTTGAACTCTTTTACGAACCTCTTTTTGAACTCTTTTACGAGCCTCTTTTTTAACTCTTTTACGAACCTCTTTTTTTAACTCTTTTACGAGCCTCTTTTTGAACTCTTTTACAAGCCTCTTTTTTAACTCTTTTACGAACCTCTTTTTTAACTCTTTTACGAACCTCTTTTTTTTAAACTCTTTTACGAACCTCTTTTTTAACTCTTTTACGAACCTCTTTTTGAACTCTTTTACGAACCTCTTTTTGAACTCTTTTACGAACCTCTTTTTGAACTCTTTTACGGACCTCTTTTTTAACTCTTTTACGAACCTCTTTTTTTAACTCTTTTACGAGCCTCTTTTTGAACTCTTTTACGAACCTCTTTTTGAACTCTTTTACGAACCTCTTTTTTGAACTCTTTTACGAACCTCTTTTTTGAACTCTTTTACGAACTTCTTTTTGAACTCTTTTACGAACCTCTTTTTTGAACTCTTTTACGAACCTCTTTTTTGAACTCTTTTACGAGCCTCTTTTTTGAACTCTTTTACGCACCTCTTTTTTTAACTCTTTTACGAACTTCTTTTTGAACTCTTTTACGAACCTCTTTTTTTAAACTCTTTTTACGAACCTCTTTTTTTAGCTCTTTTATTAACCTCTTTTTTGACCTACACTACCGTTCAAAAGTTTGGGGTCACCCAAACAATTTTGTGGAATAGCCTTCATTTCTAAGAACAAGAATAGACTGTCGAGTTTCAGATGAAAGTTGTCTTTTTCTGGACATTTTGAGCGTTTAATTGACCCCACAAATGTGATGCTCCAGAAACTCAATCTGCTCAAAGGAAGGTCAGTTTTGTAGCTTCTGTAACGAGCTAAACTGTTTTCAGATGTGTGAACATGATTGCACAAGGGTTTTCTAATCATCAATTAGCCTTCTGAGCCAATGAGCAAACACATTGTACCATTAGAACACTGGAGTGATAGTTGCTGGAAATGGGCCTCTATACACCTATGTAGATATTGCACCAAAAACCAGACATTTGCAGCTAGAATAGTCATTTACCACATTAGCAATGTATAGAGTGTATTTCTTTAAAGTTAAGACTAGTTTAAAGTTATCTTCATTGAAAAGTACAGTGCTTTTCCTTCAAAAATAAGGACATTTCAATGTGACCCCAAACTTTTGAACGGTAGTGTATTTTACAAACTTATTTTTTGACCTATTTTACAAACTTCTTTTTGAACTGTTTTACGAACCTCTTTTTTGAACTCTTTTACGAACCTCTTTTTTTACTCTTTTACGAACCTCTTTTTTGAACTCTTTTACGAACCTCTTTTTAAACTCTTTTACGAACCTCTTTTTGAACTCTTTTACGAACCTCTTTTTTAACTCTTTTACGAACCTCTTTTTTGAACTCTTTTACGAACTTCTTTTTTAACTCTTTTGCGAACCTCTTTTTTAAACTCTTTTACGAACCTCCTTTTTTTACTCTTTTACGAACTTTTTTTGAACTCTTTTACGAACCTCTTTTTTAACTCTTTTGCGAACTTTTTTGAACTCTTTTACGAACCTCTTTTTTTACCTCTTTTGCGAACTTTTTAAAACTCTTTTACGAACCTCTTTTTTTAACTCTTTTACGAACATCTTTTTTTACTCTTTTACGAACCTCTTTTTTTTTTTTTTAAACTCTTTTGCGAACTTTTTTAAACTCTTTTACGAACCTCTTTTTTTAACTCTTTTACGAACATCTTTTTTTACTCTTTTACGAACCTCTTTTTTAAAAATCTTTTACGAACCTCTTTTTTAACTCTTTTACGAACCTCTTTTTTGAACTCTTTTATGAACCTCTTTTTGGAACTCTTTTACGAACCTCTTTTTTTTACTCTTTTTAGTAACCTATTTTTTAAACTCTTTTACGAACCTCTTTTTTAAACTCTTTTACGAACCTCTTTTTTGAACTCTTTTACGAACCTCTTTTTTTCAAACTCTTTTACGAACCTCTTTTTTGAACTCTTTTACTAACCTCTTTTTTTTTACTCTTTTTTACGAACCTCTTTTTTGAACTCTTTAACGACCTCTTTTTTTAACCGTTTTGTAATCAAAAGCGATGGCTGTTTACGACCCCCCGTCCCTTTGGAAGCAGCTGTTGCCATGTGGCCAGGGAAGGTCCAAATAAAAGAAGGAGGCGTGCAATCTTTTGGCAGAGCGTAATGACACTGTACAATGGTACAGATGTATACGTTTCTCCTCACTGAGCCAAATTTGAATTCTGTCTCTGCTTGATTCTTTGCTTCTTGTCTTGTTTAATAGATGTCATCAGTGTTTGAACCTGACACTGACTTGACAGTCTTTTCATTCCATTTGTCTGGCAAAAGCGAACAAACCACGATCTGACATGATTTGCCGTGCGTAATGCGACAGGGGGGGGGGGGGGGGGGGGGAAGAATTATGAACTCCACCATCATTTAATGGCAGCTCGTGTGAGAAGTGTCCAAAATGTTCCTCAAACCGCCTCATTGGTGACATCCGCAACTGCCACAACACATTCATTTTTTAGATTAAGATTAACACTTCTCGTTATATTGCAATATCAAAATTACACACTAATATGACGTGACAAAAGGTAGCTTTTGGAGGAAATGTTGGAATTTCAAGAGAATAGCGTTTTAATTACACAAGAAGAAAGTCAGAATTTTATTAGGCAAAAGTAGAAATATTCCGAGAATAACCTTGTAATATTAGCTGAAAATATATTGTTGTTATGAGAAAAATATGTAATTTAGTTATGAAAACAAAGTCAGAAATATGTTGAGACAAAAGTTTTAACTTGACAAGAATAATGTAATTGAAACGCTGGTAGTTTAGCGCAAAAAATAAACGGTCCTAATATTACATTACGTTACATTTTATGAGTAAAAGTAGTACTATGATGATAAATCTGTAATACTAAATATTAACGTGGATACTTGTGTTCATTAGATTAAGATTTTGCCGAAAAAACACTTCTCGTTATATTGCAATATCAAAATGGCCTTTTCTCGTAATATTACATCTTAATTCCTTGTACCTCTTTATAATTAATACGATACATTTTATTTTCCAGCGTGGCAAAAATACACATCAAAACTTTGTGTATTTTATGCAATGTTTGTGTACCAAAATGTATAAAAGAAAAAAGTTGGGTTATTAAAATAAAGTTGGAATTTTACTGTGTGAGAAAATTTTACGAGAGTAACATCCACAATATTTGCAATACGTTGCAAATAGCACGAGAGAGAAAAAGTTGCAACTGAGCTCGAAAAAGTTGTAGTTTTACGACATTCACATTTTAATATCACGTGACAAAAGGTAGCCTTTGGAGGAAATGTTGGAATTTCAAGAGAATAGCATTTTGATTATACAAGAAAGTCGGAATTTTACAAGGCAAAAGTAGAAATTTTCCGAGAATAACCTTGTAATATTACGAGAAAAAAGTTGTAAATATCTGCGATGAGGTAGTGACTTGTCCAGGGTGTACTCCGCCTTCCGCCCGATTGTAGCTGAGATAGGCTCCAGCGTCCCCCGCGACCCGAAGGGTATAAGCGGTAGAAAATGGATGGATGGATGGAAGTTGTAAATATTAGTTAAAATATAAACAAAGCAATTATTAAAATGACACTGTAGCCGAAATCAAGGTAAGATAACTACAAACTTAACCAATGTAAACATGGTAGGTTTAAGATAAAAAAGATACAATTGAACAAACAACAAATGTGAAACACACATTTTTACAATAGAGTTCAGGGTGCGCATCACAACGTCGCTCCAATTGCGAGCGCTGCGTGGAACTCTAACTACAAAGGTAATGGTCATGTTGACTTAAGTCTTTGCATCTTACCGCTTTGTTATTTTACCCGTTTAAATAAATCGCCTTCTTGACCACGAGAGCTAGGCTGCGATTGGCCGGGCAGGTGATGGAAACAACAACTCTGGTGTGGCATTGCTGATACCAAAAATGACTAAGGTGAAGAAGACTCCTCATCATTCTGGCCCCGGGTGTACAGAAGTGCTGACTCCACAGGAAAAACTCTCACATATTATCCATCACTACTGCAACTCACCTTTTCAATCGGCTGTTGCAACGTGTGATTTACCCTAAATCATAATTGGTCCTTTAGAAATATGAATCACTTTGTGTCCTCAACCCCTCTGTGCAGTACTTGGAAAAACTGTTCAACTAATCCCTCGTAAAGGATCGTACTAGATCACATTTGTCAAACTCAAGATAATATTTTGTATGAAGTATAATAATGTTACATAGAAACACCTTTTGGGGGCATTAAATCAAAGGTTAACAGTGCATCTGAAAAGTAATCACAGCACTTCACTTTTTCCACATTTTGTTATATTACAGCCTTATTCAAATATGAAACCCCATAGTGACAATGTGAAAAGTTTAAAAAATATATATATTTAATAAATGTATTACAAATAAGAAACTTTAAAAAAAAATTAAAATCTAGACACTAGTCAGGATAGAGGGAAAGATGAATGCAGCAATGTTCAGAGACATCCTGGGTGAAAACCAACGTTTCCCATCCAACCTGATGGAGCTCGAGAGGAATGGGCCAAACTGCCCGAAGATAGGTGTGCCAAGCTTGTGGCATCGTGTTCAAAAAGACTTGAGGCTGTCAAGGTGCATTGAGCAAAGGCTGTAAATACTTTTATTTTTTTTAAAACCTTTTCACATTATCATTATGGGGTATTGTGTGTAGAATTTTGAGGACAAAATATTGGGCCAAGGCTGTAAATACTTATGTATATGTGATTTTTTTTTTTTTTTAAAACCTTTTCACATTATCATTATGGGGTATTGTGTGTAGAATTTTGAGGACAAAATATTGAGCAAAGGCTGTAAATATGTATGTACATGCGTTGTTTTAAATTAAAAAATAAATAAATTACACATTTTTAAAAAAATACAATCTTTAACGGTAATTATGGGGTATTGTGTGCAGAATTTTGAGGACAAAATATTGAGCAAAGGCTGTGTAAATACTTATGTATATGTGATTTTTTTTTTTTAAACCTTTTCACATTATCATTATGGAGAATTGTGTGTAGAATTTTGAGGACAAAATATTGAGCAAAGCCTGTAAATATGTATGTACATGCGTTGTTTTAAATTAAAAAATAAATAAATTACACATTTAAAAAAAATACAATCTTTAACGGTAATTATGGGGTTTTGTGTGTAGAATTTTGAGGACAAAATATTGAGCAAAGGCTGTGAATACTTATGTATATGTGATTTTTTTTTTTTTTAAACATTTTCACATTATCATTATAGGGTATTGTGTGTAGAATTTTGAGGACAAAATATTGAGCAAAGGCTGTAAATATGTATGTACATGCGTTGTTTTAAATTAAAAAATAAATAAATTACACATTTTAAAAAAAATACAATCTTTAACGGTAATTATGGGGTATTGTGTGCAGAATTTTGAGGACAAAATATTGAGCAAAGGCTGTGTAAATACTTATGTATATGTGATTTTTTTTTTTTAAACCTTTTCACATTATCATTATGGAGAATTGTGTGTAGAATTTTGAGGACAAAATATTGAGCAAAGCCTGTAAATATGTATGTACATGCGTTGTTTTGAATTAAAAAATAAATAAATTACACATTTAAAAAAAAATACAATCTTTAACGGTAATTATGGGGTATTGTGTGCAGAATTTTGAGGACAAATATTGAGCAAAGGCTTTGAATACTTATGTATATGTGATTTTATTTTTTTTAAACCTTTTGACATTATCATAATGGGGTATTGTGTGTAAAATTTTGAGGACACAATATTGAGCAACGGCTGTAAATACTTATGTAAATGTGATTTTTTTTTTTTTTTTTTTTTTAAACCTTTTCACATTATCATTATGGGGTATTGTGTGTAGAATTTTGAGGACAAAATATTGAGCAAAGGCTGTAAATATGTATGTACATGCGTTGTTTTGAATTAAAAAATAAATAAATTACACATTTAAAAAAAAAATACAATCTTTAACGGTAATTATGGGGTATTGTGTGCAGAATTTTGAGGACAAAATATTGAGCAAAGGCTGTGAATACTCATGTATATGTGATTTTTTTTAAAAACCTTTTCACATTATCATTATGGGGTATTGTGTGTAGAATTTTGAGGATAAAATACTGAGCAAAGGCTGTAAATATTTATGTATATGTGTTGTTTTAAATAAAAAATAAATAAATTACAAATTTAAAACAAAAAAAAATCTTTAACGTAATTATGGGGTATTGTGTGCAGAATTTTGAGGACAAAATATTGAGCAAAGGCTGTAAATATGTATGTACATGCGTTGTTTTAAATTAAAAAATAAATAACTTACACATTTGAAAAAAATACAATCTTTAACGGTAATTATGGGGTTTTGTGTGCAGAATTTTGAGGACAAATATTGAGCAAAGGCTTTGAATACTTATGTATATGTGATTTTTTTTTTTTAAACCTTTTGACATTATCATTATGGGGTATTGTGTGTACAATTTTGAGGACAAAATATTGAGCAAAGGCTGTAAATGTGTATGTACATGCGTTGTTTTGAATTAAAAAATAAATAAATTACACATTTAAAAAAAAATACAATCTTTAACGGTAATTATGGGGTATTGTGTGCAGAATTTTGAGGACAAAATATTGAGCAAAGGCTGTGAATACTTATGTATATGTGATTTTTTTTTAAAACCTTTTCACATTATCATTATGGGGTATTGTGTGTAGAATTTTGAGGACAAAATATTGAGCAAAGGCTGTAAATATGTATGTACATGTGTTGTTTAAGATTAAAAAATAAATAAATTACACATTTTTTAAAAAATACAATCTTTAAGGGTAATTATGGGGTTTTGTGTGCAGAATTTTGAGGACAAATATTGAGCAAAGGCTGTGAATACTTATGTATATGTGAGTTTTTAAAAAAAAACCTTTTCACATTATCATTATGGGGTATTGTGTGTAGAATTTTGAGGACAAAATATTGAGCAAAGGCTGGGAATACTTATGTATTTGTGATTTTTTTAAAACCTTTTCACATTATCATTATAGGGTATTGTGTGTAGAATTTTGAGGACAAAATACTGAGCAAAGGCTGTAAATATTTATGTATATGTGTTGTTTTAAATAAAAAATAAATAAATTACAAATTTAAAACAAAAAAAAATCTTTAACGTAATTATGGGGTATTGTGTGCAGAATTTTGAGGACAAAATATTGAGCAAATGCTGTAAATATGTATGTACATGCGTTGTTTTAAATTAAAAAATAAATAAATTACACATTTGAAAAAAATACAATCTTTAAGGGTAATTATGGGGTTTTGTGTGCAGAATTTTGAGGACAAATATTGAGCAAAGGCTTTGAATACTTATGTATATGTGATTTTTTTTTTTTTAAACCT
>NC_084731.1:16563341-16590841 GCF_033978785.1 Entelurus aequoreus | reverse complement strand
AAAGACCAAAGAAAGACACGCTTGTGGGTGTAAATGTCCTGCTGGCATCCACCGCATAGTGGCGGCACACCGCAGGGGAGCGGGCTCTTTGTTGACAGGGGGGCCGGACGTACGGTAGTTATCGGATTTGTACGATCCATCTATCCATTATAATTACGATAATTATCTTATTTGTAAGATGCATCCATCCATTATAATTACGACAATTATCATATTTGTACAATTCATCCATCCATTATAATTACAATAATTATCTTCTTTGTACCATCCATCTAGCCATCATCCATCCGTTATAATTACGATAATTGTATTGTAAGATCATCCATCCATTATAATTACGATGATTATTGTATTTGTACAATCCATTTATCCATTATAATTACGATAATTATCGGATTTGTACGATTCATCCATCCATTATAATTACGATAATTATCGTATTTGTAAGATCCATCCATCCATTATAATTACGACAATTATCATATTTGTACAATTCATCCATCCATTATAATTACGATAATTATCTTCTTTGTACCATCCATCTATCCATCATCCATCCGTTATAATTACGATAATCGTATTTGTAAGATCATCCATCCATTATAATTACGATGATTATTGTATTTGTACAATCCATTTATCCATTATATTACGATAATTATCGGATTTGTACGATTCATCCATCCATTATAATTACGATAATTATCGTATTTATAAGATCCATCCATCCATTATAATCACAACAATTATCATGTTTGTACAATTCATCCATCCATTATAATTACGATAATTATTTTCTTTGTACCATCCATCTATCCATCATCCATCCGTTATAATTACGATAATCGTATTTGTAAGATCATCCATCCATTATAATTACGATGATTATTGTATTTGTACAATCCATTTATCCATTATAATTACGATAATTATCGTATTTGTAAGATCCATCCATCCATTATAATTACGATAATTATCTTATTTGTACAATTCATCCATCCATTATAATTACGATAATTATCGTATTTGTAAGATCCATCCATCCATTATAATTACGACAATTATCATATTTGTACAATTCATCCATCCATTATAATTACGATAATTATCTTCTTTGTACCATCCATCTATCCATCATCCATCCGTTATAATTACGATAATCGTATTTGTAAGATCATCCATCCATTATAATTACGATGATTATTGTATTTGTACAATCCATTTATCCATTATATTACGATAATTATCGGATTTGTACGATTCATCCATCCATTATAATTACGATAATTATCGTATTTATAAGATCCATCCATCCATTATAATCACAACAATTATCATGTTTGTACAATTCATCCATCCATTATAATTACGATAATTATTTTCTTTGTACCATCCATCTATCCATCATCCATCCGTTATAATTACGATAATCGTATTTGTAAGATCATCCATCCATTATAATTACGATGATTATTGTATTTGTACAATCCATTTATCCATTATAATTACGATAATTATCGTATTTGTAAGATCCATCCATCCATTATAATTACGATAATTATCTTATTTGTACAATTCATCCATCCATTATAATTACGATAATTATCGTATTTGTAAGATCCATCCATCCATTATAATTACGACAATTATCATATTTGTACAATTCATCCATCCATTATAATTACGATAATTATCTTCTTTGTACCATCCATCTATCCATCATCCATCCGTTATAATTACGATAATCGTATTTGTAAGATCATCCATCCATTATAATTACGATGATTATTGTATTTGTACAATCCATTTATCCATTATATTATGATAATTATCGGATTTGTACGATTCATCCATCCATTATAATTACGATAATTATCGTATTTATAAGATCCATCCATCCATTATAATCACAACAATTATCATGTTTGTACAATTCATCCATCCATTATAATTACGATAATTATTTTCTTTGTACCATCCATCTATCCATCATCCATCCGTTATAATTACGATAATCGTATTTGTAAGATCATCCATCCATTATAATTACGATGATTATTGTATTTGTACAATCCATTTATCCATTATAATTACGATAATTATCGTATTTGTAAGATCCATCCATCCATTATAATTACGATAATTATCTTATTTGTACAATTCATCCATCCATTATAATTACGATAATTATCGTATTTGTAAGATCCATCCATCCATTATAATTACGACAATTATCATATTTGTACAATTCATCCATCCATTATAATTACGATAATTATCTTCTTTGTACCATCCATCTATCCATCATCCATCCGTTATAATTACGATAATCGTATTTGTAAGATCCATCCATCCATTATAATTACGATGATTATTGTATTTGTACAATCCATTTATCCATTATAATTACGATAATTATCGTATTTGTAAGATCCATCCATCCATTATAATTACGATAATTATCTTATTTGTACAATTCATCCATCCATTATAATTACGATAATTATCGTATTTGTAAGATCCATCCATCCATTATAATTACGACAATTATCATATTTGTACAATTCATCCATCCATTATAATTACGATAATTATCTTTTTTGTACCATCCATCTATCCATCATCCATCCGTTATAATTACGATAATCGTATTTGTAAGATCCATCCATCCATTATAATTACGATGACTATTGTATTTATACAATCCATTTATCCATTATAATTACGATAATTATCGTATTTGTAAGATCCATCCATCCATTATAATTACGATAATTATCGTATTTTTAAGATCCATCCATCCATTATAATTACGATGAGTATCGTTTTTGTACAATCCATTTATCCATTATAATTACGATAATTATCATATTTGTACAGCCATCCATCCATTATAATATGATAATTATCATATTTGTAAGATCCATCCATCCATAATAATTACGACAATTATTGTATTTGTGCGAGCCATCCATCCATTTTAAATACGATAATTATCGTATTTGTAAGATCCATCTATCCATCCATCCATCCATAATAATTACGAGAATTATCGTATTTGTATGAGCCATCCATCCATTATAATTACAATAGTTATCATATTTGTACGATCCATCTATCGATCCATTATAAATACGATAATTATCGTATTTGTAAGATCCATCTATCCATCCTTCCATTATAAATACGATAATTATCGTATTTGTAAGATCCATTCATACATTATAATTACGATAATTATGTTATTTGTATGATCCATTTATCCATCCATCCATCCATCCATCCATCCATCCATCCATCCATCCATCATAATTACGATAATTATTGTATTTGTAAGATCCATCCATCCATTATATTACGATAATTATCATATTTGTATGATCCATTCATCCATCCATCCGTTATAATTACGATTATATGTACGATCCATCTATCCAGTATAATTATGATAATTATCGTATTTGTACGATCCATCCATCCGTCCGTTATAATTACGAAAATTATCGTATTTGAAAGATCCATCTATCCAGTATAATTACGATAATTATTTGTACGATCCATCCATCCATTATATTTACAATAATTATTGTATTCGTAAGATCCATCCATCCATTATAAATACAATAATTATCGTATTTGTATAATCCATCTATCCATCCATCCATCCGTTATAATTACGATAATCATATTTGTAAGATCCATCCATCCGTTATAATTACGATGATTATCGTATTTGTATAATCCATTTATCCATTATAATTACGATAATTATCATATTTGTAAGATCCATCCATCCATTATAATTACGATAATTATCTTATTTGTACGATCCATCTATCCATCACCCAGCCATTATAATTATGATAATCGTATTTGTAAGATTCATACATCCATTATAATTACGATGATTATCGTATTTGTACAATCCATTTATCCATTATAATTACGATAATTATCATATTTGTACATCCATCCACCCATTATAATACGATAGTTATTGTATTTGTAAGATCCACTCATCCATTATAATTACGACAATTATCATATTGGTAAGATCCATCTATCCATCATCCATCTGTTATAATTACGATAATCGTATTTGTAAGATGCATCCATCCATTATAATTACAATGATTATTGTATTTGTACAATCTATTTATCCATTATAATTACGATAATTATCATATTTGTACATCCATCCATCCATTATGATACAATAATTATCGTATTTGTATGATCCATCTATCCATCCATTATAAATACGATAATTAGCGTATTTGTAAGATCCACCTAGCCATCCATCTATCCATAATAATTACGACAATTATCGTATTAGTAAGATCCATTCATCAATTATAATTACGATAATTATTGTATTTGTAAGATCCATTCATCCATCATAATTACGATAATTGTTATTTGTACGATCCATCTATACATCCATCCTTCCATCATAATTACAATAATTATTGTATTTATAAGATCCATCCATCCATTATAATTACGATAATTATCATATTTGTACAATCCATCTATCCATCCGTCCATCCGTTATAATTACGATTATATGTACGATCCATCTATCATTATAATTACGATAATTATTGTATTTGTAAGATCCATTCATCCATTATAATTACGATAATAATGTTACTTGTACGATCCATCTATCCATTCATCCATCCATCATAATTTCGATAATTATTGTATTTTTACAATCCATCTATCCATCCATCCATCCATCCATTATATTACGATACTTATCGTAATTGTAAGATCCATTCATCATTATAATCACGAAAATTATTGTATTTGTAAGATCCATTCATCCAGTATAATTACGATAATTGTTATTTGTACGATCCATCCATCCATCCATCGATCATCATAATTGCGATAATTATTGTATTTGTAAGATCCATCTATCCATTATAATTACGATAGTTATCGTATTTGTATGATCCATCTATCATCCATCCATCCGTTATAATTACAATTATATGTACGATCCATCTCTCCATTATAATTACGATAATTATCGTATTTGTAAGATCCATCCATCCATTATAATTACGATAATTATCGGATTTGTATGATCCATCATCCGTCCATCCGTTATAATTACGAAAATTATCGGATTTGTGAGATCCATCCAGTACAATTACAATAATTGTCGTTTTTGTACAATCCATCTATCCAGTATAATTACAATAATTATCTTATTTGTACGATCCGTCTATCCATCCGTAAAAATTACGAAAATTATTGTATTCGTAAGATCCATCTATCCATTATAATTACGATAGTTATCGTATTTGTATGATCCATCTATCCATCCATCCATCCGTTATAATTACAATTATATGTACGATCCATCTCTCCATTATAATTACGATAATTATCGTATTTGTAAGATCCATCCATCCATTATAATTACGATAATTATCGGATTTGTATGATCCATCATCCATCCATCCGTTATAATTATGAAAATTATCGGATTTGTGAGATCCATCCAGTACAATTACAATAATTGTCGTTTTTGTACAATCCATCTATCCAGTATAATTACGATAATTATCTTATTTGTACGATCCGTCTATCCATCCGTAAAAATTACGAAAATTATTGTATTTGTGAGATCCATCCATCCGATATAATTACAATAATTATCGTATTTGTACAATCCATCTATCCAGTATAATTACGATAATTATCTTATTTGTATGATCCATCTATCCATCCGTTATAATTACGAAAATGATCGTATTTGTAATATCCATCCATCCATTATAATTACGATAATTATTGTATTTGTAAGATCCATTCATCCATTATAATTACAATAATAATGTTACTTGTACGATCCATCTATCCATCCATCCATCCATCATAATTTTGATAATTATTGTATTTTTACAATCCATCTATCCATCCATCCATCCATCCATCCATTATATTACGATAATTATTGTAATTGTAAGATCCATTCATCATTATAATCACGAAAATTATTGTATTTGTGAGATCCATTCATCCAGTATAATTACGATAATTGTTATTTGTACGATCCATCCATCCATCATCCATCATCATAATTGTGATAATTATTGTATTTGTAAGATCCATCTATCCATTATAATTACGATAGTTATCGTATTTGTATGATCCATCTATCCATCCATCCATCCGTTATAATTACAATTATATGTACGATCCATCTCTCCAATATAATTACGATAATTATCGTATTTGTACAATCCATCTATCCAGTATAATTACGGTAATTATCTTATTTGTACGATCCATCTATCCATCCGTTATAATTACGAAAATTATCGTATTTGTAATATCCATCCATCCATTATAATTACGATAATTATCGGATTTGTATGATCCATCATCCATCCATCCGTTATAATTACGAAAATTATCGGATTTGTGAGATCCATCCATTACAATTACAATAATTATCGTTTTTGTACAATCCATCTATCCAGTATAATTACGATAATTATCTTATTTGTACGATCCGTCTATCCATCCGTAAAAATTACGAAAATTATTGTATTTGTGAGATCCATCCATCCGATATAATTACAATAATTATCGTATTTGTACAATCCATCTATCCAGTATAATTACGATAATTATCTTATTTGTACGATCCATCTATCCATCCGTTATAATTACGAAAATTATTGTATTTGTAAGATCCATCCATCCATTATAATTACGATAATTATCGTATTCGTACAGTCAAAAGTTGACATACACTTGTAAAGAACATGATGTCATGGCTGTCTTGAGTTTCCAATCATTTCTACAACTCTTATTTTTTTGTTATAGGGTGATTGGAGCACATACTTGTTTGAAGTTTGCTTCTTTTATGAATTTATTATGGGTCTACTGAAAATGTGAGCAAATGTGCTGGGTCAAAAGTATACATACAACAATGTTAATATTTTCTTACATGTCCCTTGGCAAGTTTCACTGCAATAAGGTGCTTTTGGTAGCCATCCAGAAGCTTCTGCTTGAATTTTTGACCACTCCTCTTGACAAAATTGGTAAAGTTCAGCTAAATGTGTTGGTTTTCTGACATGGACTTGTTTCTTCAGCATTGTCCACACGTTTAAGACAGGACTTTGGGAAGGCCATTCTAAAACCTTCATTCTAGCCTGATTTAGCCATTCTGTTACCACTTTTGATGTGTGTTTGGTGTCATTGTCCTGTTGGAACACCCAACCGCGGCCAAGACCCAACCTCCGGGCTGATGATTTTAGGTTGTCCTGAAGAATTTGGAGGTAATCCTCCTTTTTCATTGTCCCATTTACTCTCTGTAAAGCACCAGTTCCATTGGCAGCAAAACAGGCCCAGAGCATAATACTATCACCACCATGCTTGACGGTAGGGATGGTGTTCCTGGGATTAAAGGCCTCACCTTTTCTCCTCCAAACATATTGCTGGGTATTGTGGCCAAACAGCTACATTTTAGTTTCATCTGACCACAGAACTTTCCTCCAGAAGGTCTTATCTTTGTCCATGTGATGTCAGATGAAACAAAAATTGAGCTGTTGGGCCAAGTCCAACAAGTCCATGTCAGAAAACCATCAAATTTAGCTGAACAGCACCAATATTGTCAAGAGGAGTGGTCAAAAATTCAAGCAGAAGCTTGTGGATGGCTACCAAAAGCGCCTTATTGCAGTGAAACTTGCCAATATTAACATTGCTGTATGTATACTTTTGACCCAGCAGATTTTCAGTAGACCCATAATAAATTCATAAAAGAACAAAACTTCATGAATGTTTTTTGTGACCAACAAGTATGTTCTCCAATCACTCTATCACAAAAAAATAAGAGTTGTAGAAATGATTGGAAACTCAAGACAGCCATGACATTATGTTCTTTTCAAGTGTATGTACACTTTTGACCACGACTGTGGTGTGGTAGAATGGGTGGATTGGAACCGGAAGTTGGCAGGGATTGACCATAAATCGTGACTCAGTTGGGAACATTACAAACTTGTGGAAGAACGGGAAGTACAAACAAAATCATTTCCTGCGTCACGTTGTTCCAAAAGTTGGAAGTCGCAACTTTTCTGGGGCAATAAAGCTCAAGGAGTTATGACGTCCACTTGTAATGAGTTCTGGGTGTGGGTGTGTGTGTGTGTGTGTTCCTTCCATGAATTCTTCACGGCATCCTCTGAGAGGCATGGTGAGTAAGCATCTGTGTGTCCAGGATCTGACGACGTGTAGTGAAATGCTGAATAAAGGGTGTGTGTGAGGGTGTGTGTGAGGGCGTTCCAGAAGAGGAAAGGTGACCCCCATCCTGTGTAGAACAATGCTGATTCATTAACAGGATGGTTGGTTTGACAGTCTCTTACCTGGTGGGTAGAAACGTCCCACACGTTCTGGGTGAACACCAGTGGGAAAACTACAAAGTTGGACACGATCCCGTAACGGAAATGTTTGGGTTCTCAACCAATTTCCCGTTGGAAATAACGAAGAGAGAAATACAGTACAGTCGTCCCTCGTTTATTGCAGCCCATTGGTTCTGAGCCAGACTACGGCAAACCAATTTACATAAAGTAGAATATTTGATGTAGGGTTGTCTTGGTACCAATATTTATTCATTTATTTATTATTATTCATTTATTATTATTTATTTATAATTTATTTATAATTTATTTATAATGTGTTTATTTATTATTTATTTATTATTTATTTATTATGTATTTATTTATTATTTGTATTATTATTTATATATTTATTTATTATTTATTTATTTGTTTATTGCAGCCAATTGGTTCCGAGCCAGATTACGGCAAACAAATATACATAAAGTAGAATATTTTATGTAGGGTTGTCTTGGTACCAATATTTATTTATTAATTTATTATTATTCATTTATTATTATTTATTTATAATTTATTTATAATTTATTATAATTTATTTATTATGTATTTATTATTTATTAATTATTTATTTATTTATTATTTTTATTATTATTTATATATTTTATTTATTATTTATTTATTTGTTTATTGCAGCCCATTGGTTCCGAGCCAGATTACGGCAAAGACATTTACCTAAAGTAGAATATTTGCTGTAGGGTTGTCTTGGTACCAATATATATATATATATATATATATATATATATATATATATATATATATATATATATATATATATATATATATATATATATATATATATATATATATATATATATATATATGTATATATATATATGTATATATATATATATATATATATATATATATATATACATATATATATATATATATACATATATATATATATATATATATATATACATATATATATATATATATATATGTATATATATATATATATATATATATATATATATATATATATATATATATATCTATATATATATATATATATATATATATATATATATAGATAGACATATATATATATATATATATATATATATATATATATATATATATATATATATATATATATGTGTGTGTGTGTATATATATATATGTATGTGTGTGTGTGTATACTGTATAAGTCTATCCATCTATCTATCTATCTATCTATCTATCTATCTATCTATCTATCTATCTATCTATCTATCTATCTATCTATCTATCTATCTATCTATCTATCTATCTATCTATCTATCTATCTATCTATCTATCTATCTATCTATCTATCTATCTATCTATCCATCTATCTCTAACAGTGGGTCTATTTATTTTATTATTTAGAAAAATCAAAGGATTTCAATGTGTGTATAAGTATTTTTGAACAAATTCAACAGTTCCGCAATTATAATAACCCTGATAGTTTTGGTCCCAATAACCGTAACATAAAATGTTCATATCGTTACATCCCTAGCTACACTATCAGAAGGGCGATGTAGCAAGAGACGATGGTGGTGCCATATTATCACTTCCTGGGCTGGAATGTTTTGTAAAAGAAGTAAGGCTTGCAAAGGTTTAGGGCTATCAGGACCAGGACCAGGCCAGGCCAGTAAGCAGGTCTATGAGAGAACAGTATGGGGCAAGACCGGGTCTCACAGCGTGAGCCAGGGGGCTTACCGCAACAATTCTGTGGGAAAATGGCACTGAGCATGCTCCGTGACCCCTGCGGTCTTCTCCAGGGAAAGACCACTGAGGACGCTTTACAGTAAAAAATCCAACAAAAACAAAGTCCCGCTCTCTCACTCTGAAATGGATGATTTAGGACTGTGTCGGTGTGTGTCGGTGTGTGTCGGTGTGTGTCGGTGTGTGTCGGAGTGGACTTTGTTCAGCACAAGTCACTTTCATTGTGTCGTTGGGCGACAGTCATGAAGTAGCGGTGACGCTTCCCATGCCTCCCAGAGTCCATCCTGCGTTGAGAGAGTACGCACAGACTCACGTCTGCCCAATATTTCCCGCTCCTGCTGACGCCACCAGCTTGCCAACGCTCTCCAGTACCATGACGTCAGCAGGAGTGCACATAGATGTCAACATGCATGGATGAGTCAAAACATGACTACCTAAAGCAGGGGTCTCCAAACTTTTTCCACTGAGGGCCGCACACTGAAAAATCAAAGCAAACGGGGGCCATTTTTTTAAAAAACCAATACAATATATGTATAAAAAAATATACATTGAGGCCTCCACTCAGGCTTGATCCCGGGGACCCCAAAGGGTTTTGGTCCAAAAAAATTTGTCATTATTCAGTATTATTAGGGCCCGCACGACCCATTCTCAAAGGAATCCCAACGGGAGTCCTTTTACAATGGGACAGAAGGACCCTATTGAAATTGTAAGGTTTTATTATTATTATTCATTATTATTATTATTCTTCCGCCGCCTCTTTGAGCTGTAATTTGACCCACTTAACATGCTTCAAAACTCACCATATTTGACACACACATCAGGACTAACGAAAATTGCCATCTAATAAAAAAAAAACAACAACCCAAAACTCAAAATTGCGCTCTAGCGCCCCCTAGGAAAAACAAACAAACTGCCTGTAACTCCTACTAGGAAGGTCGGAGAGACATGAAACAAAAACCTCTATGTAGGTCTCACTTAGATCTACATTTCATAATTTAACATCCTCGGGAAAAAACCAACAGGAAGTTGGCAATTCCCCCTTCAAGACAAAAGTTTACTAAAAACAGTCACTTTTGCCTCTTTGAGCTGTAATTTGACCCCCTTAACATGCTTCAAAACTCACCAAACTTTACACACACATCAGGACTGGCGGAAATTGCGATCTAATAAAAAAACCGAATTGCGCTCTAGCGCCCCCTAGGAATAAAACACAGACAAAACTGCTCCTCGGAGGAAAACACAGACAAAACTGCTTGTAACTTCCGGTAAGAATGTCTTAGAGACATGAAACAAAAACCTCTATGTAGGTCTCACTTAGACCTATATTTCATTCATTAACATCCTTCAGCAAAAATCAACAGGAAGTTTGCAATCCCCCCTTCAAAACAACATTTTTGTAAAAACCTTTTATTATTATTCAAGTTTTAAATCTCTAGATCAACATTAGGTCTATCTGTCAATATAACGTTTTTAAAGATTTAAGTTGTATGCTCTTTTTGTCAAAGAAAACCATGTTTTTTTATGGAAAAAAACACAAAATATGCAACATTTTCACCCAATAAAATTTTCAAGTGGAATATTTGAGATTATATAATAATTGGAGCCTTAAAAAGGTCAATAACACCATTGATTTTAATTCATTATTATTTTTTGAGCAATGACACTTAAAAACAAATCACACTCAAATTATTGGGGATCCAAAAGGGTCCTACTCATTAAAGTGTTACAAAATAAATTATACATTTTTTTTTACTGTTTACATTTAACACAATAGTCTCGAGATCAACTTCAGATCTATCCGTCAATTATAAGATTTATTGTTGTTTATGTTTTTTTGTTTGTTCGTTTTAGGCCCTTCTTTAAAAAAAACAGCTCAGTTTTTTTATATGGCAAACACAAAATATGCAACATTTGCCCCAAAAAATATCTCAAAGTGGAATATTTAATGTGACGTCATTGGAGCCTTGAATAGGTCAATAATTCATAATGACATTGATTTTGATTCATTATTATTTTTTAACAGCCATCATGTCAGCTTTGTGTCAGAGTAAACATTGCAACATTTTCTTGTCACCTGTTTGCTCTTTTATACCACTTTTTATGTTTTTTATTTATTTAATCGTATTTTTAGAATGTGCCGTGGGTCCGTTAAAAAATTACCTGCGGGCCGCACTTTGGACATCCCTGACCTAAAGTTAATGTCATTATTGTAGCAGCTTTAGTTTCACTTGTGAGTGAAATAAAGCAGTGTTTTTCAACCACTGTGCCACGCGTGAGATACACTTGTTATTAGTGAGAATATACTTATTTTAAGGTATTTTTGGGTTCATTGAGGTTAGCTAATTTTACTTGTTTTGGAAAGTCTTGACAAGCCAAATGTTCTTGTTCTATTGGCAGGTAATTTTGCTTAGTTCAAATAAAATACCCCTAATTTTTGCATTTTTTTCTTGTTTTTGAACACTGACTTTTTGCAGTGTATAGCTCGGCAGAGTAACCGTGTAATACTCTTCCATATCAGTAGGTGGCAGCCGGTAGCTAATTGCTTTGTAGATGTCGGGAACAGCGGGAGGCAGCGTGCAGGTAAAAAGGTATCTAATGTTTTAACCAAAAATAAACAAAGGTGAGTGCCCCTAAGAAAAGGCATTGAAGGCTATGCAGACCGGCTGCAAAGTCAACAAAAACAGAATGCTGGACGACAGCAAAGACTTACTGTGGAGCAGAGACGGTGTCCACAATGTACATCCGAACATGACATGACAATCAAAAATGTCCCCACAAAGAAGGACGAAAACAACTGAAATATTCTTGATTGCTAAAACAAAGTAGACATGAAACTGCTACAGAAAAATACCAAAAAAAAGGAGAAAAAGCCACCAAAATAGGAGCGCAAGACAAGAACTAAAACACCACACACAGGAAAACAGCAATACACCGTTTTATAAGCCGCAGGGTACATAGCGTGGGGAAAAAAGTAGCGGAAAATATTGTAAAAGAGCTCGGACCTTTTTATGCAAAGAAATGTTTGGCCACAAATGAATTGAAGTTTTATTTGAAGAAAAATATTTCACTTTACTGTAGGTCAAATGTTATTTTCTAAATGACTATTGAATGAAATTCCCGGTTTTCCCGAAATTCCAGGAATTCCGTAATACAATTGCTCAATTCAACATGTTACTACTTCAACATTTCTCGACCGATTTAAACAATTCCAACACCATTCATGCTCCTAATCATTTTTTTAAAAATCCTGCTTTTCCCAAAATTCTCTAATTTCCAGGAAGTCCCCATTTTTCCAAGTTGCACAATTCCTACATTTTTTAACCTATTCAAACCACTCCAACATCAACCCATTCCACTCATACTGGACATTCAAACCAACACTTTCCCAAGCTCCAAACCAAATTCCGATTTTCCTGGAAATTCAAACTCTTCAACATTCAAACCGTTCCAACATTCAAACTATTCTTACATTCATACTACATTCTGTCAGCATTTCAGTTCAACTTCAGCATTGGAGCATTCACACGCAAAGAAGTTGTTTTTTGAACTGGAAAAATTCCCGGTTTTCCCGAAATTCCAGGAATTCCGTAATACAATTTCTCAATTCAACTCGACCGATTCAAACAATTCCAACACCAACCAATTCATCTCATTCAGGACATTCATGCTCCTAATCATTTAAAAAAAAACTCGCTTTTCCCAAAATTCTCAAGTTTCCAGGAAGTCCCCATTTTTCCAAGTTGCACAATTCCTACATTAACCTATTCAAACCATTCCAACATCAACCCATTCCACTTATACTGGACATTAAAACTAACACTTTCCCAAGTTCCAAACCAAATTCCGATTTTCCTGGAAATTCAAACTCTTCAACATTCAAACCGTTCCAACATTCCAACTATTCTTACATTCATACTACATTCTGTCAGCATTTCAGTTCAACTTCAGCATTGGAGCATTCACACGCAAAGAAGTTGTTTTTTGAACTGGAAAAATTCCCGGTTTTCCCGAAATTCCAGGAATTCCGTAATACAATTTCTCAATTCAACTCGACCGATTCAAACAATTCCAACACCAACCAATTCATCTCATTCAGGACATTCATGCTCCTAATCATTTTCAAAAAAACTCGCTTTTCCCAAAATTCTCAAATTTCCAGGAAGTCCCCATTTTTCCAAGTTGCACAATTCCTACATTTTTTAACCTATTCAAACATCATCATCATCATCATCATCATTTTTATTTATCTCCTTCATTGATGTGCATCTTTGATAGACAATTATACCACAATTATTCAGTTACACCGTTACACACCAATGCCTGAGAAGGAGCAGGATGAAGAAAAATCTTATATTTTCCTGCCCCCTTCACATAATACATAGTCTTACTTAATGATATGTGAACCAACAATTACATCCAAATATAACGAAAACAAAACAAAACAAAACAAAACAAAAAAAAAAAAAAAAACACAAGTGCAAAACTTCATGAAGTACAAACCGAACAAAAATACAAAAGAAGTAATATACAGGTACACCTCACAGGATGATACAAAACAGATACAAAACCAGGCAAAAAACAAGTAAATTAATAAATATAAAGCAAAATGTAAACACTTATGGCTGTCCATATGATTTTATTGTTCTGTCTTTATATATTTTTTTCAATTTGAATATATTTTTACAATCTTTTATCTCATTATAAAGAGAATTCCATAGTTTAACCCCCACCACTGATATACACATTTGTTTTAAAGTTGTCCTTGAATACTGATGTTGGAAATGACCTTTTCTTCTATGCTCTTCATTCTCAGAAGTGATGACAAACATTTTTTGTAAATTTGCTGGTAATGTTTTGCTTTTAGCCTTAAACATGACACATAATGTCTGTAACTTTACTAGCTCCTGTAATTTCAATAAACCTGAATTAATGAATAATATGTTAGTGTGTTCTAAGTAATCTACTTTATGAATAATCCTTATAGCTCTTTTCTGTAGTTGATACAATGCCTTTATGTTACTCTTATATGTGTTCCCCCACACTTCCACACAGTAGTTGATATATGGCAATATAAGTGCACAATACAATATACGCATTGCCCTATAATCTAACACATATTTTACCTTATTTAATATAAAAATACTCTTAGACATCTTTTTCCGCAGATGTGCAATATGAGATTTCCATGTCAGACCGTCATCCAGTATCACTCCTAAAAATCTAAGTTCAGAAACCCTTTCAATATCTATTCCATTTATTGACAATTTGATCGTTTCCTCCCTTTTCCTCTTACAAAAAATCATGAACTTTGTTTTTTCTACATTTAATGATAATTTATTGGCATCAAACCATCTCTTAAGTTTAATCATTTCCTGTTCAATAATTTTTGATAATGCTTTTAAGTCGTGTCCCGAACTATAAAAGTTGGTGTCGTCCGCAAATAATACAAATTTCAATAACTTTGATACCTCACATATATCATTAATATATAAAATAAACAATTTTGGTCCCAAAACCGAACCTTGTGGAATTCCACATTCAATCCTCATTTGTTCAGATGTATTACCCATAAAATCCACAAACTCTTGTCTATTATCTAAATAACTTCTTAGCCAGTCTAAAACTACTCCTCTCACACCAAATGAATACAACTTGGACAATAATATAGAATGATCTATAGTATCAAATGCTTTTTTAAGATCGATAAATACCCCTATAGTGTATTTCTTATTATCAGTTGCTGTTGCTATATCCTCAATTATATTCATTACAGCTGAAGCAGTGGATCTATTGGTCCGGAATCCATACTGGCTCTCACTCAACAGCATGTTCTTTTCAATAAAACTATCTAATTTTTTTACAAATATTTTTTCAATTATTTTAGAAAATTGTGACAGTAGTGACACTGGTCTGTAATTAGTGAATCTATGTTTATCTCCCGTTTTAAAGAGTGGAATTACCTTTGCTACCTTCATTTTATTTGGAAAGGTCCCTGTTTGAAAAGAAAGATTAAAAATATAACAAAGAGGTTTGATGATACAGTCAATAGTCTTTTTTACAATTATCATGTCTATACCATCACTGTCTGTTGATGTCTTATTTTTCAGTTTTGTTACCACCGATACAATTTCATTTTCACTAACATCTCCTAGAAGCATGGACTGTAGCACTTTGCTTCCCCCTCTCCATCCACTCTGTATATCTTTATGTTCTCCAATACTCTCTGCCAATTTGGGTCCAACATTCACAAAAAAAGAATTGAATCCGTTTGCCACTTCATTCATATTTGTTATCATCTTATTATCCTCATTGATAAAATGGCTTGGTGGGTTTGTAGGCCCAGATGTTTTTCCTATTACCTTGTTCAGAATATTCCAAGTTCCTTTGATATTGTTTTTATTTTTTTCTAGTAAATTATTATAATATTCTCTTTTTGCTTGTCTCATTATTGTTATCAATTTGTTTTTGTAAACCTTATATTTTGTTTCAGCATCCTTTGTTTTTACTTTTATGAAATCTCTATAAAGTTTGTTTTTCTTTTTACAAGCATTCTGTAGTCCCTTTATAATCCAAGGCTTTTTATTGTAGCTGTCTCTTTGTTTCCATACATTCGGACAATGCTTTTCATACAATGATAAATATATATTAAGAAAAGCCTCATATGCAGCATTTGCTTCTCCCCCATACACCTCATTCCAGTCTGTTTCAAATAAGTCCTTCCTAAACCTATTTATTGCCTCTTCAGTTCTTTTCCTTACATATCTATGAGTTTTTTCCTCCCTCTTTTTATCAATTGGACAGTCATAAGTAAGAAACACAGGTAAGTGGTCACTTATATCATTAATTACTAGTCCACTTTTTATATTATTTTTTATGTCATTTATAAAGATGTGATCAATTAACGTTGCACAATTTGTCGTTATTCTACTGGGTTTGGTGATCAATGGATAAAGCCCTCTACTATATACCACATCCAAGAAGTCTCTTGTTGATTTATTTCTGGGTGAGCTTAGCAGGTCTATGTTATAGTCGCCACACATGACAAATGTTTTATTTTCCTTCACCTTACACAATAATTCTTCCAAACTATCATTAAATGCTTCTACTTTAGACCCAGGTGTCCTATACATACACGTAACAATAACATTTCTCTTCTTTTCTATTTCTACCTCTACAGTTACACATTCAAATAAATCATCAATTACCACTGTCATACATTCCACAGGTCTACATTTCAATTCACAGTCAACAAACAGGGCCACACCTCCTCCCTTCTTGTTTCTTCTACTACAGTGATACAACTCATACCCGTCAATGGAGAAATCGATACCTCTGTCTTTATCGATCCATGTTTCAGAAAGTGCTATTATTTTGAATTTGCCATTTAGAGTCTTCAGGTATTCGTCAATCTTTGAGAAATTTGCATATAAGCTTCTACAGTTGAAATGTATTAAAGAAAATGTATTATCTAAACTAACATTGTCATTGAATTGTTCCTCTGTGTAGTAGTCACATGTAGCATTGATTGAGTTGAACAGATGGTTTTCTGGGTCAACATCATTTTCAAAGTCATACAGTTTATAGTCCATGTATTCAGCTCTTAGAAACTTTTGATTCTCAGTTGTCTCACCTTCTCGCTGCGTAGCCTTCCCCGTCTCCAGCCAAGGATGAGCCGTGTCAGTCATAAGTCTAGCAGGTCTCATCTATATTGATCCAAGTCGCGGAGCTCTCGGATCATGACAACTTTGGCTTCTTCATATGGTCCATTTAGCCGAATCATGATTTTGCAGTTCCGTGTCCATGTTGCTTGTATCTTGTTTTCTTTTCTGAGGATGCGTGCTTGTCTTGCAATGTCAGCGTTCTTCTTGGTAAGATGTTCATTGATGTAAACCCCAGTTCCCTTCAGCTTCCTTCCCTGCCGTAGTAACTCCGTCTTGTGTTTCCGATTTACAAACCGGATCACAACCATTCCAACATCAACCCATTCCACTCATACTGGACATTCAAACGAACCCTTTACCAAGTTCCAATCCAAATTCCGATTTTCCTGGAAATTCAAACTCTTCAACATTCAAACCGTTCCAACATTCCAACTATTCTTACATTCATACTACATTCTGTCAGCATTACAGTTCAACTTCAGCATTGGAGCATTCACACGCAAAGAAGTTGTTTTTTGAACTGGAAAAATTCCCGGTTTTCCCGAAATTCCAGGAATTCCGTAATACAATTTCTCAATTCAACTCGACCAATTCAAACAATTCCAACACCAACCAATTCATCTCATTCAGGACATTCATGCTCCTAATCATTTTCAAAAAAACTCGCTTTTCACAAAATTCTCAAATTTCCAGGAAGTCCCCATTTTTCCAAGTTGCACAATTCCTACATTAACCTATTCAAACCATTCCAACATCAACCCATTCCACTTATACTGGACATTAAAACTAACACTTTCCCAAGTTCCAAACCAAATTCCGATTTTCCTGGAAATTCAAACTCTTCAACATTCAAACCGTTCCAACATTCCAACTATTCTTACATTCATACTACATTCTGTCAGCATTTCAGTTCAACTTCAGCATTGGAGCATTCACACGCAAAGAAGTTGTTTTTTGAACTGGAAAAATTCCCGGTTTTCCCGAAATTCCAGGAATTCCGTAATACGATTTCTCAATTCAACTCGACCGATTCAAACAATTCCAACACCAACCAATTCATCTCATTCAGGACATTCATGCTCCTAATTATTTTCAAAAAAACTCGCTTTTCCCAAAATTCTCAAATTTCCAGGAAGTCCCCATTTTTCCAAGTTGCACAATTCCTACATTAACCTATTCAAACCATTCCAACATCAACCCATTCCACTCATACTGGACATTCAAACCAACACTTTCCCAAGCTCCAAACCAAATTACGACTTTCCTGGAAATTCTAACTCTTCAACATTCCAACATTCAAACTATTCTTACATTCATACTACATTCTGTCAGCATTTCAGTTCAACTTCAGCATTGGAGCATTCACACGCAATTCCTTGAGGAATTGCCTCATCTAGTTTGTTTATTTTGTTACAAATTAATTTACTGTAACAGGTTTTAAAAATGAGTCAAAATCAAGTTGCGGAGTTACTCGTCGACTAATCAAAAAATAATCGCTGACTAGTCGACTATTAAAATAATCCTTAGTTGCAGCCCTATTTGACATTGATTAGAGCTAAAAATACATTCTTATCACGTCTTGATTGATTTCAACTGTTGAAATATTTTCTTAACTGTACTCACACACGTATTCTGTTTAGTACGTACAATCTTAGCACAAAACAGGAACATGCATTAACCTCGGAACACAACCCAAGTGGTTTCCTCAGGGCCGACCTTTCGGTTGAACTCTGTCTGGTTGTAGCGATGTCAGCAATGGGTCGTCGGGGGTTATCACAACCTGCCATCAGAGCAGCTTAGGCCTTGAGTAGAAGGGCGCCCCCATCAGACTGACAGTAGTCAAATAAGCCGCTCCGCGCTGACTCAGCATCCCGCCCACGCCAGGACCGCGAGGACGAAGTCACCCTTGAGCATGAACAGACCCTCTGCCCCCAGGGTTCACCGTCGTGTTTTGTGTGTGTCGTCTTTGTATGCTTTTTCTCCACCAGGCTTTTTCAGCTGACCTTTGACTTTGATGTCAGGGACTTCAGTGCAAAAGGGATTTTCGATGTGAGCCCCCTGTGCGGTTTTGATGATTGCCAGGAGCCCTGAGATGTTGTGACAAACAAGAAGCTCTTATAGTTTCTAATGCATTGTAGGTTTGGGGGGGACATTAGCTTCCTATTGGGACTTAGGTCCGGTACCTTTCACATTTGAATTGATACCGTGCCAATTCCCGGTACCTGGGAATCAATACCAATACTCAACGGTACCAATTTTCAGTACTTCTTTGTGTGTTCAAAGTGTGATCTAGTCTTGGACTTAGATTGGTCAGGTCTAGTCTGAGACTTAGATTGGTCAGATCTAGTCTAGCGGCTGGTGCCAATACCTCAGTAGGCTTCATCAGTGTATGCTCATAAACCTAGATTGGTCAGATCTAGTCTTAGACTTGGATTGGTCAGATCTGGACTTAGACTTGGATTGGTCAGATAATGGTGGAAAGATGCCATCCCGTGATTTAGCTTCCTATTGGGACTTAGGTCGGGTACCTTTCACATTTGAATTGATACCGTGCCGATTCCCGGTACCTGGGAATCAATACCAATACTCAACGGTACCAATTTTCAGTACTTCTTTGTGTGTTCAAAGTGTGATCTAGTCTTAGACTTAGATTGGTCAGATCTAGTCTTAGACTTGGATTGGTCAGATCAAGTCTAGCGGCTTGTTTTCAATACCTCAGTAGGCTTCAGCAGTGTATGCTCATAGACTTACATTGGTCAGATCTAGTCTTGGACTTGGATTGGTCAGATCTAGTCTAGCGGCTGGTGCCAATACCTCAGTAGGCTTCATCAGTATATGCTCATAAACCTAGATTGGTCAGATCTATTCTTAGACTTGGATTGGTCGGATCAAATCTGAGACTTGGATTGTTCAGATCTAGTCTGAGACTTAGATTGGTCAGATCTAGTCTAGCGGCTGGTGCCAATACCTCAGTAGGCTTCATCAGTGTATGGTCATAAACCTAGATTGGTCAAATCTAGTCTTAGACTTGGATTGATCAGATCTAGTCTCAGACTTGGATTGGTCAGATCTAGTCTTAGACTTGGATTGGTCAGATCTAGTCTCAGACTTAGATTGGTCAGATCTAGACTTAGACGTAGATTGGTCAGGTCTAGTCTAGTGGCTGGTGCCAATACCTCAGTAGGCTTCATCAGTGTATGTTCATAGACTTAGATTGGTCAAATCTAGTCTAGCGGCTGGTGCCAATACCTCAGTAGGCTTCATCAGTGTATGCTCATAAACCTAGATTGATCAGATCTAGTCTTGGACTTGGATTGGTCAGAAATAGTCTCAGACTTGGATTGGTCAGATCTAGTCTTAGACTTGGATTGGTCAGATCTAGTCTTAGACTTGGATTGGTCAGATCTAGTCTTAGACTTGGATTGGTCAGATCAAGTCTAGCGGCTTGTGCCAATACCTCAGTAGGCTTCAGCAGTGTATGCTCATAGACTTACATTGGTCAGATCTAGTCTTGGACTTGGATTGGTCAGATCTAGTCTAGCGGCTGGTGCCAATACCTCAGTAGGCTTCATCAGTATATGCTCATAAACCTAGATTGGTCAAATCTAGTCTTAGACTTGGATTGGTCAGATCTAGTCTCAGACTTGGATTGGTCAGATCTAGTCTTAGACGTTGATTGGTCAGGTCTAGTCTAGTGGCTGGTGCCAATACCTCAGTAGGCTTCATCAGTGTATGTTCATAGACTTAGATTGGTCAAATCTATTCTAGCGGCTGGTGCCAATACCTCAGTAGGCTTCATCAGTGTATGCTCATTAACCTAGATTGATCAGATCTAGTCTTGGACTTGGATTGGTCAGAAATAGTCTCAGACTTGGATTGTTCAGATCTAGATTTAGACTTGGATTGGTCAGATCTAGACTTAGACTTAGTTTGGTCAGATCAAGTCTAGCGGCTGGTGCCAATACCTCAGTAGGCTTCAGCAGTGTATGCTCATAGACTTAAATTGGTCAGATCTAGTCTTAGACTTAGATTGGTCAGATCTAGTCTAGTGGCTGGTGCCAATACCTCAGTAGACTTCATCAGTGTATGCTCATAAACCTAGATTGGTCAGATCTAGTCTTAGACTTGGATTGGTCAGATCTGGACTTAGACTTGGATTGGTCAGATAATGGTGGAAAGATGCCATCCCGTGATTTTGTGTCCTGACTTTTGGAATAATTAGGAGTTGAGTGCCGGAGGATCTCAGGGCCCATAAAAACATTTACCAACCATAAGAAGAACCTTAAAATTGATCCTGAAACACACGGGGAGCCAATGCAGAAATTTTAAAACTGGTGTAATGTGAGCCCGCCTTCTGGTCTTCGTCAGGACACGTGCCGCTGAATTTTGGAGTAATTGCAAAGGTGTAATAACTTTTTTAGGAAGTCCGGAAAGCAGGGCGTTACAATCATCAGTACGACTTTGTAATACAAGCATGCATTAGTGTCTCCGTGTCAACGACTCGTTTGCGGCATGTCTCGCAGATAACCCTTGATCTGTCGGTGTCAACAGAGGGGTCAATCGTCGCTCTTTTTGGCACCCGTTCATCTTCGGTGTTTGTTGGTTTAGCTTCCATTGGACTCTCCGCGGTCTCGTGAAGTTCTGGCAAAGGACATGGAAAATGCTACCGGGAAAGCAGCATGGATGCTTCACCTTAAAGGCCTACTGAAAGCCACTACTACCGACCACGCAGTCTGATAGTTTATATATCAATGATGAAATCTTAACATTGCAACACATGCCAATTACGGGTTAACTTATAAAGTGCAATTTTAAATTTCCCGGGAAATATCTGGCTGAAAACGTCTCGGTACGATGACGTATGCGCGTGACGTCACGGAGTGAACGGAAGTATTGGCACACCATTGTGTCCCAATACAAAAAGCTCTGTTTTCATCTCAAAATTCCACAGTATTCTGGACATCTGTGTTGGTGAATCTTTTGCAATTTGTTTAATGAACAATGAAGACTGCAAAGAAGAAAGCTGCAGGTGGGATCGGTGCATTAGCGGCGAACTACAGCAACACAACCAGGAGGACTTTGAGATGGATAGCAGACGCGCTAGCCGCCGACCTCACCTTGACTTCCTCCGTCTCCGGGCCGCCGACCGCATCCATGATCGGGTGAAGTCCTTCCTCGTGCCGTCGATCGCTGGAACGCAGGTGAGCACAGGTGTTGATGAGCAGATGAGGGCTGGTTGGCGTAGGTGGATAGCTATTGTTTTTAGCATAGCTCTGTCGAGGTCCCGTTGCTAAGTTAGCTTCAATGGCGTCGTTAGCAACAGCATTGTTAAGCTTCGCCAGGCTGGAAAGCATTAACCGTGTAGTTACATGTCCATGGTTTAATAGTATTGTTGATTTTCTGTCTATCCTTCCAGTCAGGGGCTTATTTCTTTTGTTTCTATCTGCATTTAAGCCCGATGCTATCACGTTAGCTCCGTAGCTAAAGTGCTTTGCCGATGTATTGTCGTGGGGATAAAAGTCACCGTGAATGTCCATTTCGCGTTCTCGACTCTCATTTTCAGGAGGATATAGTATCCGAGGTGGTTTAAAATACAAATCCGTGATCTACAATAGAAAAAGGAGAACGTGTGGAATCCAATGAACCCTTGTACCTAAGTTAGGGTCAGAGAGAAAAAAGATACGTCCTGCACTGCACTCTAGTCCTTCACTCTCACGTTCCTCATCCACAAATATTTCGTCCTGGCTCAAATTAATGGGGTAATCGTCGCTTTCTTGGTCCGAATCGCTCTCGCTGCTGGTGTAAACAATGGGGAAATGTGAGGAGCCTTTCAACCTGTGACGTCACGCTACTTCCAGTACAGGCAAGGCTTTTTTTTATCAGCGACCAAAAGTTGCGAACTTTATCGTCAATGTTCTCTACTAAATCCTTTCAGCAAAAATATGGCAATATCGCGAAATGATCAAGTATGACACATAGAGCGGATCTGCTATCCCCGTTTAAATTTAAAAAAATCATTTCAGTAGGCCTTTAATTAGCCGTAGATGTAACATTTTAGTAGGAAGAATAGTCATGTCGTTTTTATGTCGTATTACAAAACATATCGTGATGTTTTACGGCACTATTTGAAGATGATGAAGTTGACACAGTATTTGACGGTACAATTTGAGCTGTCCAACTTCCATGTGTCGTATCAAAGCATTGATTAGTGAAGCATCAGCTCTCAGGGAGTTCTGGTCTAATGCTCGTCATTCACCGCAAATACCGGCTGAGTCGGCTCGATCTTAACGAAATAATCTCCAATGACCAAACAACTTCATGTAATGATAAATGTCCATGACAAGCATCAGCGCAACAATGTCCATGGGGGGAAAACAAAAAGAAGTTTGTTCTTTGTTGGAGAGTCACACAATGGCAAGCGGTTGATAAACTGCGGGAAAAGGAGTACGATGCTTTTGTGGCTTGTTAAGTCACAGCATGAACTCAACCACGGGATTGTCCTATCTCTGACCAGAGTGTTCCGGAGTCTAACGTGGACCAGAACTTAACCACGCTGACACATTTGCTGCATCGGCATCTACATCAGCACGCCATGATGGCAATCAGCATATTGTTCTTTAGTCTTTTTGTGGGCTATTTGTCACATAGCAGCAGGAAGAGTGTTTCAGGACCGTATCAGACCATATCAGAGGTATCGTCGTTTCATCTGCTTGTCTGGGTTTTAATGAGCATCTCCACTATTTACACACGGAACAATGAGGTCAGAGATGTTTGTGCAGAAAACAGTCTTTGGTGTCTTCTCAGATAAAAGTTGGGGGAGATAATGAGTCTATATGGAGTCTGGCTGTCCTAAAATGACTAGCTTATATATTTTTCTTATTTCTTTATTTTTTTAAACCTGATTTGGTCTTCCAGATGACTGTTTACAATGCAAGTAAAATGTTATCTTATCAGACTCGGTGTAAACGCCAATGTGGCCTCCATCCCTTGCGCGCGCAGTGCGTTAAAGCTAACTATGGCAAGAGATAAGCTAGCTTCGATGTCAACATGAAACGTGAAACAAATGAGGATTCACAACCTTATCTTTTTTGAAGCTGAATACACGGAGGACGAACTGCTGGTTATAGAAGAGAGTACGAAGGAAGATGGAAGACGGAAGCTAATCGATCATGATCATACTTGCCAACCTTGAGACCTCCGATTCCGGGGGTGGGGTGGGGCGTGGTCGGGGGTGGGGCGGGACGGGGAGTGTGGTTGGGGGCGTGGTTAAGATGGGAGGAGTATATTTACAGCTAGAATTCACCAACTCGAGTATTTCATATATATTTCATATATATATATATATATATATATTTCATATATATATATATATATATATATATATATATATATATATATATATATATATATATATATATATATATATATATATATATATATATATATATATATATATATATATATATATATATATATATGTATGAAATACTTGCCTTCAGTGAATTCCAGATATATATATATATATACATATATATATATATATATATATATATATATATATATATATATATATATATATATATATATATATATATATATATATATATATATATATATATATATATATATATATATATATATATATATATATATATATAATATATATATACTACTGTTCAAAAGTTTGGGGTCACCCAAACAATTTTGTGGAATAGCCTTCATTTCTAAGAACAAGAATAGACTGTCGAGTTTCAGATGAAAGTTCTCTTTTTCTGGCCATTTTGAGCGTTTAATTGACCCCACAAATGTGATGCTCCAGAAACTCAATCTGCTCAAAGGAAGGTCAGTTTTGTAGCTTCTGTAACGAGCTAAACTGTTTTCAGATGTGTGAACATGATTGCACAAGGGTTTTCTAAACATTAATTAGCCTTCTGAGCCAATGAGCAAACACATTGTACCATTAGAACACTGGAGTGATAGTTGCTGGAAATGGGCCTTTATACACCTATGTAGATATTGCACCAAAAACCAGACATTTGCAGCTACAATAGTCATTTACCACATTAACAACGTATAGAGTGTATTTCTTTAAAGTTAAGACTTGAAGACTTGTTTAAAGTTATCTTCATTGAAAAGTACAGTGCTTTTCCTTCAAAAATAAGGACATTTCAATGTGACCCCAAACTTTTGAACGGTAGTGCATATATATATATATATATATATATATATATATATATATATATATATATATATATATATATATATATATATATATATATATATATATATATATATATATATATATATATATACTTATTTATTATGCATATAAATAAAAGAAATACTCGAATTTCAGTGTTCCGGAGACTATCCAGTAGATGGCAGTATTGTCCTGTTTAAGAGTGTCACAACATTGCTGTTTACCGCAGACGAACTGCTTTACGGTAGACGACAACGTGACTGCTGTTGTTGTGTGTTGTTACCGCGCTGGGAGGACGTTAATGAAACTGCCTAACAATAAACCCACATAAGAAACCAAGAACTCGCCCTCGATCATCCTACAGTTATAACGTGATTGGGCAGGCACGCTGTTTATATCGTGGGAACGCGGACGGGAAAACAGACTGTCGCCGCTGTCCCCACTCAGGTCCGAATGGAGCTGGAGGGGGCGTGGCCTCCAGCTCCGGCTGAATTCTGGGAGATTTTCGGGAGAAAATTTCTTCCGGGAGGTTTTCGGGAGAGGCGCTGAATTCCGGGAGTCTCCCGGAAAATCCGGGAGGGTTGGCAAGTATGATCATGATAATGGAATTCCTGAAAAAGTGCGTGTATATTCAAGATTCAACATTCAAGAGTTTAGTTCCAGGTCCTGTATGTTCAATATTTACCATATTTTGATCATTTTAATAATTGCCGGAACTGACTTCTTCAGCGCATTGATTTCTGTTTCCATAGCAGCGCACGCCCGAATTCGGGCAACAAATGTGTGTTTCTTCTTCCGGAAACAAACACGTGTGTACTGTGATCATGGCAGACGTGCTAACCGACAACGAAGACGACTATTTTTGGACCAATGAGGATTCACAACCTTATCTTTTTGAAGCTGAATATACGGAGGACGAACTGCTGGTTATAGAAGCGAGCACGAAGGAAGGGTGAGACGTTGGCTCAGACGGAAGCTAAGAGAGTGAGGTGAAAGTAACTTTGACGGTGTAAATCTGGAACTTGGAGCTAAGCTATTTCAACATAAATAGAGTGCTTACCCAAATAAACTGGAAAAAAACGTCCCTGGCCAGCTGGACCAAATGCATAACTGTACATCGAGTGAGTCACACTATAATATTGATCATGATAATGGAATACCTGGAAAAGCGCGTTTTTTTTGTGTGCGTACATTTTCTGGATTTGAGCATATACTAATTTTTGGAGTTCGTAATTCACACACGTCTTTAGAGGTTGTATTTACCTGATGTCACGTCCGGCTCATTAAATATGTGCGACTCCAAGAATTTTTCTCGAAGTAAAAATCCCCACGCTTGTGTTGTTTTAGGCTGTCCTTGACATATTCATGAGCCCGGTCACCAGGAGACTGGATGTCGATGCCGGCCCAAAATCCTTGGGGCTTTGCCACTGGCATCCAGACTGGATTTGGCCAATCGAAGTCTTTGAGCATGAACTGATGAAGGCTAACTGGATGAGAGGCGAAACGTCTTCTAAGACAGACCCAACTGTCAGT
>NC_084731.1:16538341-16558341 GCF_033978785.1 Entelurus aequoreus | reverse complement strand
CTATGTGTCAAAATTTAATGTTCTTTTTTTTCGTGTTTTCTCCTCTTTTAAACCGTTCAATTAAGTGTTTTTTTCATCATTTATTCTCTACAAAAAACCTTCCGTAAAAGGAAAAAAAATGTACGACGGAATGACAGACAGAAATACCCATTTTTTTTTATATATATAGATTTATTTATTTAGCTATTCTTGTTTAAATCACACTTAAATGTAACTTACAAATGACAATATATACATATAAACACTTAAAATGTAAAGTGTTTTTTGTGTTTAATATAAATGAACTCTGACCTAGTATAGTTCAAAGGTCAGTATTGTGCGCATGACCAAAACGTTAAAGCAGTTAATATTTTCCCATGTGTACTCGTTTTGCTTGTATCTTATGTCCGCAAGTAAACTCTGTGTTTTACCTTGAAGGGTTGGAATGTGGGAGTATAGCATACTCCCTCTTTACCTTATCAGTATTAGAACAAAGAGGCTGTATTCCTTTCTGGGCAGGGTGGGGGCTGTTTTCTTATTCAATAAGTTGTCTCTTCCCGTTCGATTTTCAAACCTCTTCTAGATGCTGGTATTAGCGCACAGTAGGACTGGTCTCCTAAAGCTTTAGTAAAACTTGATAATATTCCTATTCTGTCTTGATGGTCCTTCTTACTCAACATATATGTCATCTGAAAGAATTTGGGATTGACCAGTGACTTTAATTCCCTGAGAGGAAGACTGGTCAGACGCAACAAACAAAAAAAATATAAGTGTAAAAAGAGCAAACAAGTGAAATATAATGGAAAACATAGCGATATCGTCACTAATAACACAAAGCTGCCTGTTTTAAAACTGTCATTGCTCATAAATAAATAAAAAACTTATACTGACGGATAGATCTAGAGCAGGTGTGTCAAACTCGTTTTCACTGAGGGCCACATGGAAGTTATGGTTGCCCTCAGAGGGCCGCTTTTAACAGTGAATAATATACAGTATGAATATAAATGTGTATAATTGTCTTTTTTTATGTACACTGTACAAAAGCAAATCTTTAGATTGTACTGTATAAAACTGGCAGCTTAGTCGCCACAATTTTACTGTAATATTTGCAGGTTTTTTTCGTTTTTTTTTTACAGCATATAAAATAAAAAAATACATGGAATAAATTAAATGGAATTTCAATTGCTCTGTTTATTGCTATTCTGACTGTTGCTGGGTTTGGTTTTGGAATTGGAATTGCATTATTATGGTATTGTTGTGTATTGTTTTGTTGGATTGATTTATATAATTTAAAAAAATAAAAAATAAATAAATAAATGGAATGGAAAAACGGTACCACTGTTTTTTTTTTACATAAAATTTTATGTAAGTTTTTATACTGTAAAATCTATGGTTGTTTTACACTGTATTATTACTCTATATTGGAGGTGGATTTTACTGTAAAAAAATGTTACTGTAAAATTTTTACATGAACAGTTTGTTGGATTACTTGCTTTGAAATCATAAGTCAAGCAGATATTTAAGTATTTATCTTTATTTGGAACAATAACATTGTTTTGAAATGTATGATGATATATTTTGTTCTATTATTAGAGATGATTAAAGTGTAAATATATGTAATTTTACACAGTACATTTATTTTTGTAATACATTTATTAAGAAAAGATAAGGTACTTTATTTACTCATATTGTTTCCACGCTTTCGGGGGGGACACACAAGTTGATGTGGCGGGCCAGATCTGGCCCCCAGGTTAAACGTAAAATTAATATATTGATATGACTTTTTTGAACACTTATGAGTGGGGGCCCTTTTGGATCCCTGAGATCTTTAGTATGATTTGATTGATTTATTTTTCATTTTTTTAAATTGTCATTGTTCAAAAAAAAAAATAGTGAATCAAAAGCAGTTATGAATTATTCACATATTTAAGGCTCCAATTACTTCACATCAAATATTTTATTTTGAAAACATATTTTGGGGAAAATATTGCATATTTTGTGTTTTTGCCATTAAAAAAAACAGTTTACCAGTTTACTTTGGGGAGAAAAAAAAGGGCATGAACCATATGGCAGTGGCTAGATCTGAATTTGATCCATAGATATTAATATATGACTTATTCCTAACAGCGAGACCTTTAAAGGCCTACTGAAATGAATTTTTTTTACTTAAACGGGGATAGTAGATCTATTCTATGTGTCATACTTGATCATTTCGCGATATTGCCATATTTTTCCTGAAAGGATTTAGTAGAGAACATCGACGATAAAGTTCGCAACTTTTGGTCGCTGATAAAAAAAGCCTTGCCTGTACCGGAAGTAGCGTGACGTCGCAGGTTGAAGGGCGCCTCACATTTCCCCATTGTTTACACCAGCAGCGAGAGCCATTCGGACCGAGAAAGCGACGATTACCCCATTAATTTGAGCCAGGGTGAAAGATTCGTGGATGAGGAACGTGAGAGTGAAGGACTAGAGGGCAGTGCAGGACGCATCTTTTTTCATTTTGACCGTAACTTAGGTACAAGCTGGCTCATTGGATTCCACACTTTCTCCTTTTTCTATTGTGGATCACGGATTTGTATTTTAAACCACCTCGGATACTATATCCTCTTGAAAATGAGAGTCGAGAACGCCAAATGGACATTCACAGTGACTTTTATCTCCACGACAATACATCGGCGAAGCTCTTTAGCTATGGAGCTAACGTGATAGCATCGGGCTTAACTGCAGATAGAAACTAAATAAATAAACCCCTGACTGGAAGGATAGACAGAAAATCAACAATACTATTAAACCATGGACATGTAACTACACGTTTAATGCTTTCCAACCTGGCGAAGCCTAACAATGCTGTTGCTAACGACGCCATTGAAGCTAACTTAGCAACGGGACCTCACAGAGCTATGCTAACAACATTAGCTATCCACCTACGCCAGCCAGCCCTCATCTGCTCATCAACACCCGTGCTCACCTGCGTTCCAGCGATCGACGGAGCGACGGAGGACTATCATAGATGCGGTCGGCGGCTAGCGTCGGATAGCGCGTCTGCTATCCAAGTCAAAGTCCTCCTGGTTGTGTTGCTGCAGCCAGCCGCTAATACACCGATCCCACCTACAGCTTTCTTCTTTGCAGTCTTCATTGTTCATTAAACAAATTGCAAAAGATGTCCAGAATACTGTGGAATTTTGCGATGAAAACCGAGCTTTTTGTATTGGATACAATGGTGTCCGAATACTTCCGTTTCAACGATTGACGTCACGCGCATACGTCATCATACATAGACGTTTTCAACCGGAAGTTTCGCGGGAAAATTTAAAATTGCACTTTATAAGTTAACCCGGCCGTATTGGCATGTGTTGCAATGTTAAGATTTCATCATTGATATATAAACTATCAGACTGCGTGGTCGGTAGTAGTGGCTTTCAGTAGGCCTTTAACATTCACCAAAACTGAGGGTGGCCTAATAGTTGTGAACTTGAAAAATATGAAAATGAGCCCCGCTGGCCTTCATTTTGCAGTGTGCGGCCCTCAGTGGAAAAAAAAGTTTGGACGCCCCTGTTCTAGTGTTGTAAGTGTTGAGGCTTCGCTCCCCCTCCGTCGCCCCTTTGGTTGCAGAAGGAAGTGTTGAGTGATGAGCTGCAGGCTGAAAGCACATGAAGGGATTGTTGTACTGACACTGGAGTGTGGAGAGTGGAGCTCATGTTTGAGACCTGCTGATTGGGACCTGCTGGTGGAGACAAAAGCCTCCAACTTTGGCCCTCATTGGCTCTTAACTGAGGGCCACCACAGGCATTAACTCTCCCCCTGTCATTACCTCACTCGCTGGCGTAAACTTCGGCACATAAACGGGACGATACCTTCGCGGAATATTCCACGACGACAATGAACTGACGTCATGAGAACTTGAATCCAAACTATGTTCTCGTTTCAGCGAATTCTGCTTGAGAGGGTTCTTCGAAATGTCCCTTATAGATGGGGCGCACGTGTCTTTAATTTGTCCGTGTCAAGTCATTCGCATTACCCTTCCTGATGCACGCCTGACCAGGAATGGAACCCAGATTAGATGTGGAAGACCACATTGAATGACATGACACATCATATTGAATGACGCTACAGGCCACATTAAATGAAGTGGGAGCAACCCTAGACTCACTCCTTTCCTGCAAATTACATTTCACAGATGCTGCCCATACCTATGCTCCTTCAAAGGCTGTGCTACTGGCTGCAAAGCATTGCACTTTCAAATACAACAATGAGTAGAGGACTGTTATGTGTATGTATATGTGTACATAAATGGACACTGAAATTCAAGTATTTATTTTATGTATATATATATATATATATATATATATATATATATATATATATATATATATATATATATATATATATATATATATATATATATATATTAGGGCTGCAACTAACGATTAATTTGATAATCGATTAATCTGTCGATTGTTACTTCGATTAATCGATTAATAATCGAATAAAAGAGACAAACTACATTTCTATCCTATCCAGTATTTTATTGAAAAAAAACAGCGTACTGGCACCATACTTATTTTGATTATTGTTTCTCAGCTGTTTGTACATGTTGCAGTTCATAAATAAAGGTTTATTAAAAAAATTAAAAAATAAAAATAATTTAAAAAAACAAAACAAAAAAACCTCTGCGCATGCGCATAGCATAGATCCAACGAATCGATGACTAAATTAATCGGGAACTATTTTAATAATCGATTTTAATTGATTTAATTGATTAGTTGTTGCAGCCCTAATATATATATATATCAGTGGAGGCTCCTCCATAGAGGTGGAGGAGGCCTGGCCTCCCCAATAATTTGAGAGAAGAGAGAGATTTAAAAAAAACAATAAATATATTTATTTTATTTATTTATTTTAACAAAAAACATATTTTTTATTTTTTATATTCATATTATTTTAGTTTTGTTCATAAATCTAAATGTTCCCATGGCTAAAACCCAATATTGCAATTGTAAAGCAACAGGCCAGATTTCCCTATCAGTTTGTATTAAGGGAGGCCAGGCCTCCCCTAGGAAATTAGCTTCTCATAGAAGTCAATGTAATGCATGCTTTTTCATGCCAATATGTGATTGGCCAGATCACTGAAAATGGGTGGGCAACGGAGGCCTGGCCTCACCATGCATTGTGTCCAGGGCTGAAAGATTGACATTTTGTTCGTCCAATCACATGCTACTGGTTCATTTGGAATCAATCCTTTCCTTTCCTAATCAACACAGAAGCCATTTTGAGAATTCGCCAGCCACTTCAGTCAAACAAACACTCGCCATAGTGGCTACGAGTGTCCTATCAACTTGTGCTTTTCAGGAAATTTAGAGAACACCCCTGGCTATCATCCGTGAAGTTTATAGCTCATATAGCCAAATACTTTTGCTTAAAACGACCTCGGAAATCGGCGAGATTCTGGCGCAATTTGAGATCTTGGGCTGGAGATAGATATGCGTTAACGTTAAACCCTTCACTCTAGGCATTTCTCCTTGAGTTGACAACATCTCTGAGACAGATTTCGAAAGCAAAAGCTGCTGCTGCTAATCGCTCATTGACATTTATCTCTGTAGTTTGGACATTTTTACAGTTGAAGTTTAGCTCATTGTTTTCCATCCAGTTAGCTGTGTGTGTTCGAGCAAGCCTAGATTAGCCAGGCAAAATGGATGTGAGAGAGGAAAATGTACATGGAACAGGTGCTTGTGGTGGTGGCTTGGGTCCGAATCCAGTGGAAGAGGAGGATGGAGTTCAACCGATGTGAGTATGTTGATTATTATATAAGACTAATTTAGTTTATTCATAGACATCACTGTGTTTGTGTAACATTTAGGGGTGTTTTAATAATATTATTGATGCTGTGTTGTCAGAATGCTACGAGCTAACATCTCCCTGTTAGGGATAACATTGCTGCTGCTAATGTGGCTAGCTCATATGCCATTGTTGAAATGCAATATATTATGTCTCTAGTATTTTACTTTGAGCATATATATAGGCATATATATATTGTTGTTTAGTTAAATGACATACATGTTTATGGGTGTTTGCTTGTGGTTTACACTCCAAATAGTATGCCTTTGGCCAGCACAAAGACAGATAAGAGAACAGGGAACATTCCATCGCGAGTGAAGTGAGCAAGCGGAAAAAAATGGCCTCCTCAATTCTGGAAGTCACCAGCCTCCACTGATATATATATATATATATATATATATATATATATATATATATATATATATATATATATATATATATATATACACTACCGTTCAAAAGTTTGGGGTCACCCAAACAATTTTGTGGAATAGCCTTCATTTCTAAGAACAAGAATAGACTGTCGCGTTTCAGATGAAAGTTCTCTTTTTCTGGCCATTTTGAGCGTTTAATTGACCCCACAAATGTGATGCTCCAGAAACTCAATCTGCTCAAAGGAAGGTCAGTTTTGTAGCTTCTGTAACGAGCTCAACTGTTTTCAGATGTGTGAACATGATTGCACAAGGGTTTTCTAATCATCAATTAGCCTTCTGAGCCAACACATTGTACCATTAGAACACTGGAGTGATAGTTGATGGAAATGGGCCTCTATACACCTATGTAGATATTGCACCAAAAACCAGACATTTGCAGCTAGAATAGTCATTTACCACATTAGCAATGTATAGAGTGTATTTCTTTAAAGTTAAGACTAGTTTAAAGTTATCTTCATTGAAAAATAAGGACATTTTAATGTGACCCCAAACTTTTGAACGGTAGTATATATATATATATATATATATATATATATATATATATATATATATATATATATATATATATATATATATATATATATATATATATATATATATATATATATAAGAAATACTTGAATTTCAGTGAATTCTAGCTATAAATATACTCCTCCCCCCTTAATCCCCACATTTTCAGTAGACCCATAATAAATTCATAAAAGAAGCAAACTTCATGAATGTTTTTTGTGAGCAACAAGTATGTGCTCCAATCACTCTATCACAAAAAAATTAAGAGTTGTAGAAATGATTGGAAACTCAAGACAGCCATGACATGATGTTCTTTACAAGTGTATGTACACTTTTGACCAGGACTGTATGTATATCAGAAACAGCTGAGGGAGACGACGCTCAGGCCAGAGTGGTGGAGCCAAACAGGAAGTGAACTGAAATAAGAGCGCTGGAACAGGAAATAACGGTAACCTCAGGAACAGAATAGCAAAAGTAGAAAATAAGGTCAGGCATGACATAACAGGTCCTGACACTGACATCTTGTACCATGAAGCAAAACACAACAAAGATGCAACAAAACATACATGTAAAGGGTAAAAAAACACCCACATAGTCAATAAAATATCATTTTTCTGCAGAACTTTGTGGTAGAAATCTGCTTCTGTGTCTGTCCCTGACACTTTTTTCACTTCTATGTCACAGGGGGTCAAACTCAAGGCCCGGGGGCCAGATGTCAGTTATCCATCAAAGTGTGCAATGTAAAAGTAGCAATAGATTTCATGGTCAAATTGTGAAATTTACTGTGGTTTTTACAGCATTTTTCTCTAAATGAGAAAAAAAAACAGTACTTACTTCAGTTAGTTATTTGTGGATTTTTCTTTGCATCTCCAACAATTTTCCTGGCAGTTGTGGCTGAAATCTTTGCTGGTCTACCTGAATCTTCTCATTTTCCACTTCTTAATCAACGTTTGAACACTGCTGATTGGCATTCTCAATTCCTTGGTTATCTTTTTATACCCCTTTCCTGTTTTATGCAGTTCAATTACCTTTTCTCGCAAGATCCTTTGGCAATTATGTTGCCTTTCCCATGACTCACAATCCAGAAACTGACCTTTTATACACACACATTAATTACAAACAAACATGTCACAGGTGAGGATTGGAACCTTGATTAGCCATTCAAACCTGTTTGTGTCAACTTTTGTGCATGTTATCAGATCAAAGTCGCTAGGGGTATGTCAACTTTTGATCAGGGTCATTTGGGTACTTTCTTTTGTCATTTTGATTTAAAAAGAGTAAACACAGTTGTTTGCCAATAAATAGCTTCACACAACCATTAAGCATGAGTGGAAGAAAGGTTTTTGTGTTATCATTCATATTCTCTGAGAAATGGCCAAGAAATCATAAATTATCCCAATTTATGAGTACGACTGTATGTCAATCAACAGCACAGATTCCAGCTATTGGAATCTTGAAGTCTACTAATTAAAATAGAGTTTAAGACTTACGGTAATTTTGAAAACGGCACTTCAAAATAGCTACAGTTTCGATCTTAAAGGTTTAAAAAAATAATAATTTGGAAACCTCCGGAGGGCCGGATTGAAAAACTTAACGGGCAGTACCATGCCCCGGTCTTAAATTACCGGAAGTGGGTCTAGAGCAGTGGTTCTTAACCTTGTTGGAGGTACCGAACCCCACCAGTTTCATATGCGCATTAACCGAACCCTTCTTTAGTGAAAAATAAAAAATAAACATTTTTCAAACTCAAGACAAAGTTATATGTTTTTGGTAACACTTTAGTATGGGGAACATATTCTAAGTAACAAAGACTTAATTTAGAGTTATTTGGTTAGGGTTTGGGTTAGAGGGTTAGGGCCAGGGATAGAGGGTTAGGGCCAGGGTTAGAGGGTTAGGGTTATAATAAGGCCATGCTTAATAAGGCATTAATAAGTACTTAATAATGACTAGTTAAGACCCAATATGTTACTAATTTGCATGTTAATAAGCAACTAATTAATGGTGAATATGTTCCCCATACTAAAGTGTTACCATGTTTTTTTTACTGGTGCACAAAATGAACCGTGCATGAACATCACCTTGTTCAAACAACAAAACCAACACAGTGCATAAACTCACAACAAATTACACACCTCCAAATCAGTCTGACTTCTGCTGTTGCCGTATCCGTAATACGCCGATAGGGAGAAGTTTTTATTTACTCGATGAGTTGGGTGTGTCTTGACCTCCGCCGAACCCCTGAGCCCGACTCACCGAACCCCTAAAGTTCGATCGAACCCAGGTTAAGAACCACTGGTCTAGAGCTTTCAATGGCAATGGAGGATTATTGACTTCCAGGAGCGGCTACGCACGGTTAGCAGACTTGGCATCGAAAACGGGAATCGATGTTAAAAAATCCGAATGCAACACCCGGTTCCCATCGATGCCCAACCCTTATTAGAATACCCAAGAGTCTCAGTGCATACATTCTCTGGCTTGGCTCCTTCAGCATCCGATGTGTTTTTGGAGTCATCCACCATTTTTCCATTCCAGTCGTAGACGTCATACTGGAGAACTAATCTCGCTAATCCCGCTAATAGCTGCTAATCCAGATGTCGACTGTCAAAACAGGAACATGCTGCAAAGACATGCGCGCAAAGAAGCGCAAATGTCAAATCCGTACTTAGTGGTGGGGTTTGGATTGATGCGATGCAGATGTGTGTCCAAGAGGAACATGACTATAACTGCATACTGTACACTATACTGTACACACAAGGTGTCACGTGGCAGTACAGTGTAGGGTTGTACGGTACTAGTATAGTATCGTGGTACTAATGAATCATAAACAGTACCATACAGCCTCTATAAATCCCCTTTTTTTTTTAACATCGTCACGTCGTGACGTTTCTGGTTTTACAAGCAGAGGAGCATGTTCGGCAGCGCACAATCACGGAGTACTTACAAGCAGACACAGTGTGTAGACAGAAAAAGGGAGAATGGATGCATTTTGGTCTAAAAAGTGAAGATAAAGGTGAAGTTGTAACACTGAAACGCCCTCAGGAAGAGGGGCTTTAAGACACGGCTAGCTAGCTAGCGGCTAACGTCCCACCGCAGTCGGCAAGTATCATCCATGCAGGACGAGGAATAGCTAAACATGCTTCACTACACACCGCAGGAGGATACAATAGCTCACCGGCGTCACCGCTAACAAAAGATGCCGCTCCTGAATGTAAAATAATGCCATGGGTGGATCTACACCTGACGTCCACTGTAATGATACCAAGTACAATAGCGTATCTAGTCGATACTACTATGATTATATCGATCATTTTTCCTTTAAAAAAAAAAAATCATATTATGTTTATAAACTCAAGAAATACACATGAGGACTTTGAATATGACCAATGTATGATCCTGTAACTACTTGGTATCGGATCGATACCTAAATTTGTGGTATCATCCAAAACTAATGTAAAGTATCAAACAAGAGAAGAATAAGTGATTATTACATTTTAACAGAAGTGTAGATAGAACATGTTGAAACAGAAAATAAGCAGATATTAACAGTAAATGAACAAGTGGATTAATAATCCATTTTTACAGCTTGTCCTTTATAATGTTGACAAAATAATAGGTAGATAAATGACACAATATGTTACTGCATACGTCAGCAGACTAATTAGGAGCCTTTTTATGTTTACTTACTACTAAAAGACAAGTTGTCTAGTATGTTCACTATTTTATTTAAGGACAAAATTGCAATAATAAACATATGTTTTATGTACCCGAATAATTTTTGTTCAAATAAAGCCAATAATGCCGTTTTTTGTGGTCCCCTTTATTTAGAAAAGTATCGAAACACATTTTGGTACCGGTACCAAACTATTGGTATCGGAACAACCCTAGTACAGTGTAAGATGAGACAACAACGCGAGTAATACTGCATGACGAGTATACTGCACACCTTAATGCAGACCTGGGCAAATTAAGGCCCGGGGGCCACAGGCGGCCCGTTAGGTTTTTTAATCTGGCCCGCCGGAAATTCCCAAATAATTTTTTTAGATCTTTAAGATGGAAAGTGTAGCTGCCATTATGATGTACAGTGATGTTTTCTAATGACCGTAAGTCTTGAACTATGCAAAGTATTCCAATGCTTGGAATCTGCGTTTTTGCATGATATACTAGTTACTATGGTCATCTAATTAGTTACTATGGTAATTAATTAGTCACTATGGTAATCTAAGTCACAGCAGCTCAGATGAGGCATCAAGCAGTGTGGGTGGGGAGCGTTTCCACAGAGTGTTTCCAGAGCGAGCCTGAAATGTGGGTGTCAGGGACATTTTTACAACAAAGTTCTAAAGCTTAGTGATATATCAGATGTATCAGATCGTAGGTGGGTTTATTGTATCCTTCGCGTTCATATTTCACTGTCTTTGTTGCATTTTTGTTGCGTTTCGCTTGATTGTAAAATGTGGATGGAGAGGGGGTGTGACGTTCATATGTTGTCAATATTCAGTGTTTTATCCTTCATAGTTAATATTGTAAACCCCAAATTTTTTATTTTCATGTACATTCTGGGTGTCTCATTCAGTAAAAAAATGTAAAATTCCATTCCGTTTTTTAAGGCGGTCTGTCATAACGTTTTTAGCATCCAGACACTATTGTGAGGTTTTGTATTAGTGTTCCTAAAATATAAATATAAAATATAAATAAATATTAATATGTAGTCGAGGTTTCTGTGGTTTATCCGTTATACAGTGCTCAATACCGGGGTAGAGCGGAATATACGTTAGGTCAGGAAAAACACAAGAGGCTATATCATCCCTACAAGCCTGATTTTATAAAATCCCCGGACGGGCAGTTGAAACCTGCGAAACAGGCTTGTAGGGATGATATAGCCTCTTGTGTTTTTGCCTGACCTAACGTAAATACACAAATATATAATATATAATATCAAATATACCGGCCCGCAAACACATTTATTTTCTCTAAATTTGGCCCCCCGATGCAAAATCAATCATCAATCAGTCAATATTTACTTATAAAGCCCTAAATCACGAGTGTCTCAAAGGGCTGCACAAGCCACAACGACATCCGCGGTTCAGATCCCACATCAGGGCAAGGAAAAACTCACAACCCAATGGGATGACAATGAGAAACCTTGGAGGGGACATTCCATAGTGGATCTAACACAATATTGTGAGAGTCCAGTCCATAGTGGATCTAGCATGATATTGTGAGAGTCCAGTCCATAGTGGATCTAACATAATAGTGTGAGAGTCCAGTCCATAGTGGATCTAACATAATATTGTGAGAGTCCAGTCCATAGTGGATCTAACATAATAGTGTGAGAGTCCAGTCCATAGTGGATCTAACATAATAGTGTGAGAGTCCAGTCCATAGTGGATCTAACATAACATTTTGAGAGTCCAGTCCATAGTGGATCTAACATAATAGTGTGAGAGTCCAGTCCATAGTGGATCTAACATAATATTGTGAGAGTCCAGTCCATAGTGGATCTAACATAATATTGTGAGAGTCCAGTCCATAGTGGATCTAACATAATAGTGTGAGAGTCCAGTCCATAGTGGATCTAACATAATAGTGTGAGAGTCCAGTCCATAGTGGATCTAACATAATATTGTGAGAGTCCAGTCCATAGTGGATCTAACATAATATTGTGAGAGTCCAGTCCATAGTGGATCTAACATAATAGTGAGAGTCCAGTCCATAGTGGATCTAACATAATAGTGTGAGAGTCCAGTCCATAGTGGATCTAACATAATAGTGTGAGAGTCCAGTCCATAGTGGATCTAACATAATAGTGAGAGTCCAGTCCATAGTGGATCTAACATAATAGTGTGAGAGTCCAGTCCATAGTGGATCTAACATAATAGTGTGAGAGTCCAGTCCATAGTGGATCTAACATAATATTGTGAGAGTCCAGTCCATAGTGGATCTAACATAATAGTGTGAGAGTCCAGTCCATAGTGGATCTAACATAACATTTTGAGAGTCCAGTCCATAGTGGATCTAACATAATATTGTAAGAGTCCAGTCCATAGTGGATCTAACATAATAGTGTGAGAGTCCAGTCCATAGTGGATCTAACATAATAGTGTGAGAGTCCAGTCCATAGTGGATCTAACATGATAGTGTGAGAGTCCAGTCCATAGTGGATCTAACATAATAGTGTGAGAGTCCAGTCCATAGTGGATCTAACATAACATTTTGAGAGTCCAGTCCATAGTGGATCTAGCATAATATTGTGAGAGTCCAGTCCATAGTGGATCTAACATAATAGTGAGAGTCCAGTCCATAGTGGATCTAACATAATAGTGAGAGTCCAGTCCATAGTGGATCTAACATAATAGTGTGAGAGTCCAGTCCATAGTGGATCTAACATAATAGTGTGAGAGTCCAGTCCATAGTGGATCTAACATAACATTTTGAGAGTCCAGTCCATAGTGGATCTAGCATAATATTGTGAGAGTCCAGTCCATAGTGGATATAACATAATAGTGAGAGTCCAGGCAATAGTGGATCTAACATAATGGTGAGAGTCCAGTCCATAGTGGATCTAACATAATAGTGTGAGAGTCCAGTCCATAGTGGATCTAGCATAATATTGTGAGAGTCCAGTCCATAGTTGATCTAACATAATAGTGTGAGAGTCCAGTCCATAGTGGATCTAACATAATATTGTGAGAGTCCAGTCCATAGTGGATCTAACATAATAGTGTGAGAGTCCAGTCCATAGTGGATCTAACATAATAGTGAGAGTTCAGTCCATAGTGGATCTAACATAACATTGTGAGAGTCCAGTCCATAGTGGATCTAACATAATAGTGAGAGTCCAGTCCATAGTGGATCTAACATAATATTGTGAGAGTCCAGTCCATAGTGGATCTAACATAATATTGTGAGAGTCCAGTCCATAGTGAATCTAACATAATAGTGAGAGTCCAGTCCATAATGGATCTAACATAATAGTGTGAGAGTCCACTCAATAGTGGATCTAGCATATGATTGTGAGAGTCCAGTCCATAGTGGATCTAACATAATATTGTGAGAGTCAGTCCATAGTGGATCTAGCATAATATAGTGAGAGTCCAGTCCATAGTGGATCTAACATAATATTGTGAGAGTCCAGTCCATAGTGGATCTAACATAATAGTGTGAGAGTCCAGTCCATAGTGGATCTAGCATAATATTGTGAGAGTCCAGTCCATAGTGGATCTAACTAAATAGTGAGAGTCCAGTCCATAGTGGATCTAACATAATATTGTGAGAGTCCAGTTCATAGTGGATCTAACATAATATTGTGAGAGTCCAGTCCATAGTGGATCTAACATAATATTGTGAGAGTCCAGTCCATAGTGGATCTAACATAATAGTGTGAGAGTCCAGTCCATAGTGGATCTAACTAAATAGTGAGAGTCCAGTCCATAGTGGATCTAACATAATATTGTGAGAGTCCAGTTCATAGTGGATCTAACATAATATTGTGAGAGTCCAGTCCATAGTGGATCTAACATAATATTGTGAGAGTCCAGTCCATAGTGGATCTAACATAATAGTGAGAGTCCAGTCCATAGTCCAAAATATTTGCCCAGGCCTGCCTTAAGGTGTCACATGGGTACTGCTTCGACTAGTATAGTGTAAGATGAGACCGTGGACACGCAGACAGCGGTCTTCCGATTGTCCAAGTATTTCCAATACCTGACACATAATTGTTCAGGTGGGTGGGGTCTAAAGTGTAAAGATGCTAATTAGTAACAGCCAAAACACTTCCCTCGTTGAGACTTTTTGTTCCATGACCCCAATCTTCCCGCTCATGTTTCTTGTTTTGCATTTGCAGCACAGACAAATCCCGCGAGCCGTTGCATGTCCAAGACGGCGTGTTTATTTGCGTCTTCTCCTCCCTGCTTCGTTAGCAGGACTCGCAGGGAGAACGGAGCCCCCAGCTGTGCCGTGTAAATAAAGCGCCTCGCTCTCCTCACAATTCACAGGTCTATCGGGATCCTTTCCCAGCTCTTATCGGCTCATTACTCTGGCTCAAGGAACATGTCTTCCTCCCGTTGTGTCTGACCACTTGTCAACAGAGCGGGAGAAAGAACTTTGCGGACGGCCAAGTTTGAGATTTTCGGGACGTAATAATCGCGTAACCATCCCGAGGTCGAGTAAATAAAGGACCAAAGGTTGTGATCCTTCATGACTGTTTTGGCTTAGTGGATTATTTCCCAGTGTTTTGTGTTGGTTTCAGTGTCAGCGCTCTTTCCTCCCTATTTTTCCACTTCCTGAGTGGTTCCACTGCCACCCATCGGCCTACTTTCGCCGATCAGGACACGACTGTTGACGATCAACATCTGAGGGTTTTATATGAGTCGCCAAAACATGTTCTCAAGTAGGAGTAGCCGACCGTTACTTTATGGTGCGATCCATTTGTAATGGGAAGTCGAAATTTCCGAGTTCCGAGTCGGAATTTCAACTGGAACACCCCACGGATTTGGATTTCAGACTCGGGAAGTCGTAGCATTCTAGCCATCCCCGAGTTTTTTTCCAATGATGGCGGCTCTGGATGTAAACAATGATATCCGCTTTTATAATATCCATTTTTATTGATCCATTTTTACATTTTTATGTCCTGGGCATGACGTTAAAGTGCATCCGGCAGTGGAGGCTCCTCTATGGGGTCTTGGGGCACTAGGAGGTTAACACCTTTACTACTGTTACCTCAGGTGGCCCTTGGCCTAGTACCTGACTGCCCCCTAGCCAGGGATCCCGAGGTCGAGTAAAGGGAGAAAGAACTTTGCGGACGGCCAAGTTTGAGATTTTCGGGACGTAATAATCGCGTAACGATCCTGAGGTCGAGTAAATAAAGGACCAAAAGTTGTGATCCTTCATGACTGTTTTGGCTTAGTGGATTATTTCCCAGTGTTTTGTGTTGGTTTCAGTGTCGGCGCTCTTTCCTCCCTATTTTTCCACTTCCTGAGTGGTTCCACTGCCACCCATCGGCCTACTTTCGCCGATCAGGACACGACTGTTGACGATCAACATCTGAGGGTTTTATATGAGTCGCCAAAACATGTTCTCAAGTAGGAGTAGCCGACTGTTACTTTATGGTGCGATCCGAAATTTCCGAGTTCCGAGTCGGAATTTCAACTGGAACACCCCACGGATTTGGATTTCAGACTCGGGAAGTCGTAGCATTCTAGCCATCCCCGAGTTTTTTTTCCAATGATGGCGGCTCTGGATGTAAACAATGATATCCGCTTTTATAATATCCATTTTTATTGATCCATTTTTACATTTTTATGTCCTGGGCATGACGTTAAAGTGCATCCGGCAGTGGAGGCTCCTCTATGGGGTCTTGGGGCACTAGGAGGTTAACACCTTTACTACTGTTACCTCAGGTGGCCTTTGGCAAAGGCCTAGTACCTGACTGCCCCCTAGCCAGGGATCCCGAGGTCGAGTAAAGGGAGAAAGAACTTTGCGGACGGCCAAGTTTGAGATTTTCAGGACGTAATAATCGCGTAACCATCCCGAGGTCGAGTAAATAAAGGACCAAAGGTTGTGATCCTTCATGACTGTTTTGGCTTAGTGGATTATTTCCCAGTGTTTTGTGTTGGTTTCAGTGTCAGCGCTCTTTCCTCTCTATTTTTCCACTTCCTGAGTGGTTCCACTGCCACCCATCGGCCTACTTTCGCCGATCAGGACACGACTGTTGACGATCAACATCTGAGGGTTTTATATGAGTCGCCAAAACATGTTCTCAAGTAGGAGTAGCCGACTGTTACTTCATGGTGCGATCCGAAATTTCCGAGTTCAGAGTCGGAATTTCAACTGGAACACCCCACGGATTTGGATTTCAGACTCGGGAAGTCGTAGCATTCTAGCCATCCCCGAGTTTTTTTCCAATGATGGCGGCTCTGGATGTAAACAATGATATCCGCTTTTATAATATCCATTTTTATTGATCCATTTTTACATTTTTATGTCCTGGGCATGACGTTAAAGTGCATCCGGTAGTGGAGGCTCCTCTATGGGGTCTTGGGGCACTAGGAGGTTAACACCTTTACTACTGTTACCTCAGGTGGCCCTTGGCAAAGGCCTAGTACCTGACTGCCCCCTAGCCAGGGATCCCGAGGTCGAGTAAAGGGAGAAAGAACTTTGCGGACGGCCAAGTTTGAGATTTTCGGGACGTAATAATCGCGTAACGATCCTGAGGTCGAGTAAATAAAGGACCAAAAGTTGTGATCCTTCATGACTGTTTTGGCTTAGTGGATTATTTCCCAGTGTTTTGTGTTGGTTTCAGTGTCAGCGCTCCATCCTCCCCGTTTTTCCACTTCCTGAGTGGTTCCACTGCCAGCGTAGAGCGCTGGTTGACCCATCGGCCTACTTTCGCCGATCAGGACACGACTGTTGACGATCAACATCTGAGGGTTTTATATGAGTCGCCAAAACATGTTCTCAAGTAAGAGTAGTTACTTTATGGTGCCTCCCATTTGTAATGGGAAGTCGACATTTCCGAGTTCCGAGTCGGAATTTCAACTGAAACACCCCACGGAGTCGGATTTCAGACTCGGGAAGTTGTAGCATTCTAACCATCCCCAAGTTTTTTTCCAAACTCTGGATGTAAACAATTATATCCGCTTTTATAATATCCATTTTTATACATTTTTACATTTTTATGTCCTGGGCATGACGTTAAAGTGCATCCGGCAGCGGAGGCTCCTCCATGGGGTCTTGGGGCACTAGGAGGTTGATTGATTGATTGAAACTTTTATTAGTGGATTGCACAGTACAGGACATATTCCCTACAATTGACCACTAAATGGTAACACCCAAATAAGTGAGGTGGTGAGGTGGTCACACCAGATACTGACTGCTTTTTTTTCATTAAAGTAGTAGATTTGAGGTTAGCGCGGCACAAGCAAAACAGTTTGGCGCACATTGTTGAGTCTTAAACCTCAATTGTTTGGTCACAGATGATGATAAAGGACATTGTGGTGATATTAGTACTCTCTTGCCTTCAGCGTTCCTCTTTCATCTTCCAGCCAATGTGTCGGTTTTTTAAAGCCTGCACGTCTATCTTCCTGGTCTCACTGACCAGATGTCCAATAGAAAGAAGTATCGGGATGGTGGTAAGGTAATCATTCACCTGTTCACGAGGCCATTGACCAGACATATTAAGGGAAAGGAAACCAGGAGGGGGTAAAAAAAAAAGGCAGTGTGTGTCAAACAGAACTAGACTATTTAGTCTATGGCAGTCCAAGGACTTGTTGATAACACGGAGCTGCAGGGAAAACCACACGATTGTTGGCGACACAGACAGAAGTTATGAACAGTCACTCTGATATTGCCCTTTTTGTTTTAACATCTACAAAATAATGTAGCGTTGATATTTGTCTGATGCAGGGGGCGGGTCCGGACTTTTGTCGGTTAAAAAATCATAGCGTGCGGAGGTCATTTTGATATTTAAAATGTTCAAAACCATTGTAATATATATAGATTGGGTTTAACCTTTAGGGCCCCCTTCAAGTTTGGCCCCAGAGACCCAGAAGGGTCTCAGTCCTAAAAAGGTTGAAAATAAGTCATTTATGATTATTCAACGCTTAAGTCTCTAGATTGACTTCAGTTCTATCTGTCCATATAAAGTTGTAATATTGTATTTATTACTTTATGTTTTATGCCCTTTTGTTAAAGCAAACCCAGTTTTTTTTTATAGCAAAAACAAAAAATATGCAACATTTTCCACTTGAAAAAAAATTTCAAGTGTAATATTTGATGGAAATTAATTGGATCCTTAATTAGCTCAACAATTCATGACATTGTTTATGATTCATTATTATATTACAATATATAGATTTGGTTTAGCCTTTAGGGCCCCCTTTAAGTTTGGTCATAAAAATGTTGAAAATAAGTCATTTTTAAATTATTATTCAACGCTTAAGTTACTACATTGACTTCAGCTCTATCTGTCGATATAAAGTTGTAATATATTGTATTTATTATTTTATGTTTTATGCCCTTTTGTTAAAGAAAACCCTGTTTTTTTTTACAGCACAAAACACAAAATATGCAACATTTTCCCCAAAAAAAATTTGAGGTGGAATATTTGCTGGAAATTAATCAGAGCCTTAATTAGCTCAACAATTCATAACATTGTTTATGCTTCATTGTTATATTACAATATATAGATTTGGTTTAACCTTTAGGGCCCCCTTCAGGTTTGGCCCCAGAAACCCCTTAAGGGTCTCAGTCCTAGAAATGTTAAAAATAAGTCATTTTGAAATTATTATTCAACGCTTAAGTCTCTAGATTGACTTTAGATCTATCTGTCGATATAAAGTTGTAATATTGTATTTATTATTTTATGTTTTATGCCCTTTTGTTAAAGAAAACCCTGTTTTTTTTTTATCGCAAAAACACAAAATATCCAACATTTTCCCCAAAAAATTTTTTCAAGTGGAATATTTGATGGAAATTAATTGGAGCCTTAATTAGCTCAACAATTCATAACATTGTTTATGCTTCATTATTATATTTTGAGCAATAACTGTTAAAAAAACCAAAACATTACACTAAAGTTCTTAAGGATCCAAAATGGCCCTACTCAAAAGTGTTAAAAATAAGTCATAATTTACATTATTAAAAACAATTGTTTTACTTTCAACGCTTAAATCTTTACATCAACTTCAGATCTATCTGTCTATATAAAGTTGTAATATTGTATTTATTATTTTATGTTTTATGCCCTTTTGTTAAAGAAAACCCAGTTGGTTTTTTTTATAGCAAAAACACAAAACATGCAACATTTTCCTACAAAAAAATTTCAAGTGGAATATTTGCTGGAAATTAATTGGAGCCTTAATTAGCTCAACAATTCATAACATTGTTTATCCTTCATTATTATATTTTGAGCAATGTCTGTTAAAAAAAGAAACATTACACTAAAGTTCTTAAGGATCCAAAATGGCCCTACTCAAAAGTGTTAAAAATAAGTCATAATGTACATTATTGAATTTTTTTTTTTTAACTTTCAACACTCAAATCTTTACATCAACTTCAGATCTATCTGTCATTATAAAGTTGTAATATTGTATTTATTATTTTATATTTAATGGCCCTTTTGTTTAAGAAAACTCCGTTTTATTATAGCAAAAACATTGATTGAACACTGATTAGCACTCCAGCAAATAAATGATATCAAAGCTCACTTTTGTGTATTCACGCACAGAAAAAAACGTTTGGTGCACA
>NC_084731.1:16345841-16533341 GCF_033978785.1 Entelurus aequoreus | reverse complement strand
GGTTTAGGGTTTACGGTTAGGGTTAGGGATTGCACTGAGGACCTTTTGATCTCAACAACTACAAGCATCTTGGCTAGCATAGTGTAAGGTAGGGTTGTCTCTATACCAATATTTTGGTACTGCTACCAAAATGTATTTCGATACTTTTCTAAATAAAATACACCACAAAAAAATGGCATTATTGGCTTTATTTTAACAAAAAATCTTATGGTACATTAAACATATGTTTATTATTGGGTATTATTATTTGCAAATATTAGCTCATTTTTTAATTTTATGCCTGCAACCTGTTTCAAAAAAGCTGGCACAAGTGGCAAAAAAGACAGAGAAAGTTGAGGGATGCTCATCAAACACTTATTTGGAACATCCCACAGGTGAACAGGCTAATTGGGAACAGGTGGGTGCCATGATTGGGTATAAAAGCAGCTTCCATGAAATGCTCAGTCATTCCCAAACAAGGATGGGGTGAGGGTCACCACTTTGTCAACATATATGTGAGCAAATTGTCGAACAGTTTAAGAACAACATTTCTCAACCAGCTATTGCAGGGAATTTAAGGATTTCACCATCTACGGTCCGTAATATCATCAAAAGGTTCAGAGAATCTGGAGAAATCACTGCACGTGAGCGATTATATTACGGACCTTCGATCCCTCAGGCAGTACTGCATCAAAAAGCGACATCAGTGTGTAAAGGATATCACCACATGGGCTCAGGAACACGTCAGAAAACCACTGTCAGTAACTACAGTTGGTCGCTACATCTGTAAGTGCAAGTTAAAACTCTACTGTGCAAAGCAAAAGACATTTATCAACAACACCCAGAAATGCTGCTGGCTTCGGTGGGCCAGAGCTCATCTAAGATGGACTGATGCAAAGTGGAAAAGTGTTCTGTGGTCTGACGAGTCCACATTTTAAATTGTTTTCGGAAACTGTGGACGTTGTGTCCTCCGGACCAAAGAGGAAAAGAACCATCCAGATTGTTATAGGCGTAAAGTTCAGAAGCCAGCATGTGTGATGGTATGGGGGTGTATTAGTGCCCAAGAAATGGGTAACTTACACATCTGTGAAGGCGCCATTAATGCTGAAAGGTACATACAGGTTTTGGAGCAACATATGTTGCCATCCAAGCAACGTTATCATGGACGCCCCTGCTTATTTCAGCAAGACAATGCCAAGCCACGTGTTACAACAGCGTGGCTTCATAGTAAAAGAGTGCGGGTACTAGACTGGCCTGCCTGTAGTCCACACCTGTCTCCCATTGAAAATGTGTGGTGCATTACGAAGCCTAAAATACCACAACGGAGACTGTTGAACAACTTAAGCTGTACATCAAGCAAGAATGGGAAAGAATTCCACCTGAGAAGCTTAAAAAAATGTGTCTCCTCAGTTCCCAAACGTTTACTGAGTGTTGTTAAAAGGAAAGGCCATTGTGGAGGTTGCCCTCCTGTGGGTTCTTCTGACCCCAAAGATGCTCTCGTGGGCCCGGTAGTCTGGGTAACAAGTCTTTTATTTTCATATAGCGGTAGGGTTTTGCTCTTCCAGCGAAATGTCTCTCAGTCTCATGCGTTCGCTCACCAGCCACTCCAACCATGTGTCTCATGCCAGCTGCTGCTAATAAGGGCGACAGGTGTTTACCATGAATTGATTTACTTGGACCCCGGCTTAAACAAGTTGAAAAACGTATTCGGGTGTTACCATTTAGTGGTCGATTGTACGGAATATGTACTGTACTGTGCAATATAGTAATAAACGTTTCAATCAATCAATGATTAGATAACAAGCCCCAGCTGGGCAATCCACTCACCTGCCGCTGTCTTCGAGGCCGGTCCTTACACACCCCGCTCCGCGGCAGACCCGCAGACCACGCCCCCCTCCACAGCCATGTAACACAGTGGTAAAAATGCCCCCGTGCCAACTTGTTTGCAATGTGTTGCTGCCATTAAATTCTAAGTTTCCCCCCAAAAAAGAAGTCTATTCAATTGAATATAAGTTGAAAAGGATTTGCAAATCATTGTATTCTGTTTTTAATTACCATTTACACAACGTGGCTTTTGTACCATCTTCTGTAGAAAATACCAACAAAAAAAAAAAGACTGTAAACGATGACACTCGTAAAGAAAAGAAAAGCTATTTTCTTATGCAGATCTTTGCAGACCACATCTGCTCTTCCCCCAGATTAAACAGCCCGGAAGCGATTTGTTCACCAGCAGTGCCGTCCCTCTTGCCAAAAGGCACAGGGGTGGAGACGATGGTGAGGGGGGTGGGGGGGGGGTTGAGTCCTGAGTGCAGGGAGTTCATCTGGCTTCAACATTTGGTCGGCTGCTTTTTTACAATACTAGGTGACGATGTAGGAGGAGGAAATAAACACAACTGTATGTCAAATTAAAAAAAAGCTATCTCTGATTTCTTCAGTGTTATTTGTCAAATTCCACTCATTCAATCTTTGATTTTTGTCACGTTCTTTAAATACAGATTAAGAATTGGGAAAATCACACACACTTTTAATTTAATAAAGCACCAATGTGAATGTAAAAGTGTATTATACAAATATATAAGCTCATCTGCATTAAATATAATTCCATGTCCAAGATCAGTTCTATATGGATATGAAACCTCTTAAACCAGCGGTGTTCAAAGTACGGCCCGCGGGGCCAAGTGTGGCCCGCCGCCGTGTTTAATTTGGCCAGACGTAGTGAGTTTAACGGGAATCTGGCCCACGCTTGGTGTTTCCAAAGTAATTACAATTATCTGATTGCTGAAAATGTGTGGCCGTCCCTGTGGACGACATTAGACGATCGGGTCAATGACCTTGACTTGTTTTAATACTAACAATATAACGCAACCTGCTCACTGAACTTTGATATTAAAAAAAATGTCCAAGCACCATAAAAATTATTTAAAATATAGCCATTTAAATCCATTAGACTGCATGATGGGAAAAATACAAAACAATCTCCACAATTATCCGTGTTTGGTACATTTTAGCTGCTGGATATTTCTGATTACATTTTAAGGAGGTCGTAACGGAAGCAAATAAGGTAGGAGCCGACTTAAAGTAACTAATACTATATATATATATATATATATATATATATATATATATATATATATATATATATATATATATATATATATATATATATATATATATATATATATATATATATATATATATATATATATATATATATATATATATATACATACATATATATATATGCATATATATACATATATATATATACATATATATATATATGTCTTAATTAGATTATCCAAAAAATAGTGCTCGATACCGTGGTAGAGCGTAATATCCTCAGGAGATTTTCTCCTGAGGATTGAGGAAACCCCTCATGAAACAGGCCTGTAGAGATGAAATAGTCTTGTTATTTGTTCCCACACATACACACATATATATATATATATATATATATATATATATATATATATATATATATATATATATATATATATATATATATATATATATATATATATATATATATATATATATATATATATATATATATATATATATATATATATACATATATATATATATATATATATATATATATATACATATATATATACATATATATATATATATATATATATATATATATATATATATATATATATATATATATATATATGTGTACATATGTATGTACATATGTATGCATATATACGTACATAGGTACGCATATGTATCTGAATGCATATATATGTATATGTATATGTATGCATATATGTACGTATATGTGTATGTATGCATATATGTACGTATGTGTGTATATGTATATATATATATATATATATATATATATATATATATATATATATATATATATATATATATATATATATATATATATATATATATATATATATATATATATATATATATATATATATATATATATGTATATATATATATATATATATATATATCAGCACGCCCCCCCCCCCCCCCCCCGGCTAACTAAACTCAATGTGGCTCCCGAGTCAAAAATGTTTGGGGGCCCCCTGGCATACGTCAACAGCGAGCAGCTTAGTATCTGGAAATGGTTTTATTCTTGTGATTATGCTAAATAATATACCCTAATACATGTCAAGCATCACGATATAGCTTTTAGGCCTTATCGCCCATCCTAAGCTTACCTAAGTTTTACTGAAAGCTGAATCACAGGAAACCATTTCACTGTAAATGAAAAAAAACTGAACACAATAAAAATAATGTCTGGAAGAAGAGGAGATTCTACGTTAAAGCACTTTCTGCAGCCAGCTGAAAACCGCGATGAAAACAATTAACACTCGGAGAGAACTTTCGGCCCTTCATGAAAGAATTTGTGATTTTCTTTAAAGCTGTCCCAAAAAGTTCCATGTTTTAGTCATTGGACAACAAGGCATGTTTCCCTCACGTAGGATTCTTTGTTTAGTGACTCCAAGACATCACACACACTGACTTGGTTTGAAATGTCTGATGGAAACATGCCATGATGGCTAATCTTGGGTGGTGGGCCAGCTCCTAATGTCTTTCACTCCACGGGGCACTTAGTTGGCTGTCCCAACTCAGATAAAAAACAGAAAGTTGAGCTTTAAACTGATGAGTAGGAAAGGATGTCATCAGGTTCATCTGTCTTCCATCACAAAGCCCTTGCACCCATGTGGCGTGTAACGAGTGCACGGTGACCTTAACTTAACTTAACTTACTTTGTAAAATATCCCTTTATATTCGCCAGATACACTAAAAAGTATTTGGCCACCTGCCTTGACTCACATATGGACTTGAAGTGCCATCCCATTCCTAACCCATAGGGTTCAACAGGGGCGTCACTAGCTTTTAAGGACAGGGGGGGCTTAGCCCCCAGGAGATGGACAGGATGCAAACGAACGTAGCGCAAGAGCACAAAACTTCACAAACAGCTAATAAAGACTTAGAAATGAATCATTATTATTATTATTATTATTTCAGTGGGTTTATTTTCAATGTGTGTTCAGTACAACAACAAACATGGGTTTGCACAGTGACATTTTGTTTACAGCATCAACAAGAAACAATGACTCGCATGATCCTTCAAGATACACTGAAACACAATGAAAGTCATGGCATTAGCCTCTATGTTATTCATTTAACAACATAGAGGCTAATGCCACCACTTTAGCTCACAATACAATAATTGTTTGTTCCCAAATATTCTGAAGTTGCACAGATTACATTTTGGGCACATATGTGATGGTTGTAAATTCAAGCCCTGGAAATATTACTTAATTACTTGAATTAAAGTAATATCTGAATCGGGATAATTTGGCTTGTTTATAATATATTTATATATATATATATTATGGCAAGCCGTTAAGGAAATTAAATTAAGTCTGAATAGAAATGAGAAACTTTTATATATACTGTAAATAAGAAAGACTTAAGAGTCCGTCTGCTTATCTGAAAAAGAGCCAAAGCTGTCAAAGAGCTGAGGGACCATCTTCAAAGTGCAATGCTGAAACAAATAATGCAAACAATAAAATGTAACTTCCAGGGCTTGAGAATAACGTAGTCCCGTCGTCCCGGGGACGGTAAAAAAATGCACGGGACGAAATTAAACGATGGCTTTTAACCATTTTTTTCTTTTCTTTTTATGTATTTATTCATTTTACATTTTATATTAAATGTCTTGGTTTTTCCACCCTCTGAAAATCCTATGAAATGTTTAACAAGCCATCCTATAATAATACAACAGCTATTATGTAACAATACAATAAAACAAATATATTTAATGATGTTTTTTTTCATTATTTTAACAATAGGCTAATGTATTTTACTTTATATAGATTCTACAAGAAACACAAAACTTAAAAACTAAATTATTTACAATTGCAGACACAAGGTTCTTGATCTGCAGTGCTGTGTGCTAATGTGCTTCGTACACCTGCAGGACCGCAAGCAAGGTCGCAGAAAAAATGCGGACTGGATTTTGAGGGATGTCGGCATTTTCTATATGAATAAGTGGAATGGATTGGATAGCGACGCACTAAAGGGGCTCTCTACCTCACGCTATAAGTGAGGGGAAACTGAGTGAATAACGACAGGTTATATGATTATTTATTTTAACTCGTATTCGGGCCACTTTATAATGAATATGTCGGCATGTATTTGCAAAAAAAAAAAAAAAAATTTTTTTTTTTTAAAAAACACGAAATTATTTAGGGGGGCTTAAGAACATTTTAAGGGGGCTTGAGCCCCCCTAAAATAGGCCTAACAACGCCAACGCTATTATGTAACAATACAATAAAACAAATTTATTTAATGATGTTTTTTTCATTATTTTAACAATAGGCTAACGTATATTACTTTATATAGATTCTACAAGAAACACAAAACTTAAAAACTAAATTATTTACAATTGCAGACACAAGGTTATTGTTCTGCAGTGCTGTGTGCTAATGTGCTTCGTACACCTGCAGGACCGCAAGCAAGGTCGCAGAAAAAATGCGGACTGGATTTTGAGGGATGTCGGCATTTTCTATATGAACAAGTGGAATGGATTGGATAGCGACGCACTAAAGGGGCTCTCTACCTCACGCTATAAGTGAGGGGAAACTGAGTGAATAACGACAGGTTATATGATTATTTATTTTAACTCATATTCGGGCCACTTTATAATGAATATATCGGCATGTATTTGCAAAAAAAAAATAAAAAAATTATTTTTTTTAAAAAACACCAAATTATTTAGGGGGGCTTAAGAACATTTTAGGGGGGCTTGAGCCCCCCTAAAATAGGCCTAACAACGCCAACGCTATTATGTAACAATACAATAAAACAAATATATTTAATGATGTTTTTTTTCATTATTTTAACAATAGGCTAACGTATATTACTTTATATAGATTCTACAAGAAACACAAAACTTAAAAACTAAATTATTTACAATTGCAGACACAAGGTTCTTGTTCTGCAGTGCTTTGTGCTAATGTGCTTCGTACACCTGCAGGACCGCAAGCAAGGTCGCAGAAAAAATGCGGACTGGATTTTGAGGGATGTCGGCATTTTCTATATGAACAAGTGGAATGGATTGGATAGCGACGCACTAAAGGGGCTCTCTACCTCACGCTATAAGTGAGGGGAAACTGAGTGAATAACGACAGGTTATATGATTATTTATTTTAACTCATATTCGGGCCACTTTATAATGAATATGTCGGCATGTATTTGCAAAAAAAAATTAAATTATTTTTTTTTTTTTTAAAAACACCAAAATATTTAGGGGGGCTTAAGAACATTTTAGGGGGGCTTGAGAGGGAAAAAAAAAATCTGTTGCTGCGTGTTGTCACTTCTTCTGCAGTACCGGAAGTCGCAAGAAGGATCACTAGCGCCCTCTACCACCAGGAGGCGGGAGTCATTTAATGACTCATACCGTATTTGACACACGCAGCTATGGTATATTAATAAAACATAGCTGCTTACTGTTCTTTTTAGCATACTGTACCGGTATTCAATAGCTTGCACTTTAAATCCTAGTAAATAGCTCTTTATCTTTTTTCCTTTGTGCGATTGCAAACTACTGAAAATGAGGACAGGTAAATCCGTCACTCGTGACGTAACGAATTTGACCCGGCGGAAGTTGTAGACATATGCTAAATATTTTGCGAAACGAGTTTGACCCGGCGAAAATTATAGCCTTGCGATAATAAAATTAATATTTTGCGAAACAAATTTGATCCGGCGTTAATAATGAACCGGCGATAAGGCCAAGCATGCGTTAATTATTTTGAGAAACGAGTTTGACCCGGCAGTAATTCTAGACGTGCGAATACTATATTCCCTGCGCCAATAGGTGAGGGCGGACCTACGTCACTTCCGCCTACCAATCCCCTAGCAACCGGGAATTTGTTGAAAACAAACCAGCTCACAGCAAACACAGCATTGACAGAAAAAGCATTTAACGAGCGTTGTGGCTTGGAAGTCGGCGTTAAATCCTTCATTTACGCTTTTTTACTTATTCGCATATCGTGTGAAAAAAACGAATATTTATTATTTGCGTCAGACTCGTCTCAGTGAACTTTAAAGCTTCTCAGGCTTAGCTTAGCTTGCTAGTTAGCTTAGCCTGCGCGCTACTAAGAAAGAGACGCGGAAGTTATCAACAACAAGATCAAGTGTTAGTGTATAAGGTATTGAGAGATTTGAGGGCTACATGTATTGTTTAAGTACAACAAAGAAGAGTTTAAACAGAGAAGGGGGAGGTGGCAAAATAACCTAATAAGGAAAGTAATACCAAGATTACCCTCACTCGTGAACAAGACCCAGAGATACTTAAGATGGAGAAGGAAATCAGCCGGAGAATCGGAGCAGCTGGGGCAGTATTGCAGTCTCTCTGCCGCACTGTTGTGACGAAACGAGAGCTGAGCCAGAAGGCAAAGCTCTCGGTTTACCAAGCTATCTACATTCCTACTCTCACCTATGGTCATGAAGTGTGGGTCATGACCGAAAGAATAAGATCGCGGATACAAGCGGCCGAAATGAGTTTCCTCAGAAGGGTGGCTGGCATCTCCCTTAGAGATAGGGTGAGAAGTGCAGTCACCCGAGAGAGACTCGGAGTAGAGCCGCTGCTCCTTCGCTTGGAAAGGAGCCAGCTTAGGTGGTTCGGGCATCTCGTGCGGATGCCTCACGAGCGTCTCCCTAGGGAGGTCCTCGTTGCACGTCCCACTGGGAGGAGACCCCGCGGCAGGCCAAGGACCAGATGGGGTGATTATATCTCTTCTCTGGCCTGGGAACACTTCGGGATTCCCCAGGAGGAAGTCGCAAATGTTGCTCTGGAGAGGGAAGTCTGGGGGTCTCTGCTGGAGCTGTTGTCCCCGCGACCCGATTCCGGATAAGCGGTTGAAGATGGATGGATGGATGGATACCAAGATTACGGGTAAATAATACTGGAATGTCCGGCAAAAAACCCCAAAAGAAAGCAGACTGACCCCTAGTAGCCCGGTCCTTGTAAGTTGTAGCCTTATGAAGGCGCAGTACAGCAGGCGAATAATGTACAAAATATATGTCTTTGTACTGAAAAGTCTTGCAGACAGCATTTTGCAACTGTCTTGAAAAGTTGATTAAATGGCAACATGAAAATTATAGGGTTTATTGGTTTTTAAAAACCCAACTGTTAAGTGCAAATTTAAACGAAACCGGTTTTCGAAAATAGCTAGCTAGGCTATAGACCAGGGGTGGGCAATTAATTTTTACCGGGGGCCGCATGAGCAACCCGAGCACTGCTGGAGGGCCACATCGACAATATTTCAATTAAATTTTGCTCAATATTATTTTTGATATATACCGTAAGATAAATAATAATAATAATAATAATAATAATTAATAATAATAGTAATACTTCAACATAGTGTATGTAACAGCATTCCATGACTAATATAAATAAATTAACATGAATAATAAATGACAGTAAAATAAGCACACGTATGACTGAGGAGTCATAGTGTAACTTTGTGTGATGTTTGAGTTGTCCGACTTTTTGTGTGGCCATAAACGCACCAGTGGTTTAGTGCTATGCGTGTTGGTGACAGATGACAAGTTGGTTTTGGCCTGGTTTGTACGGCAGAAAATGACTAGTTTTTCGAGATAGAAGTGTTTTACTTATGTTTTTGGTGTGGTTATGACCGAATATAAACAGTTTTGCTCAATAAAGTGATCGATATAATTCCTGGCCTCGAAGCATCTCGATAGACGTTACAATAATTGAACGGTGTTCAATTGAACGGTGTTGACGAACACCTTTAGGGCCGCTTGTTGTCACTGTCACTCAAAGTTGCATTGCAAAATTACATAGAATAAATATGTCTATTTTGTTTAGAATTCAGATGGGATTTGATTTGGTGCGCGGCATATATTTGCTGCGCGCAGCAGACGCTTGAGCAGTGCGCAATTGCGCAGGCACGCACCTTAGAGGGAACGTTGCTTGGCAGTCCATGTCTTGTTGGAAACACGCCATTCTTCATCAACTTTTCTCTTTTTAGCGTCTCGGGTGTAAACCGTGCATCACTTGTCGCTGCATGTGCACCTTCACTCGCAGGTTACACACTGACACACGCCCATAAATAATAATTTTCAAAATAAAAGCAGCACAGTTGTATTGCGCGCACGACATAGATGTTTTTTCAACTTTATTTTGTAATTAATGATTGCAGCTGTTCACATTCACTCACAATCACGCACACGCGTACGTCCACACGGAAGTAATACAAATAACGATTTTCAAAACAAAAGCAGCACCGTTGTATTGCACACTCGACATAGATACTTTTTAAAATTTATTTTGTAATTTATAATTGGCCTCACGCGGGCCGGACAGGGACGCACAAAGGGCCGGATGCGGGCCGCAGAATGCCCAGGTTTGCTATAGACTATATAGTATATACCGCATGTTATTTTTGTACAACAACAACTTCAGCTGTCGAACGTTATAAGGTACAAATTCAACAAGTACAACATTAGCACGGACGGTATAGCCAAGTTGTGGTTAAGAAGGTGGATTTTTGTTCCTTATATTTACCAGAAACGAAGTGATCCGAACACACGACCCGGGACTTTGGGGGACTCCAGTGAGAACCGTCCTCGTTTTCCCGGTGTAATGCTGCGAGCCATTTGTCTCGTCTCTGTGGGCTTTTATCACGCTTTGGCAGGACAAAATACGACCTTTGTTTTCCCTGTTTCCAGTTGTGGTTAGCACAACCAAAAACAACACCGTTTTTCTGCATTTTGGAGGCAGAATGACGGGTTTAACCAGCGTAGGTCGACAGGTTAAAGAGTAATGGCAACGGTTTTTTTTCAACGCCAGTCTGGTTGGTATGGCTCGAAGAACCCGTATGTAGCTCAGTTGCCCGGATGTCGGCCCTCACCTATACAAGGAAATACGGTATTCGCCAGATATGTCCGATCGTGACAGTGATACTGATCCTTTTGACCTGGCAAGACAAACCAAGACAGTAAAATAAGGGTTTAAAAAGAAATAAAAATCAAAGCCGTTTTTTAACAGAGCCTATTGTGGTGTGTTTATGCGTCTGCCATTTTAATAATGTGATGGAGATTTATGTTGGCTTAGGGAAATACGCTGTGAATTTATTCAAGTAGTTTTATTGGGCTTTTTTTCCCCGCTCGTTCCGAGTAAATCCCTAAGTCAGCTGAATAAAATGACAGGATTTGCTTCATGAGTCAAGGTATTTATCTTTAAAGGCCTACTGAAATGAATTTTTTTTTATTTAAACGGAAATAGCAGATCCATTCTATGTGTCATACTTGATCATTCCGCGATATTGCCATATTTTTGCTGAAAGGATTTAGTAGAGAAAATCGACGATAAACTTTGCAACTTTTGCTCGCTGATAAAAAAAAAGCCTTGCCCCTACCGGAAGTAGCGTGACGTCACAAGACTAAGGATTCCTCACAATTCCCCGTTGTTTACAATGGAGCGAGAGACATTCGGAGCGAGAAAGCGACGATTACCCCATTAATTTGAGCGAGGATGAAAGATTCGTGGGTGAAGAACTTTAGAGTGAAGAACTACAGTGTAGTGCAGCGTGTATCTTTTTTCGCTCTGACCGTAACTTAGGTACAAGCTGGATTGATTTATATAATTTAAAAAAATAAAAAATAAATAAATAAATGGAATGGAAAAACGGTACCACTGTTTTTTTTTTTACATAACATTTTATGCAAGTTTTTATACTGTAAAATCTATGGTTGTTTTATAGTGTATTATTACTCTATTTTGAAAGTGGATTTTACTGTAAAAAAATGTTACTGTAAAATTTTTACATGAACAGTTTGTTGGATTACTTGCTTTGAAATCATAAGTCAAGCAGATATTTAAGTATTTATCTTTATTTGGAACAATAACATTGTTTTGAAATGTATGTTGATATATTTTGTTCTATTATTAGAGATGATTAAAGTGTAAATATATGTAATTTTACACAGTACATTTATTTTTGTAATACATTTATTAAGAAAAGATAAGGTACTTTATTTACTCATATTGTTTCCACGCTTTCGGGGGGGGGGCACACAAGTTGATGTGGCGGGCCAGATCTGGCCCCCAGGTTAAACGTAAAATTAATATATTGATATGACTTTTTTGAACACTTATGAGTGGGGGCCCTTTTGGATCCCTGAGATCTTTAGTATGATTTGATTGATTTATTTTTCATTTTTTTAAATTGTCATTGTTCAAAAAAAAAAATAGTGAATCAAAAGCAGTTATGAATTATTCACATATTTAAGGCTCCAATTACTTCACATCAAATATCTTATTTTGAAAACATATTTTGGGGAAAATATTGCATATTTTGTGTTTTTGCCATTAAAAAAAACAGTTTACCAGTTTACTTTGGGGAGAAAAAAAAGGGCATGAACCATATGGCAGTGGCTAGATCTGAATTTGATCCATAGATATTAATATATGACTTATTCCTAACAGCGAGACCTTTAAAGGCCTACTGAAATGATTTTTTTTTTATTTAAACGGGGATAGTAGATCTATTCTATGTGTCATACTTGATCATTTCGCGATATTGCCATATTTTTGCTGAAAGGATTTAGTAGAGAACATCGACGATAAAGTTCGCAACTTTTGGTCGCTGATAAAAAAAAGCCTTGCCTGTACCGGAAGTAGCGTGACGTCGCAGGTTGAAGGGCGCCTCACATTTCCCCATTGTTTACACCAGCAGCGAGAGCCATTCGGACCGAGAAAGCGACGATTACCCCATTAATTTGAGCCAGGGTGAAAGATTCGTGGATGAGGAACGTGAGAGTGAAGGACTAGAGGGCAGTGCAGGACGTATCTTTTTTTCGTTTTGACCGTAACTTAGGTAGAAGCTGGCTCATTGGATTCCACACTCTCTCCTTTTTCTATTGGGGATCACGGATTTGTATTTTAAACCACCTCGGATACTATATCCTCTTGAAAATGAACATGTAAATACACGGTTAATAACTTTCAGCTTGGCGAAGCTAAAAAAAAATAGAAGCTATGTTAGCTACAGAGCTAACGTGATAGCAGGCTCAAAATGCAGATAGAAACAACATTTAAAAAAAACCCTGACTGGAAGGCTAGACAGAAGATCAACAATACTATTAAACCATGAACATGTAAATACACGGTTATTAATTTTCAGCTTGGCGAAGCTAAAAAAATAGAAGCTAAGTTAGCTACGGGGCGGCGGCGGGCGTTGTAGCTTTCGACGACATGTAACACAAACCAGATTTGATAGAGAATAATTATACTTTTGCATGTAGAAAAGCCAAAACCAGTGAAGTTGGCAACTTCATGTCTTCAACTTCCAGTTGGCCACAGATGTCGCAAGTTTTGAGGGACAGCAACACATCCAGAGCTGTTTCCTGCGAATTGAACGTTCGTTTTTTTTTTTTTTTACCTTAAGCCAGGGGTGTCCAAAGTGCGGCCCGGGGGCCATTTGCGGCCCGCAGCTAATTGTTTACCGGCCCGCCACACATTCTGGAAATGCTATTGCAAAAATTAAAAAAACATTTAAAAAAGTGTAATGAGGTGAAATCTAACTAGAAAAAGTTGCAATGTTGACACAAACCACGCAGGCTTTTTTTTTTCTTTTGTCTATCTTTCTTTTTTCTTTTTTTGCCATTGCGCCCAAAAAAAAAAAAAAAAATCAATGTTATAATGAATTATTGACCTATTCAAGGCTCCAATTATTTCAAATATTTCACTTTAAAATGTTTTATGTGGGAAATATTGCATATATTGTGTGGTTGCCATACAAAAACATCAACATTTTATTTGACAAAAGAGCATAAAACAAACAAAATAATATAATATCTGAAGTTGAGCTCGTAACTTAAGTGTTGAAAGTAAAAAAAAAACTAATACAAATGTATCATTTTCTGAGTTGGGCACTTTTTGGATCCCAAATATATTTAATGGGATTTTATTTATCTTTTCACTGTGATTACTCAAAAATAATAATTAATTCAAATCAATGGTGTCCTGCATTATTGATCTTTTTAAGGCTCAAATTACTTCACATCAAACATTGCTTTCTGAATGTTTTGGGCAGTGGGGGAAATACTGCATATTTCAGTTTTATTATAAAAAACTACATTGTCTTTGACAGAAAAGGCATACAATCTTTATGTTTTTTTAAACTTTATATCAACCTGAAGTTGATATACTGTGCAGATTTACTGTAAGCGTTATATAAATAAAAAAATAATAATTTGACTTGTTTTTAACATTTTAATGACTTAGACCCTTTATGGTCCCCGGGATCCCTAAAGGTAAAAAACAAACAAAATCCATATATTTTGTTATGTTTTGAAAATGAAAAATATCAAAATGGCCCCCGCATGCTTTAATTTTTCCGTGTGCGGCTCTCAGTGGAAAAAGTTTGGACACCCCTGCCTTAAGCCATCTCCAAAGACGTTTTAGAGGAATTTGGCGGTACATCCAACCGTCCTCACAACCGCAGACCACGTGTAACCACACCAGCCCAGGACCTCCACATTTAGCGGGTGCACCTCCGTGATCGTCTGAGACCGGCCACCCGGACAGCTGCTGCAACAATCGGTTTGCATAACCAAAGGACTTAGGCACAAACTGTGAGAAACCGTCTCAGGGAAGTTCATCTGCATGCTCGTCGTCCCAATCGACCTGACTGCAGTTTGTTGCCATCCATCCCACCTCACAGGTGTGGCATTTCAGGTGTGTGCTGTTTTTAAAAATCTGTAATAACACTGTAAGACTGGTAAATAAAAACAGAATACAATGATTTGCAAATCCTTTTCAACTTATATTCAATTGAATAGACTGCAAAGACAAGATATTTAATGTTCCAACTGGTAAACTTTGTTATTTTTTGCTCATTTGGAATTTGATGCCTGCAGCATGTTTTAAAAAAGCTGGCACAAGTGGCAAAAAAGACTGTGAATGGTTGAGGAATGCTCATCAAACACTTATTTGGAACATCCCGCAGGTGAACAGGCTAATTGGGAACAGGTGGGTGCCATGATTGGGTATAAAAGCAGCTTCCATGAAATGCTCAGTCATTCACAAACAAGGATGGGGCGAGGGTCACCACTTTGTCAACAAATGCGTGAGAAAATTGTCCAACGGTTTAAGAACAACATTTCTCAACCAGCTATTGCAAGGAATTTAGGGATTTCACCATCTACGGTCCGTAATATCATCAAAAGGTTCAGAGAATCTGGAGAAATCACTGCACGTAAGCGATGATATTACGGACCTTCGATCCCTCAGGCGGTACTGCATCAAAAAGCGACATCGGTGTGTAAAGGATATCACCACATGTGCTCAGGAACACTTCAGAAAACCGCTGTCAGTAACTACAGTTTGTCGCTACATATGTAAGTGCAAGTTAAAACTCTACTATGCAAAGCCAAAGCCATTTATCAACAACACCCAGAATCGCCGCCCGAGCTCATCTAAGATGGACTGATGCAAAGTGGAAAAGTGTTCTGTGGTCTGACAAGTCCACATTTCAAATAGTTTTTGGTACTGTGGACGTAGTAGGGAAAAGAACCATCCGGGTTGTTATAGGTGCAAAGTGTAAAAGCCAGCATGTGTGATGGTATGGGGGTGTATTAGTGCCCAAGGCATGGGTAACTTACACATCCGTGAAGGCACCATTAATGCTGAAAGGTACATACAGGTTTTGGAGCAACATATGTCGCCATCCAAGCAACGTTGTTATTTTAACATGTAAAGCGACTTTGGGTACTTAGAAAAGCGCTATATAAATCCCAGGTATTATTATTATTATTGACGCCCCTGCTTATTTCAGCAAGACAATGCCAAGCCACGTGTTACAACAGCGTGGCTTCATAGTAAAAGAGTGTGGGTACTAGACTGGCCTGCCTGTAGTCCAGACCTGTCTCCCATTGAAAATGTGTGGCGCATTATGAAGCCTAAAATACCACAACGGAGACTGTTGAATAACTTAAGCTGTACATCAAGCAAGAATGGGAAAGAATTCCACCTGAAAAGCTTAAAAACCGTTTACTGAGTGTTGTTAAAAGGAAAGGCCATGTAACACAGTGGTAAAAATGCCCCTGTGACAACTTTTTTGCAATGTGTTGCTACCATTAAATTCTAAGTTAATGATTATTTGCAAAAAAAAAGATTTAGTTTCTTAGTTCGAACATTAAATATCTTGTCTTTGCAGTCTATTCAATTGAATATAAGTTGAAAAGGATTTGCAAATCATTGTATTCTGTTTTTATTTACCATTTGTACAACGTGACAACTTCACTGCTTTTGTAATATATTATTATTATTATTATTATTGGAGGGATTTTTTGAAAGGGTTTATAGGAAAATGGGTAAATCAGCAATACCTGCATTGTTAGCCACCTTGTGCTAGCAGTTATTTTATATTTAGAATGCACATAAAAGAAAAATGACATATGTTCTTGTCTCACTTAAATATTGTAGATGATTCCAAAATTCCCCCCAAAAAAGTGCAGTTTTCCTTTAAGAGCTACCCGCCGCGATTCATTTTCAAAAAGTTCAAAGTTTTGTGAACTTCAGTTGTGTAGTTTGTGGTAATGTAGTTTATTTATTCCTGATAACTAACAACAAACAGGCGGTGATCACAATAACAGTGTGGATTTAATCAAGAAGAAAGTAAAAGGGGAAGAAAAGAATACATTAAATGGAACTTGGTCAGAACTAGAATATGTCACGAGTGGAACCCATAAACTGTCTTAAATCAACCACAGGATGAAGGGGGAAAAAATCCAGTCCTTTTCTTTTGAGGCCCATGGAGTTCGTGAATGCACTTTTTTTTTTTTTTTTCTTCCCCGGGTCTATCCTCCTCTCCTCAGGCCGTGTATAGAGAGTGGAGCAGTTGCAGATGGCTGGTTTCAGGAAACCACGGGCCCAAAAGGGATCCCTCTCTGCTGTGCATTTAGTATACAAACTACAAAGGCAAGCTGCGGTCAGCACACCCTCGTGAAAGAGGCTAAAATAGTGTCAGCAGGATGTCCGACAGACTGCAAGCAGGCGGCGCAAAAGCAAAAAAAAAAACAAAAAAAAACCTGTGCGATAAAGAAAGAGGAACAAGACACTAAGTTGAAACATTATCAAAATTAATATAATTTTTTTTCTTTTTTTATATTTTATATTTCTTGTTGATAAACATACCAATACATCAGTAATGTGTTCCAGCATTACAAAGACCAAAAACATTCGACCGAGGTAACAAGAGTGGCTCAAAAAGAAGCACATTGAAGTGTAATTTCTGCTCCGCCGCTCCCAGTCCCTGACCACCTGAGGGCACCACAGACTGTGGATGCTTTTAAAAAAGTATAAAAACCCTTCTTTTTTTTTAAAAAAAAAAAAGGCTTTTTTTAGATATAGGCATACTAGTTGTAGCTATTTGGCTGTTCTAGTTTTAATTTTTTTTAATTTTTAATTTTTAATTTTTAATTTTAATTTTTATTTTTATTTTTATTTTTATTTTTATTTTTTTATTTAAAAATTTTTTTTTTTTATCTTTAAAAAAAAAAAAGTTTAATACACTGCAGCACTTTGAGGTTGTTTACTCAATGTAAAGTGTTTTTTACAAATAAAATCTATTATTATTATTATTATTATTATTATTATTAATTCATCCAGAAGCTGCAATACATACAGAATAGTGCTGCTAGGATCCTGATGAGAGTACGGAAATATTGACCATATCACACCAATTCTCAAATCCCTTCACTGGCTTCCTGTTCCACTCAGGGTTGAATACAAAGTCTCCCTACTAACCCACCAGTGCCTCCATGGAAATGCCCCCCTCTACTTCAAAGAACTGCTCACCCCCAAATCCGCTCCGGACAGGCTAACCTCCTCCAACCTCCGAGGACAAAGCTACGAACAATGGGAGACCGGGCTTTCTGCTCCGCCGCTCCCAGTCTGTGGTACGCTCTCCCTGACCACCTTAGGGCACCACAGACTGTGGATGCTCTTAAAAAAGGCTTAAAAACCCTTCTTTTAAAAAAAATAAAAAAAAGCCTTTTTTTTAGATATATGCATACTAGTTCTAGCTATTAGGCTGTTCTAGTTTTTTTAATTTTTTTATTATTATATTTTTATTTATTTATTTATTTATTTATTTATTTATTTATTTATTTATTTTATTTATGTATTTATTTATTTTTAAAATTTTTAACACACTGTAGCACTTTGAGGTTGTTTACTCAATGTAAAGTGCTTTTTACAAATAGAATCTATTATTATTATTATAATGGAAAAATAATTAGCCTCTATATTGAAGCTACTATCATATATATCTGATTTATGACACCAAAAGACTTAGAAAATTTGCAAGTAAATAGATATGATCAAAATAGTATCAATCTGACGGAGAGTCCGGAGTTATTTTGAGGATTAATGAGCACAGATCTCTTCCCCATCAACAACAATGCAAATCAAGCAGACTTTGTGAGAGCCAACAACGATTACTTTGGTAAAAGTTACGATCTAAAACCTTATGTTTTTGAGCCCGAACACTAGGAAGATGAGTAATAAGTTTTAAAAGCCCAGTGCTAAACGGATGCAGCTTTATAAAAATGCTGTAGCATTAGCAGCATTGCTCGGTGCTAAACATACAAACTAACCATAATAAACCATAACAATTTTTAAAAAAATAAACACTTACTGTACAATTTCCACTCTCACTGGGATACCGACCGACGGGAATAAAAACACATACACTCGTTTAGATGAAGAATCAGTCACAATCCTCACAATGTTTTTAAAAAAAAGTTGCTGCAACTAGCTTCTTTTTGTGGCTTTTTCGGAAATCAAGCAGACTTTGTGAGAGCCAACAACGATTACTTTGGTAAAAGTTATGATCTAGAACCTTATGTTTTTGAGCCCGAACACTAGGAAGATGAGTAATAAGTTTTAAAAGCCCAGTGCTAAACGGATGCAGCTTTATAAAAATGCTGTAGCATTAGCAGCATTGCTCGGTGCTAAACATACAAACTAACCATAATAAACCATAAAAAAATTAATAAAAAAAAACACTTACTGTACAATTTCCACTCTCACTGAGATACCGACTGACGGGAATAAAAGCACATACACTCGTTTAGATGAAGAATCAGTCACAATCCTCACAATGTTTTTAAAAAAAAGTTGCTACAACTAGCTTCTTTTTGTGGCTTTTTCGGAAATCAAGCAGACTTTGTGAGAGCCAACAACGATTACTTTGGTAAAAGTTTTGATCCAGAACCTTATGTTTTTGAGCCCGAACACTAGGAAGATGAGTAATAAGTTTTAAAAGCCCAGTGCTAAACGGATGCAGCTTTATAAAAATGCTGTAGCATTAGCAGCATTGCTCGGTGCTAAACATACAAACTAACCATAATAAACCATAAAAAAATAAATAAAAATAAACACTTACTGTACAATTTCCACTCTCACTGGGACACCGACTGACGGGAATAAAAGCACATACACTCGTTTAGATGAAGAATCAGTCACAATCTTCACAATGTTTTTTAAAAAAAGTTGCTACAACTAGCTTCTTTTTGTGGCTTTTTCGGAAATCAAGCAGACTTTGTGAGAGCCAACAACGATTACTTTGGTAAAAGTTTTGATCCAGAACCTTATGTTTTTGAGCCCGACCACTAGACAGGAAACAGCAGAATGAGTCAAATATGGCCGCAAAATTATACTTTCACAAAATAAAAGCATGTTTTATTGTAAGTTTATGAGCTGGGGTATGTTTAGAACTGTATATAAACGTATTGTTTTGGTTTACTTTGTCAGGAAAACGACAGCAATTGCATGCTTCCGAGCACAGCCAGAGACATCCTTGGTAGCAAAGATGGCGTCCGTGGTATAGTTGGCCATACTCTCTTTATACAAGACTCCGGTTTGGTATTACTGGTATTATATCATTACTGCCACAAGTGGTGGAAGAGTGCATTACAACGGGCCATAAGGACCACAACTGAGAAACACATTTTTTTGGGGGGGGTCGGCCCTATGGTTAAGAAACAATGTTTTAGTGCACATTTCAGTTTATTGTCACAAAGTAACTGTAAATAACATTTTAGCATTCTTGCGTGTCATATACGACTATAAAGAGAAGTTAGCCACCGTATAATAAAAACGACATAAAAAAAAAATGTAACGGCGAGGGAGCAGGAATGTGTTTGCAGAGCGAGACTAGCTGCGTTTTATAGAAATTGCTGGAATTCGCCGAGTTAAAGTTTTACGGCTGCCTCGCAACAGGCGGCATGGGAACATAAATGTGGTGGCTTCATGGCCGTGTAATGTTTAACAAGACTCCAAGATGTGCCGTTTGTGTGCAACTTTCTCATATTGTGTACAAAACCCCTAAACCGGTGAAGTTGTCACGTTGTGTAAATGGTAAATAAAAACAGAATACAATGATTTGCAAATCCTTTTCAACTTATATTCAATTGAATAGACTGCAAAGACAAGATATTTAATGTTCCAACCTTGCTTGGATGGCAACATATGTCGCTCCAAAACCTTTCAGCATTAATGGCGTCTTCACAGATGTGTAAGTTACCCATGCCTTGGGCACTAATACACCCCCATACCATCACACATGCTGGCTTTTACACTTTGCGCCTAGAACAGTCCGGATGGTTCTTTTCCTCTCTCGTCCATAGTTTCCAAAAACTATTTGAAATGTGGACTCGTCAGTTCCACTTTGCATCAGTCCATCTTAGAGGAGCTCGGGCCCATCACAGTGTTTCTGGGTGTTGTTGATAAATGGCGTTGGCTTCGCATAGTAGAGTTTTAACTTGCACTTACAGATGTAGCGACAAACTGTAGTTACTGACAGTGGTTTTCTGAAGTGTTCCTGAGCCCATGTGGTGATATCCTTTACACACTGATGTCGCTTTTTGATGCAGTACCGCCTGAGGGATCCAAGGTCACAGGCATTCAATGTTACGTGCAGTGATTTCTCCAGATTCGCAGAACCGTAGATGGTGAAATCCCTAAATTCCTTGCAATAGCTGGTTGACAAAGGTTTTTCTTAAACTGTTCAACAATTTGCTCACGCATTTGTTGACAAAGTGGTGACCCTCGCCCCGTCCTTCTTTGTGAATGACTGAGCATTTCATGGAAGCTGCTTTTATACCCAATCATGGCACCCACCTGTTCCCAATTTGCCTATTCACCTATGGGATGTTCCCAATAAGTGTTTGATGAGCAACCCTCAACTTTATCAACTTTTATTGCCACCTTTCCCAACTTCTTTGGCACGTGTTGCTGGCATCAAAATCTAGAGTTAGTGATTATTTGCAAAAAAATAAATGTTTATCAGTTTGCACATCAAATATGTTGTCTTTGTAGCATACTCAACTGAATATGGGTTGAAAATGATTTGCAAATCATTGTATTCCGTTTATATTTACATCTAACACAATTTCCCAACTCATATGGAAACAGGGTTTGTATATATGTATATATATATATATATATATATATATATATATATATATATATATATATATATATATATATATATATATACATACATACATACATACATACATACATACATACATACATACATACATACATATATATACATACATACATATATATATATATATATATATATATATATATATATATATATACATACATACATACATACATACATACATACATACATACATACATACATACATATATATACATACATACATATATATATATATATATATATATATATATATATATATATATATATATATATATATATATATATATATATATATATATATATATATATATATATATATATATATACAGTCCTCAACTTTTTCAGTCTTTTTTGCCACTTGTGCCAGCTTTTTTGAAGCATGTCGCAGGCATCAAATTCCAAATGCGCTAATATTTACAAAAAATAACCAAAGTTTTCCAGTTCGAACGTTTAGTATCTTGTCTTTGCAGTCTATTCAATTGAGGAGTTCCTGGTTCAATCCCCACCTACTACCAACCTCGTCACGTCCGTTGTGTCCTTGAGCAAGACACTTCACCCTTGCTCCTGATGGTGGTTAGGGCCTTGCATGGCAGCTCCCGCCATCAATGTGTGTGTGAATGGGTGAATGTGGAAATAGTGTCAAAGAGCTTTGAAGGTAGAAAAGCGCTATACAAGTATAACCCATTTACCATTTACCACTATGCTCCCGACTACTCAATGCCGTTGTTTGTTTTTGGGGATTTCTAGAATGTTTTTCCTCTCCGATTAGAAGCAAATGTGAATTTCTGCAAGCATTACTCGATTGCAGTGTTTACGCTCGGCCGTAATCTTGCTTAACATACCAGGGTGACATATTAGGGTGAGATACCTGATGAAAAGTGCTTACTTTTTCACTGACTAATGTCAAAAGCAGAGCCTCCCACACAGGCACAAAGAATGCTCCGCAGACTCGGTCAAATCGCACACGCTGCTTCTCACGTTTTTAGCCCCGCGCTTTTGTGTCAAAGTTTGCATTCCTGCAATATTGAAACATTCTTGTACAGATGTTTTTTTCCTGCAACAACTGTAACTAAGGTGGTAGCACACATGCCGGTGATGAATTTTTCAGAAAAGCGTCGCTCCGAGAAACAAACAAGCAAACAAACCACAAAAAAAAAAAAAAAAAAAAAAAGCTGGTGTTTGCTTGTTTGTCCGACTTTTACCGCGTGTAACGATAAACTTCGCACTGTTTTGTCAGCCGTCGTACTCTGGAGAAGATCAAGTAGTCAAATATTTGCTTTCATTCATTCATCTTTTACTGCTGAAGCTGTTCGGAGGGGGGAGCTGGAGCCTATCCCAGCTGACTATGGCCGAGAAGAAGAAAAGTACAGAGAAATAACAAACAACCATTCATACCTTAAACATACTTGCCAACCTTGAGACCTACCAAATATTTATAGCTAGAATTCACTGAAATTCAAGTATTTCTTATATATATATAAATAAAATAAATACTTGACTTTCAGTGAATTCTAGCTATATATATATATATATATATATATATATATATATATATATATATATATATATATATATATATATATATATATATATATATATATATATATATATATATATAAATAAAATAAATACTTGAATTTCAGTGTTCATTTATTTACACATATACACACATAACACTCCTCTCTACCTATCGTTGTATTTGAAAGTGCAATGCTTTGCAGCCAGTAGCACAGCCTTTGAAGGAGCATAGGTATGGGCAGTGTAATATTCTGGGTTGGAGTCAATAACCAGGCGAGGTGATAAAGTTACGTCTCTTTACTTCATACTTCAGAACCGACTCCCACACTTCCCACAATACAACGTAAACCGTTGGCCAACCAAAAAGTAACCACTTGGTTAGGCCAAGTGGACGTGACGACAGGCTGTCCTCACTCAGGTCCGCACGGACCTGGAGAGGGCGTGCCTTAAGTCCGGCTGGAAATCGGGAGAAATACGGGAGAATGGTTGTCCCGGGAGATTTTCGAGAGAGGCACTGAAATTCCGGGAGTCCCCCGGAAAATCCGGGAGGGTTGGCAAGTATGACTTCAAGCATTAGGTATTTCATTTTGTTTCTTTCACAACCTCTCACACTCAGCAACAGCACGAAGGTCCCGAGTTAAGGTCAACATGACTTAGGTTGCGGTCGTTAAAGGGGCAACAGAGAACTTAAAGTAAGTCCCCATGGAGGTGGACACAGAGCAACTTTTCGATGGTATGACCTCATCTATGGGAACCAAAGGTTGAAACCGATCCTCAGGATAATCCAAGTGAGAGGTGACGTGAAATCATGATGTCAGGAGCATAACATCTTGGCCCTTTGTACGGTAAGTGCCGGCTAGTGCGATGCACACAAAAACTCCCTCAAAGAGAGCAATGGTCCTCAAGGATTGACTCCAAAAAATTCAAAATGATTAGGGTTTTCTACGACCAAACTACCCTGTCCGATTTGTCCAATTTCCTCCACAGACTTATGTTTCTGACTATTTCCTGGAGATAATATCTGACATGCTTCTGAAGCCCTTCATTCCAAACAAAAGAAGACACATGGTGTTGTTTTAAAACAATGCAAAACGTGTTTTCTGTTTGTATCTTCGTACATCAATCAATCAATCAACGTTTGTTTATATGGCCCTAAATCACAAGTGTCTCAAAGGGCTGCACAAGCCACAACGACATCCTCGGTTCAGATCCTACATCAGGCCAAGGAAAAACTCAACCCAATGGGACAATGAGAAACCTTGGAGAGGACCGCAGATGTGGGGACCCCCCCTAAGGCGACCGGTGCAATGGACGTTGAGTGGATCTAGCATAATATTGTGAGAGTCCAGTCCATAGTGGATCTAACATAATAGTGTGAGAGTCCAGTCCATAGTGGATCTAACTTAATAGTGTGAGAGTCCAGTCCATAGTGGATCTAACATAATAGTGTGAGAGTCCAGTTCATAGTGGATCTAACATAATATTGTGAGAATCCAGTCCATAGTGGATCTAACATAATAGTGTGAGAGTCCAGTCCATAGTGGATCTAACATAATAGTGTGAAAGTCCAGTCCATAGTGGATCTAACATAATAGTGTGAGAGTCCAGTCCATAGTGGATCTAGCATAATATTGTGAGAGTCCAGTCAATAGTGGATCTAACATAATAGTGTGAGAGTCCAGTCCATAGTGGATCTAACATAACATTGTGAAAATCCAGTCCATAGTGGATCCAACATAATAGTGTGAGAGTCCAGTCCATAGTGGATCTAGCATAATATTGTGAGAGTCCAGTCAATAGTGGATCTAACATAATAGTGTGAGAGTCCAGTCCATAGTGGATCTAACATAATATTGTGAGAATCCAGTCCATAGTGGATCCAACATAATATTGTGAGAGTCCAGTCCATAGTGGATCTAACATAATAGGGAGAGTCCAGTCCATAGTGGATCTAGCATAATATTGTGAGAGTCCAGTCCATAGTGGATCTAACATGATAGTGAGAGTCCAGTCCATAATTGATCTAACATAATAGTGAGAGAGTCCAGTCCATAGTAGATCTAGCATAATATTGTGAGAGTCCAGTCCATAGTGGATCTAACATAATATTGTGAGAGTCCAGTCCATAGTGGATCTAACATAATAGTGTGAGAGTCCAGTCCATAGTGGATCTAACATAATAGTGTGAGAGTCCAGTCCATAGTGGATCTAACATAATAGTGAGAGTCCAGTCCATAATGGGGCCAGCAGGAGACTATCCCGAGCGGAGACGTCCCCAACCGATGCACAGGCGAGCGGTCCACCCCGGGTCCCGACTTTGAACAGCCAGCGCTTTTCATGACGTGGAGTTTTACGCAGCTTACTGCGAGATTTGTTCTCCCCCGGGATGCAATCGGACTATACCGGACAAGGCTTGAAGGTAGGAAATTTTTTAATTATGACTCTCAAAGAGGTACAAACAAAAAGCGCTCAAGGCGAAGGCACAACTTAACGCAGGAAACAAAAGCTAAGACTTAGCATAAACTATGGACATGAAACAAAAAAACTTGCTAACTGTGGCAGGAATAAACAAAACTTACTTGGCAAGGCATGGAACGAGCATGAAACTATGGCATGAATAGAGCATGAAACAATCACATGAATACAAGCATGAAACTATCATGAAAAGAGCAATGTCGCCCGGACGACTAACTGGCAAAGACAGGCTTAAATAATAGTCTCTTGATTAGCGACAGGTGTGACCCGAACGCAAGAGGCAGGTGAAAATCATAAGTCGTCATGGAAACTAAAACAAACAAGGGTGCACAAAAACAGGAACTCAGAGAGTCCAAAACAAACTGAAAACACAAAAGATGATCCAGACCACGGATTATGACAGCGCTTCATCCATGGCCACCGAACCTGTACCCCCCCCCCCCCCCCCTCCACGAGGGAGAGGGGAGCAGAGCAGAAAAGTAACGGCAGATCAACTGGTCTAAAAGGGGGGTCTATTTAAAGGCTGGAGTATACAAATGAGTTTTAAGACGGGACTTAAATGCTTCTACTGAGGTAGCATCTCTAACTGTTACCGGGATTTGGGGGCGTTTGAATGTGTGACATTTCCCGTCACGACTCCTTGCCCAAGACCTTCCATCCAGGTGCAGTCGAGGGCAAACATCGCAGAAGCAGACAACGCGAGGCCCGGCCCGACAACGTCAAAGAGTGGCCACACCCCAGCAGGCCTACTGCGCTTGGCCAAAGACCGGTGGAGAGCACTGACTGACCAGTCAACCATGGTACACCTATGAGCTCTGGTCCCGGGATGAGTGAGTAGTGAGTGAGAATGTGGGTTCCTATTGGCTGTGATCTTTATGTGGTTTGCATGGGATCTTGAATGAGATTGTGCTGAAAATGTAAATTCCCCTCAGGGATTAATAAAGAATTTCTGAATCTGAATGTTCTTCACGCATATTTTTAATGGATGACTGTGAATTAAACATATGTGCTTATCTGTCTTATAAACACCAAAGAACTAGCGTCTTCTGTTTTTGGTCTATTTCTAATGTTCTGGTTTGGCATGACTTTGCCCTTCAAGGCATGGATGTATGAACATGGGAGCCTTGACCTCAACCCCACCAGATATCTTTGGAAAAAAACTTGAATGAAGATTTTTCTAGAAACCTTAAGGAACTTGAAGGAATTCATGTTCAATTGTACCATACGAATCTAACTGGAACAGAATGTTTGGAGCTGATTCCAGCTCTGCCTGGTCTTTGTCGTCACGTGTTCTTCACTCGGTCTTACCAAATGACCCCTGCCTGCTTTTATGGATTTCTCCATCCCGGTCGGTGCCGTTGTGACCTGGGCAAGACACTTCACCCGGTTTGCTTCCACGGTTGCCCACGATTGGATGCGATACCGATCAAGATGTTGACCCAAGGACGCAACACATGAGACAAACTTTTGCTGACCATGTCTTTTTCTTTTCTTCTCTCGTATCATTGAACTTCGTCTTTCTCTAGCTGTAGTTTTACCCATCAGTTTCTTTTCTGACATTTTAACGGCCAATCATCTCCTTACCTTGTCTCCTGCCTCCTGTGTCTTACCTACTAAGCCATGTTTCCATCGAGTGGGATGCTGAAAAGATTGTTTCCACTGTGGGTGGTGTGTAGCTCGGACGTTCACCTACTTAAACTGTCTGCCGTCTCAGCAGACCAGAGAAGGAAAAGAACTTTAGAAAAACCAAATCCGACAACGGAGGACATGCTTCATTTGGTCATCCTGGCAAAAATCCTCCTGTTTCCTTTTTAGTTGTCACACAGAAAAGACAAATCAACTGATTGAACTGATTAGTTCTACACCTAAGATTTCTTATCCGAAGAAGAGATCTCAGTCTCCTCAGGATTCCTATGCTTTGCCATTCTTGTGCCTTTGATATGTTCATAAATTCTACCTTCTTCACCTGAATTCCCTTTGTCAATCATGTTTATGAATGTTCTAGTTCTTCCAGGTCATTGTAATCTCAGGTTTGTCTTAGAAGACAAACCAAACAGTCCAGTTGCGATCGAGTCAATGCCCTGAGATTACTTTGTCAATCCTGTGCTGGATGTCATTGGGTTTTGTACACCATTACAGTTAGGTCCATGACTGACATGTCCATGTTTATTTGGCTATAAACGAAACACAGGCTGCAACAGCATCGTAACGTTTTGTAACTCTTCTAAACCCGGATTCATCTGAAAATGTAATTTCTCTCCGAAGCAGATTAATTCCAGCCTGACGGTGACTTATTTACGTGCTACGCTGTCAATTGAAGTCACAAAAAATTGACTCGGTGTCATTCACTCTGCTATGTTAAAACCCTAATAAGATTAGTTTCTCACAAAGTCTGATTTTGAGCATAATTTCCAAGTCATTTCTTTGTTAATTGATAATCCTAAATGGCTTCTGGCGGATTAGATTGGGACAGATGAGAAGTTCTGAGCCCTTTGTTTTGAGACTTTCCCGTCAGTGAAGGAAACACTACACGGGATCCGAGATGAAATGTTTAGACTCTGGAAAACACTGAAGAGGATCAATCTTATCAGTTCAAGCTTTGTTGTATTTCATTTCCTGCCTTGTGGAAGTTGGTGCCACGATCCTTGGAACAGTTTTTTTTTTTTCTGTGTTTGTTTCTTCCTGTCTAGCGCTCTTTATTTTCTCTTCACTTCCTGTTTTGGTTTTGTCTTGCAGTGACTTCACCACTGTTTCTTAGTGCTGTTCTCCACAGCTGCTCTTGATTAGTGATCAGGGGACTCACCTGCCTCTGATCCCTTATCTGGAGGGTTTGTTTGCTATTCTCGCTTTCTTTGACCAATGTTAATGGTGTGTCTTTTGATTTTTGCCCGCATAATTAAAATACTTTTTTATCTGCCCTTTGCTTACAGTCTCTGCATGCTGGGGACACACCAACACAATGTGCTAAAACGAAGTAAAATTCAGGCTGATATCGGCAATACCAATACTTTGTGCAATTATACGTAATGTGACTGCTAAAAAATTTTTATTGTGTATTTTCAAATAATAACATATCCATCTCAAAAAAAACAATAGTAACAATTTAAGAAACAAGACCAAAAAACTGGAATGTAATGAGAAAAAGCTGAAACTTTAAACTAATAAATAATAATGATGTACTTAGTTACCTATACCACAATGTTTTGTCTTTGAATATATATAATATCGGTTTTTTTCTTTATAATAAAATATCAAAATTACTTGACTTTTCAGAACGTGGTCCTTGGTGGAAAAACTTTAGACACCCCTGATTTTAAATATAAGAAGCTCCTAAAATAGAAATAAAATATGTTTAAAATATGAACAAAGTGTAGTTAGTATTTATTTTTAGTTTGATTAACTAACTTATTAACTGTTTTTAAAAATCACAAACACCATAATAAACACTTAAATGTGTAACTGAACATAAATATTTTCATACAGGCAACATTTTTTGACGCACTAGACTATGCAGTTAGACAATCGTATTTATTTTATTCTATTCTTAAATGGGAGAAAAAAACAATAGTCAAAATGTAAAAAAAAAAAGAGCAAAAAAAACCCGGTATGTAATGAGAAAAAGCTGAAATGTTCTATAATCATTAATAATAAACTTAGACACCGATATTACATATAGCAACTACAACAGGGGTGTCAAACTTGTTTCAATTGGGGGCCACATCAGTTATGGCTGCCCTTAAAGGGCCACTTGTAACAGTGAATATTAAATACATTTTAAATTGCTTCATTACACAATTATTTATTGTTATAAATTTTTACGTACACTGTAAGAAAAACATGTAGATTTTAGAGTCAAGTTTAGCTGCCGAAATTTGACCATAAAATGTAAAAAAAAATTTAAATGTATACTGTAAATGTAAATGTAAAAACAGTATGACTGTTTACTGTAAAATCTACAGTCCTTGTTTTTACGTTTTATTACTGTAAATGGAAAAACAATATTACACATTTTTTTGTCTCGTGTTTTTACGGTAAAATTCTGGCAACTGAGCTACCAGTTTTTTTTACCGAAAAATAATTTTTACATTGTACAGTTTGATGAATAAGTTGCTTCACAATCATGAGTCAAGGAGATATTTAAGTACTTATTTTGATGGTTGGAATGTGTGATGATAAAATATTTGTTGCAATATTAGATTGAGTTTAAAATATATGAAATTGCATACAGTACATGTATTTTTTTCTGTCAAAATAGAAAGTTGACTTCATTTAGAAACAAATAGACGAATGGTCATTCCAGGCCTTCGCGGGCCACATAAAACAAGGTGGCGGGCCAGATATGGCCCTCGGGCCTTGAGTTTGACACATGGGTACTACAATATCTGTTTTTATCATTTTTTGTTTTTTATCCAAAAATATCAATATGGCCTCCACATACTTCAACTTTTCAGTATGCGGCCCGTGGTGAAAAAGGTTTTGAACCAAATTTGTTACGTAAACGGACCACTCCGGACAGGACGTGCAGGTAGGAACAGGATTTATTTGTAGAACTCAAACAAGTACCAAAAACTGAAAACAAGCCAGAGGACAAATGTGCCGATCGCACTCAAAGCAAACGCTAACACTTAGCATAAGGAATAAGACAAGTAATACTCACGTAACTGTAGCATAAGCAAACAAAGAAGCCAGGCCGACTGACCGGAAAAGGCAGGCTTGAATAATGCCTCTGATTAGTGCTCGGGGAACAGGTGTGCGTCCCGAACACCAATCAGAGGCAGGTGAAAATAATAAGTAGCCAAGGTACCGGTAACTAAACAAACTCAAGGGTGCAAAACAAAACTAACAGAAAATATGCTAACAACCATGCATTAAAACAAAGTCAAATTCAGTAACGTGTCTGCTAAAAATGTATAATTGTGTATTTTTCAAATATGTCTATCTAAAAAAAACAACGGTAAAAATTTAAGAAAAAAGAGCAAAAAACTGTAACGTAATGAGAAAAATTTTAAACTAATAAATAATAATGATGTACCTATACCAAAATGTTTTGTCTTTGAATATATATCATATCTGTTTTAGCATTTCTTTTTTTTAATAATAAAATATCAAAATGTCCCCCCCACACTTGACTTTCAGTAAAGGAAAACGTTTAGACACCCCTGATCTAAAATATTAGAAGAATTATATTTAAAATATTACCAGAGTTTAGTTAGTTGTTTTTTTTACATTAACTAATGTATGAACTGTTTTTAAAAATTACAACCTCCATAATACATAATATATATGGACTGGACTCTCACTGTTATGTTGGATCCACTAGGGACTGTACTTACCACATATGCGATCCTCCCCAAGGTTTCTCATAGTCATTCACATCGACGTCCCTTGTGTGGGCTCTGTGCCGTTTTGGCTTGTGCAGCCCTTTGAGACTTTTGTGATTTAGGGCTATATAAATAAACATTGATTGATTGATTGATTGATAATAAACACTTTTAAATGTGTAACTGAACATTTTAAAAAAAATACACGGATCATGACAAATTTATCAAATGTATCGATATTTTGATTTGAGAATCGATATTAGAGCTTAAAGATCCGGTATCGATATTTCAGTATCGGGCCACGGATCATGACAAATTTATCAAATGTATCGATATTTTGATTTGAGAATCGATATTAGAATCAGAATCAGAATCAGAATCAGCTTTATTGTCATTACGCAGGGTAACGAGATCGAGGCCATTCCATACAGTGCGATAAAACAAATGTACACTCTATACAGAGGGTGAAATTAATATGTACATGAATATCTACATGAAACAGGGTGTTTGGTGGAATGGGTCATTGCACCGAAGAGAAGGCAGTTATGAGGGTCAATGGGGAAGTCTGTTCAGGGTGGTTATGGCCCTGGGGAAGAAGCTGTTCTTTAGCCTGTTCGTCTTGGTTTTAATGCACCTGTAGCGCTTCCCAGAGGGCAGCAGGTGGGACAGGTCAGAGCCAGGGTGGGTGCTGTCCTTGATGATGGCACTGGCTCTGTTGAGGCAGCGGGAGGTGTAGATGTCCATCAGAGAGGGGAGAGGGCGGCCGATGATCTTCTGAGCCGTCTTGACCACTCTTTGCAGCCTCTCCCTGTCTGCTGCAGTGCAGCTGCCGTACCATACTGTAATACAGTAGGTCAGCAGGCTCTCGATGGACGAGCGGTAGAAGGTCAGCAGCAGGTCAGGCTTCAGGTTGTACTTCCCGAGGACTCTCAGGAAGTGTAGCCGCTGCTGAGCCTTCTTGATGATTGCTGTGGTGTTGACTGTCCAGGAAAAAACTAGAGCTTCAAGATCCGGTATCGATATTTCAGTATCGATCGGGACTACGAACGTCACAAATCTTCGCCAGAATACACAGGCGCGAAACGGAAAACAGTCAGTCAACCGATCAATAAATGGGACTTACACCGATGTCCCGCCACTCCAGTTGTAGCGGATGAACCTCTGAGGAAAGATCCCTCTGTCATAACTTACTATTTACACCGCGCCTGTCAGCTGGAGTGAACTTGCTGACTTGCTGAGACCAAGATGACCCGTTTGTCCGGTAGCCCTGCCAGCAGGACTCGGGCCAGCGTATTCTACAAGCTCTGACAGCCACTAAGAAGAGCCCTTGACCCAGAATACCAAACTCCATCCAAGAATAGAAAACAAGCTGATCGTAAAATACGGTAATGGATGGTTTTTGGAATATTTTCATCCCCGAGTGTCAAACAAAGAGTGGTGATGTGTGCTACATCATACCAGTGATGGCACCGAGCTACGTGGGCTCTGTACTCTCTCAGCTCATCAGCTAGAGCAGGGGTCGGCAACCCGCGGCTCTGGAGCCGCATGCGGCTCTTTAGCGCCGCCCTAGTGGCTCTCTGGAGCTTTTTCAAAAATGTATGAAAAATGGAAAAAGATGAGGGGAAAAAATATATTTTTTGTTTTAATATGGTTTCTGTAGGAGGACAAACATGACACTAATTGTTATAACACACTGTTTATATTAAACATGCTTCACTGATTCAAGTATTTGGCGAGCGCCGTTTTGTCCTACTAATTTTGGCGGTCCTTGAACTCACCTTAGTTTGTTTCCATGTATAACTTTCTCCGGCTTTCTAGGACGTGTTTTATGCCACTTCTTTTTCTCTCTCATTTTGTCCACCCAACTGTTAACGTGGTGCGTGAATGCACAAAGGTGAGTTTTGTTGATGTTATTGACTTGTGTGGAGTGCTAATCAGACATATTTGGTTACTGCATTAATGCTAGCTAATCGATGCTAACATGCTATTTAGGCTAGCTATATGTACATATTGCATCATTATGCCTCATTTGTAGCTATATTTGAGCTCATTTAGTTTCCTTTAAGTCCTTTAAATGTATATCTCTTGACACACTATCTGTATGTAATATGGCTTTTAATTTTTTGCGGCTCCAGACAGATTTGTTTTTGTATTTTTGGTCCAATATGGCTCTTTCAACATTTTGGGTTGCCGACCCCTGAGCTAGAGTGCACTCATCATAAATGTGCTATGAAGGAACACATACCCTCGGACAAGGGAAGGGATGACTCACTGTGCCTTCCACCACTGTAAACAAAGAAGTTCTTGGAAGTACTGAACCACTGCTGGAACTCTGGGATTCACAGTTTGTATACGAGTGTCGTACATGATATCCAAACCACGTCACACGGTACTACCCACTCTCTGGTCGACTAATCTGATCCATCAGAGAGACAAACATCCAGTAAGGGAAGTCTTCCAACAGCTGGCCTACCACTCGAGCGGCATCCAGGGCGCTCTCTCGGGGACCGCGAGCTTTTCCAATGCACTAATTGCTCTTCAGATGTTGAGCTGTCTTACTTCTAAGTGTTGACCCGTTGCAAAAAAACCTGCCCAGGGACATCTCAAGAGCACATTTGCAGAACCACTGGATACTGGCTTGTAAAGCTCCTAAGTGCCCGTCTCATTAGAAGAGTGAGGACATGTGTCTTCGCTTGACGGGGGAACATGTGTGCCCATCTGTATGTGTTTGTCTGCGGTTCCTCGCCTGTGCCTGCGAGTGTTCGGGGGAGCCATGTGTGTCCGTCTCTTTGGCTTTGGACCCAATTACTGCCAGGTTGAAATGCTGTATGTATTAAGTGTGCAGCCACGAAGATAATGCTTTAACTCACAGGGAGGTACAGTATTCGCTTGAGGACTAGGTTTGATAATGAAATACAGCACGGGGCCCACACAGATGATAACAGAGTCTGAGAACGGTTTTACGCAACAGGTTGAGGTGACGCAAGACAAACTGCTGAGCATAGGAACGTTTAAGGACATTTTGTTTACCTAATCGGGAAAATTATTTGACAGCTTTCATCAGTGTTAGGACTAGGTTAGCCTACGGCAGTGGTGTCCAAAGTGTGGCCCGGGGGCCATTTGCGGCCCGCAGCACATCATTCTAAAAATGCTAAAACATTTTTTAAATAAAAGAGCAAATAAGTGAAATGCAATCAGAAAAAGTTGCATTGTTGAATCTAATAACACTTTTTTTTTATTTTTATAATTTATCAAAAAATAATAATGAATCAAAATCAATGTTGCTATGAATTATTGACCGATTTTAGGACAAAAAGGACATAAATACAACTAAAAAAACATGGAAAATATGAAAATTATTTCAAAAAAATACATACTAATTATATACTAATACTAATTATTATATTGATTGTTATTATGAATATACTAAACAAAATACATTATATTTTATCTGAAGCTGGTATAGAGATTTAAGTGTTGATTGTAAAAATAAAAATAAAAATTAAAAAAAGCATGACCTTTTTGAGTGGGGCACTTTTGGATCCCCAAGAATTTTATTGGAATTAAAAAAATCCATTTTGCTATTAATTATTGACCGATTTAAGGACCCAATTACTTCACATCAAATATTCCACTTTGAAAATATTTTTGGGAAAAATACTGTATATTTATTTTTGCCCCAAAAAATTGGATTTTGACAAAAAGCTCATAAAATGTATATATATATATATATATATATATATATATATATATATATATATATATATATATATATATATATATATATATATATATATATATATATATATATATATATATATATATATATATATTTGAAGTTGATCGAACTTCAAATATGAAGTTGAATTAGAGATTCAAGCGTTTGATAAAAAATAAATAATATATGACTTATTTTTAACCTTTTTTAAGACTGAAACCCTTTTGGGTCCCTAGGACCTAACTTGAGGGAGGCCCAAAGGTTAAAAAAAAAAAAGTGTATATTGAAGAATTTTATTGGAATCAAAAAAATCAATTTTGCTATTAATTATTGACCTATTTAAGGATCCAATTACTTCACATCAAATATTCCACTTTGAAAATGTTTTTGGGAAAAATACTGAAAATTTATTTTTGCCCCAAAAAATTGGATTTTGACAAAAAGCTCATAAAATGTAAAAAAAAATAAAAAAATAAAAAAATAAAATAACAAAAAAAAAAAATAAAAAAAAAAAAAAATATATATATATATATATATATATATATATATATATATATATATATATATATATATATATATATATATATATATATATATAATTGAAGTTGATCGAACTTCAAATATGAAGTTGAATTAGAGATTCAAGGGTTTAATAAAAAATAAATAATATATGACTTATTTTTAACCTTTTTTAAGACTGAAACCCTTCTGGGTCCCTAGGACCTAACTTGAGGGAGGCCCAAAGGTTAAAAAAAAAAGTGTATATTGTATAGGTTTTGAAAATGAAATTATATCAAAATGTGCGTGCTTTGATTTTTCAGTGTGCGGCCCTCGTGGAAAAAGTTTGGACACCCCTACCCTACGGAAACGCAGTACGGCACGACTATTCAACCGGCCAAATCCGGCCCGGGAATGAGTACACCCCCCCACGCCCCCCGAGTTCAGTTCAAAACGTGGTCGACAAAAATCTTTGCAGCAAATTCCTAAAAACACCAGCGTGCCCTTGTTTTTTAGAGGAACTTGGACCAGCATAACCGCGTTGGCAGATCCTTGCATTGGCGTTTTAACCTTGCGAGCAAACATAGAACACTGGGGTCCTAACTTGTGTTTCATCAATCATCAATCAATCAAAGTTTATTTATATAGCCCATAATCACAAGTGTCTCTAAGGGCTGCACAAGCCACGACGACGTCCTCGGCTCAGATCCCACATCAGGGCACGAAAAAACCCAACCCAATGGGCACAATGAGAAACCTCGGAGGGGACCGCAGATGTGGGCGACCGGTGCAAAAGGGGTCCACAAAAAAATTGCATTGTTGGCTTTATTTTAACAAAAAAATCTTAGGGCACATTAAAGATGTTTCTTATTGTTAGTTTGTCCTTAAATAAAATAGTGAACATACTAGACAACTTGTCTTTTAGTAGTAAGTAAACAAACAAAGGCTCCTAATTAGTCTGCAGTAACATATTGTGTCATTCCCATTCTATTATTTTGTCAAAATTATTAAGGACAAGCTGTAAAAATTGATTATAAATCCATTTGTTCATTTACTGTTAATATCTGCTTATTTTCTGTTATATTCTTATTTTCTATTTTCTCAATTTTTGTTTCATCTGACTACAGAACTTTCCTCCAGAAGGTCTTATCTTTGTGGAACAAAAATGGAGCTGTTTGGCCACAATACCCAGCAATATGTTTGGAGGAGAAAAGGTGAGACCTTTAATCCCAGGAACACCATGCCGACCGTCAAGCATGGTGGTGGTAGTATTATGCTCTGGGCCTGTTTTGCCGCCAATGGAACTGGTGCTTTACAGAGAGTAAATGGGACAATGGAAAACAAGGAGGATTACCTCCAAATTCTTCAGGACAAGCTAAAATCATCAGCCCGGAGGTTGGGTCTTGGGCGCGGTTGGGTGTTCCAACAGGACAATGACCCCAAACACACGTAAAAACTGGTAAAGGAATGGCTAAATCAGGCTAGAATGAAGTTTTTGGATTGGCCTTCCCAAAGTCCTGACTTAAACGTGTGGACAATGCTGAAGAAACAAGTCCATGTCAGAAAACCAACACATTTAACTGAACTGCACCAATTTTGCCAAGCTGTAAAAATTAATGATTAATCTACTTGTTCATTTACTGTTGATATCTGCTTACTTTCTCTTAACGTGTTCTATCTACACTTCTGTTACAATGTAATAATCAATTATTCTTCTGTTGTTTGATACTTTACATTAGTTTTGGATGATACCACAAATTTAGGTATCGATCCGATACCAAGTAGTTACAGGATCATACATTGGTCATATTCAAAGTCCTCATGTGTCCAGGGACGTATTTCCTGAGTTTATAAACATAATATGAATTTTTTAAAATCTAAAGAAGATTTAGGATGCTAAAAAATATCGATGTTATCATAGTAGTATCGACTAGATACGCCCGTACTTGGTATCATTACAGTGGATGTCAGGTGTAGATCCACCCGTGGCGTTTGTTTACATTGTGACGCCGGTGAGCTAATGTATCCTCCTACGGTGTGTAGTGAAGCATGTTTAGCTATTCTTCGACAGTAATATACTTACTTTATTTGTCGCCATGGAGGCGAGAATTAGTGATTTCGAAGTAGCTACAACACTGCGGCTGGACTTTAGCCGCTAGCTAGCTAGCCATGTCTTAAAGCACCTCTTCCTGAGGGCGTTTCAGTGTTATAACTTCACCTTTATCTTTACTTTTTAAGCCAAAATGCGTCCGTTCTCCCTTTTCTGTCTACACACTGTGTCTGCTTGTAAGTACTCCGTGATTGTGCGCTGCCGAACATGCTCCTCTGCTCGTAAAACCAGCAATTACCCGATGTGACGACGACGGGGCGGGACCGGTACTTTTTAGAGGCGGTATAGTAACGAACATGATTCATTAGTGTCCTGGGCATGACGTTAAAGTGCATCCGGTAGGGGAGGTTCCTCTATGGGATCTTGGGGAACTAGGAGGTTAACCCCTTTACTACTGTTTACCCCAGGTGGCCCTTGGCAAAGGCCTAGTACCTGACTGCCCCCTAGCCAGGGATACGGTGAAGACCTCAACGGCGGAGCAGGCGGAAGACGGTAGATTTAAGAACTACCACAACGGCTGTGATGGCGGAAGAAGTCGTCTTGGACTCCATGCGCCGCATCCTCGACCGTCAGGGACCGGGGAGTGGCCGCGTGGACCCCCGCTACGCCGTCTCTACTGCAGACCAGGGTGTTGATGCCGACAGTCACCTCGTTGACCGCCGCCGCGCTGTTCGCCGCTGTACTGTTCGCCGCTGTACTGTTCGCCCCCGGGCCGTTGTCTTCATCAATGTCTGGATCGTCCTCCGTTGCCGACCGTGTCGATGAACGGGGTGAAGACCTCTGTCGAGCCGACGATCGCTGGAGCACAGGTGAGCTCGGGTTGTGATGAGCAGATAGGAGGTCCTGTAGCTAAGTTAGCTTCAATGGCGTCGTTAGCAGTAGCATTGCTAGGCTTCGCCAGGCGGGACAACATTAACCGTGTGGTTACAGGTCCAGGGTTAAGTTCAGTGTCTCCTGAGAGTAGAAGTAATAGTAGTATTGTTGATCTTCGGTGTATCCTTCAAGTCTGGGGCATGTTTCTTCTGTTTCGATCTGCAGTCAAGCACGAGGCTATCACGTTAGCTCCGAAGCTAAAGTGCTTCGCCGATGTATTGTCGATAAGATAAAAATCACTGTGATTGTCCATTTCGCGTTCACGACTCTCAATTTCAAGAGGCTAAAGTATCCGATGTGGTTTAAAATACAAATCCGTGATCCACAGCTGCTGACCCGTCTCCGCTCGGGATGGTTTCCTGCTGGCCCCACTATGGACCGGACTTTCGCTGATGTGTTGGATCCGCTGTGGACTGGACTTTCACAATATAATGTCAGACCCACTCGACATCCATTGCCTTCGGTCTCCCCTAGAGGGGGGGGTGGGGGGGGGTACCCACATACGCGGTCCTCTCCAAGGTTTCTCATAGTCATTCACATTGACGTCCCACTGGGGTGAGTTTTTCCTTGCCCGTATGTGGGCTCTGTACCGAGGATGTCGTTGTGGCTTGTGCAGCCCTTTGAGACACTTGTGATTTAGGGCTATATAAATAAACATTGATTGATTGATTGATTGATTGATTGAAAAAGGAGGAAGTGTGGGATCATCCGAGTAGTTCTTTGTATTCTCGAGTGGGAGCGAAAGAAAATGCGACTGCTCATCTCAGCGTCCGGAACTAACTCTCGATCTCAATCAATCAATGCCACTGGACCCTGACCCGATTCTGTCAAGAATCGTGTGGTGGACTGTCTGTGCACCAGTCTCCCCATGTTAAAAAACTAAGTCATGCACAGGCGTCCTCCATAAAGGGATACACTCCTACCAGGAGGATCGTCATACTCGTTCGAGTGACTGCCGATGATGATGATGAGTAACGAACATGATTCATTAGTACCGCGGTACTATACTTATACCAGTATACCGTACAACCCTAGTGTAGATCATCTTTGAAGTAGATTGCTGAGGGCATTATCAGGTTAAGAGATGAGTTGCTGTACATTCGAAAAGCGGCTTCTTGTTCCAAATACCCGAACCAGGTTTTTCAAGCTTTTAGTGATGTTCTACAGTCTACACCTTGCAAAATACTTGAAAAGTACGCATCACAAACGAGATTGCCTTGTCACGAGGACAAGTTCACTGGGGCAAGAGTCAGCTTGGGTGGAGCTGAGAGAGAGTAAAAGGAGATTTTGAAAGATCCACAATTAAAGTGTATCTCTTTGAAATCCCGGTCCGGGCTTGGCCACTTCATTCAAGCTTTCCGCTCCCTCGGGACCTATTATCTGATCTGGAGGGGGAAGTGAAGTTTACACTGCTGATAGCTGCCCTGAATGATGCAGCCTGCACACGAGTAAGGGGGGGGATGACTCCGATGACCTCCGTGACCAGTGAGAACACACACAACTGTAATGACTGCCCCATTGACAAAGATGGAAAGGCGCCAGGAGACTGGAGAGGGTGGCATTTAAAGTCCCTCGTTCTCCCCGTCTTGTTGACCGAACCAAGTGGCAATTCAGCTACTGTGTGGAACAATTTCAATCAATCAATCAATCAATGTTTATTTATATAACCCTAAATCACAAGTGTCTCAAAGGGCTGCACAAGCCACAACAACATCCTCGGTTCAGATCCCACATAAGGGCAAGGAAAAACTCACAACCCAGCGGGATGTCAATGAGAATGACAATGAGAAACCCCTCTAGGGGAGACCGGATGCAATGGACGTCGAGTGGGTCCAGCATAATATTGTGAAAGTCCAGTCCATAGTGGATCTAACATAATAGTGAGAGTCCAGTCCATAGTAGATCTAACATAATAGTGAGAGTCCAGTCCATAGTGGGGCCAGCAGGAGACCATCCTGAGCGGAGACGGGTCAGCAGCGCAGAGATGTCCCCAACTGATGCACAGGCAAGCGGTCCACCCTGGGTCCCGACTCTGGACAGCCAGCACTTCATCCATGGCCACCGGACCTGTGCCCCCCCTCCACAAGGGAGAGGGGGGCAGAGCAGAAAAGAAAAGAAACGGCAGATCAACTGGTCTAAAAAGGGGGGTCTATTTAAAGGCTAGAGTATACAAATGAGTTTTAAGATGGGACTTAAATGCTTCTACTGAGGTAGCATCTCTAACTGTTACCGGGAGGGCATTCCAGAGTACTGGAGCCCCAATAGAAAACACTCTATAGCCCGCAGACTTTTTTTGGGCTCTGGGAATCACTAATAAGCCAGAGTTCTTTGAACGCAGATTTCTTGCCGGGACATATGGTACAATACAGTCAGCAAGATAGGATGGAGCTTGACCGTGGAGTATTTTATACGTAAGTAGTAAAACCATAAAGTCGCATCTTAAGTGCACAGGAAGCTAGTGCAGGTGAGCCAGTATAGGCGTAATATGATCAAACTTTCTTGTTCTTGTCAAGAGTCTAGCAGCCGCATTTTGTACCAACTGTAATCTATTAATGCTAGGCATAGGGAGACCCGAAAATAATACGTTACAGTAATCGAGACGAGACGTAACGAACGCATGAATAATGATCTCAGCGTCGCTAGTGGACAAAATGGAACGAATTTTAGCGATATTACGGAGTTGAAAGAAGGCCGTTTTAGTAACACTCTTAATGTGTGACTCAAACGAGAGAGTTGGGTCGAAGATAATACCCAGATTCTTTACAGAGTCGCCTTGTGTAATTGTTTGCTTGTCAAATGTTAAGGTAGTATTATTAAATAGGTGTCGGTGTCTAGCAGGACCGATAACCAGCATTTCCGTTTTCTTAGCGTTGAGTTGCAAAAGGTTAGCGGACATCCATTTCCCTTGTGGATCATTAAAGTTTGTCTAAGTCTAAGTCTATAGTGGCCTCGCATCCAACCCTGGTCTGTTAGAGCATAAACTCTTAACCGTTTCACACACCTGTGACCTCTGCGTCGTAAACATGTTTTATGGCGAGTTCTAGGAAAAGGCACTAATTGAGCTAAAAAGGCATGTTTTAAAGGGATTTGGTGAGGTTTGACCTTGTAGCCTAATGAAATGTTTCCAAAAAACCAGAGGGGCAGATTCTAAGAATTCGAAGAACCTCGAGGTGTATGAAACTCATCAGCTTGTGAACCAAAAGACCTCATTTCCAGCAAGCCCCATGGTTGAAGACCGTATGTCTGATGTTGTTTAAGATTAGATTTTGATTGGACCCCCCCTCCCCAGGCCCCCAAAACCAGATCTTTACACAGATTCTTACACCCCGGGCAGTTACCATAAAAGCAATCATTAGGTCACCTTAAAAGTCCTGATTGCCCCCAACATACAACAAATCCTTCATCTCCTATACATGTCGCGTTCGGGTCTCACAGTAGCGATAGGGTCGTTATCCCAGGATGAGGAAGGACAGGTATCAGTAGAAGTGGCGTGCCGGTAAGAATCTTTCAATTCCAATGACAAGGCAAAAATACAAAAACGTGTAACTCGGAGGCAAAGCCCAAAGCAAAACTTAGTTTAGCATGATAACAAAGTCATGAACATAAAGCAGTTATGAAGAAACTCCTAAATTCCTTGCAATAGCTCGTTGAGAAATGTCGTTCTTAAACTGTTGGACAAGGTAGTTAAACAAATAGAGAATGATTCATTCGGACTCCCGAACGAAATACGAATACGATGGAAGAAAATAAAGCAGGTACATTAAAGGCCTACTGAAAGCCACTACTACCGACCACGCAGTCTGATAGTTTATACATCAATGATGAAATCTTAACATTGCAACACATGCCAATACGGCCGGGTTAACTTATAAAGTGCAATTTTAAATTTCCCGCTAAACTTCCGGTTGAAAAAGTCTTTGTATGATGACGTATGCGCATGACGTCACTAGTTAAACGGAAGTATTGGTACACCTTTGAATCCAATACAAAAAAGCTCTGTTTTCATCTCATAATTCCACAGTATTCTGGACATCTGTGTTGGTGAATCTTTTGCAATTTGTTTAATGAACAATGGAGACTGCAAAGAAGAAAGTTGTAGGTGGGATCGGTGTATTAGCGGCTGGCTGTAGCAACACAACCAGGAGGACTTTGACTTGGATAGCAGACGCGCTAGCCGACGCTAGCCGCCGACCGCACGGATGATTGGGTGAAGTCCTTCGTCCTTCCGTCGATCGCTGGAACGCAGGTGAGCACGGGTGTTGATGAGCAGATGAGGGCTGGCTGGCGTAGGTGGAGCGCTAATGTTTTTATCATAGCTCTGTGAGGTCCCGTTGCTAAGTTAGCTTCAATGGCGTCGTTAGCAACAGCATTGTTAATCTTCGCCGAGCTGGAAAGCATTAACCGTGTATTTACATGTCCAGGGTTTAATAGTATTGTTGATTTTCTGTCTATCCTTCCAGTCAGGGGTTTATTTCTTTTGTTTATATCTGCATTTGAGCCCGATGCTATCACGTTAGCTCCGTAGCTAAAGTGTTTTGCCGATGTATTGTCGTGGAGATAAAAGTCACTGTGAATGTCCATTTCGCGTTCTCGACTCTCATTTTCAAGAGGATATAGTATCCGAGGTGGTTTAAAATACAAATCCGTGATTCACAATAGAAAAAGGAGAAAGTGTGGAATCCAATGAGCCAGCTTGTACCTAAGTTACGGTCAGAGCGAAAAAAGATACGTCCTGCACTGCACTATAGTCCTTCACTCTCACTTTCCTCATCCACAAATCTTTCATCCACGTTTAAATTAATGGGGTAATCGGTCCGAATCGCTCTCGCTGCTGGTGTGAACACTGGGGAAATGTGAGCAGCCCTCCAGCTTGTGACGTCACGCTACTTCCGGTACAGGCAAGGCTTTTTTTTATCAGCGACCAAAAGTTGCAAACTTTATCGTCGATGTTCTCTACTAAATCCTTTCAGCAAAAAAATGGCAATATCGCGAAATGATCAAGTATGACACATGGAATGGATCTGCTATCCCCGTTTAAATAAAAACATTTAATTTCAGTAGGCCTTTAAAGGCGAATAATAAAGCATACACAAACCTCTTCACGCAACTGGTAAGCTTCTCCAGAACAACAGCAACATTCGTTACGTGGACCCCGACATAAACAAGTTGAAAAACGTATTCGGGTGTTATCATTTAGTGGTCAATTGTGTGGAATATGTACTGTACTGTACAATCTACTAATACAAGTTTCAATCAATTCAATCAATCAATCAATCAATCAATCAAGAACAGTATCGGCCGGACTTAAAACTAGGGATGATGTTTGATAAGGAATTATCGAGTTCGAGCCTATTATCGAATCCTCTTATCGAACCGATTCCTTATCGATTCTCTTATCGAGTCCAGATAGGTTGTTGTATATGGAAAAAAATACACAATATTTGGTTTAACAAAAGCTCACTTTTATTATATAATAAAAAAAATAAAATGTAATAAATAAATAAATATTGACTGCTACCCACCTAAAAAAATTAAATAAAATAAATAAATATTGACTGTTGTTACCCAAAGTATATTAAGTGGGATTTTTCAGAGAAACAAATATATACAGTAACACAAAAACAAGCTGTCTCTGTGATCACTATAGGTGTATAAATAATAATATAGTGTTAAATAAAATCAGTCCCTTGGGCACAAAACTGAAAATAATACAGCTCTCCAAAAAGTGCACTTCTGCTGCTATTGGAACATAACTGTTTGTTATGATGCTTTGACATTTTTGCACTTTATTCCTTTATTGAAAAAAAATTCTATGAAGAGAAAAGTTATTTGCAAATGTGGTTACAATGTTAAAAAATGAAAAGTCAAAGCTAAAAAAAGAAATACACTTTTTTGAGTTAACATTATTTCTTTATAGGGGGAAAAATGTTATGAGCTAGAGAATATAACAACTACACTACCCAGCATGCAACGGGAGTTACGAGCATGCGCGGTAGCCCCGAAAAGTGTTGCATGTTGCCACGCTGTGAAAGTAAACGTCAAGAACTCAGCCAACACGCCTCGTCTGCATTATTTATAATTAGACAGACAACACATCTACAGTGTGATTTTGTTTTGTTTGCAAGGAAAGAAAAACAAAAGTTAAAAAAGGGAGATATGTTGTATATATATGTATGTGCTGCGGTTGTTTTAAGAACGTTGCGACAGCTGCCGTAAAGGAGGTGCGTTGCTAGCCTGGTTGCTATGTTTCCGGTTGGTCGTAAAAGTGTTCGTCATGTGTTTTACCCTGCTAAAATCTCTCAGTAAAGTTATTCGATGGATTATACCTTTTGTTTTGAACTTTATTACACCTTGGAGCACTTTTTCCCGTCCATTGTTTTCCTGCTTTCGCTATCTGCGCCTAATGACTGAGCTACGTGACGTCATTTCTTGTGATGTCCCACGGAGCATTTCTGGTCGGGACGGGATTCGAATAAAGAATCAACTCTTTTCCTTTACTACAGTGGTCTCGATAACGGGTACCGGTTCTCACAAAGGGATTCGAGTCCGAGGACTCGGTTCTTTTCTTATCAAACAACCGGGAAAACCGGTTTCGAGTATCATCCCTACTTAAAACTTCTTCCATCAGTCCAGAGAGCCTTTTGAATGAACTCAGAAACATTCAAAAGTTTTGTTTCCATGATTGTCCGTGCAAAATTTCCTTCGAAACAACTCTCTACCGACAGTCTTTCTTTGGTTTGGACCCGCATCCGTCTTGGTGTTAGTGTCATGGTCGTAGAGCAATCTACGATCGTTTCTTGAAGTTGTCTGCTATTTAACATCAGTTTAGCCCAGTGGTTCTTAACCTGGGTTCGATCGAACCCTAGGGGTTCCGTGAGTCGGCCTCAGGGGTTCGGCGGAGCAACTCATAGTGTAAATAAAAACTTCTTCCTATCGGCGTATTATGGATATCCCCAAAGAATGTTCCCTCTAATTTTCTATCTGATTTGCAGGTGTATAATTTGTTGTGAGTTCATGCACTGTTTTGGTTTTGTTCTTTAAACAAGGTGATGTTCATGCACGATTCATTTTGTGTAAAAAAAACATATAACTTTGTCTTGAATTTGAAAAAAACAAAAACATTTTATTTTTTACTAAAGAAGGGTTCGGTGGATGCACATATGAAACTGGTGGGGTTCGGTATCTCCAACAAGGTTAAGAACCACTGGTTTAGCCATTAGAGACATCGGGTACAACAAGAACTGCGCCGCAGATGCCTTGTTGTGGCGTCACGTCATAGGTTGTCCGGAAAGGCAACGCGACGTATGACCAATAGTGGCATTAGAGAGTGTGCATGGACACTGGGACTTCACATGTAGGTGTGAAAATACCCCAAAAAAATGAACTCAGACTAATTTAGTGCATGGAAACGTAGTCAATGATCCAGCAGGCAAACGCATTTTCATTGAGATTGCACCAGCAGGTGCAAATGAGCCTCCCTAATTAATAGCTCAGGGCGCTGATTACACACAACTAATTGGCTGTAAAGTCATTGGCCGGCTGCCGGCGTTTATCACAACAAAAGGTCACACGAGTTATGAGAAAACACCTGCAGTGATGAAGCTGGGACGACTCGGAGGTCTGTTGCAAGGCGTGAAGTGTTTGGAGACGGGTGACATTATTGTCTGGAACAGACCATTTTTAGCCCGGAGCATACTTGCCTACCCTCCCGAATTTTCCGGGAGACTCCCGGAATTTCAGTGCCTCTCTCGAAAATCTCCCGGGACAACCATTCTCCAGAATTTCTCCCGATTTCCAGACGGACTTAAGGCACGCCCCCTCCAGGTCCGTGCGGACCTGAGTGAGGACAGCCTGTCGTCACGCCCGCTTGGCCAACCAAAAAGTAACCACAGAACACTATACCGTATAGTGTTCTGTGGTTACTTTTTGGTTGGCCAACGGTTTACGTTGTATTGCGCACCCTGACGGCAAGTGTGGGAGTCGGTTCTGAAGTATGAAGTAAAGAGACGTAACTCCGTCACCTCGCCTGGTTATTGACTCCAACCCAGAATATTACACTGCCCATACCTATGCTCCTTCAAAGGCTGTGCTACTGGCTGCAAAGCATTGCACTTTCAAATACAACAATGAGTAGAGAGGAGTGTTATGTGTGTGTATATGTGTAAATAAATGAACACTGAAATTCAAGTATTTATTTTATTTATATGTATATAAAGCCCTTTGAGACACTTGTGATTTAGGGCTATATAAATAAACATTGATTGATTGATTGATTGATATATATAATTTAAAAAAAAAAAAATATATATATATATATATATATATATATATATATATAAGAAACATTTGAATTTCAGTGTATTCTAGCTATAAATCTCCCGATTTTGGCCCGGAGAAAAGTTAATACCGTGCAATTTTTATTGCTTCGTAAATCCTGGATATTTCCAAACGGCTTATAGGTCCTGTGATTGGGAAAGGTTGGTACAGCGTCTTATATATTTTATTGATAGCGTTGATGCAACTCAAACTCCACATTTTCACAACAGTTACTGTAACACCGGCCTGAACAGTGGCACTCTTGATCGAAATAATACCTTTTTTCTAACCAAAAGTCAGTCAACACTCCGTCTTATCTCCATGACGAACCTGTGATGTTAATTCATGTTAAAGATTGTCAACATTCTTACGAGTGTAAAAATAGGTTAATAGCTGAAAAACATAGTGTCTTAACTTTGAAAATTAGTTGGGTTGTAAGTAGTAGTACTTGGTCAACAGCCAAACAGGTCACACTGAGGGTGTCCGTATAAACAACTTTAACACTGTTACAAATATGCGCCACACTGTGAACAAGAATGACAAACACATTTCGGGAGAACATCCGCACCGTAACACAAGATAAACACAACAGAACAAATACCCAGAACCCCTTGCAGCACTAACTCTTCTGGGACGCTACAATATACACCCCCTGCTACCCCCTAACCCGCCCACCTCAACCTCCTCATGTTCTCTCAGGGAGAGCATGTCCCAAATTCCAAGTTGCTGTTTTGAGGCTTGTTAAAAAAAATAATGCACTTTGTGACTTCAATAATAAATATGGCAGTGCCATGTTGGCATTTTTTTTCCATAACTTGAGTTGATTTATTTTGGAAAACCTTTGTTACATTGTTTAATGCATCCAGCGTGGCATCACAACAAAATTAGGCATAATAATGTGTTAATTCCACGACTGTATATATCGGTATCGGTTGATATCGGCATCGGTAATTAAGAGTTTGACAATATCGGAATATCGGATATCGGCAACAAAGCCATTATCGGACATCTCTAATTGTAACATATGAAAATTTCTTATCTCAATTATTGTGACCAAAATTGTACTGTAGCATCTACCCAAAAAGTACTTCTACATGCACACCGAAATCTTTAACCAACCTTTATATAAAAAGAAATACCGTATTGTTCGGACTATAAGACTAAAATCCTTTCATTTTCTCAAAACTGGACAGTGCGCCTTATAACCCGGTGCGCCTAATGTACGGAATAATTCTGGTTGTGCTGACCGACCTCGAAGCTATTTTATTTGGTACATGGTGTAATGATAAGTGTGGCCAGTAGATGGCAGTCACACATAAGAGATACGTGTAGACTGCAATATGACGGCAGTAAACAACACCAACATTGTATATGTTCCATTGAGAATATAGACGCTCAAAAATCTATCAAAATGTTTTAGTATGACTTTGGTAAGCTATGAAGCCGCACCGCTTGATGGATTGTACTGTGCTTCAACATGGGAGTATTATTATGGTGTGTGTATAAGGTAAGATGTTTTGTTTTGCAATATTATGCAAAAGCAACTTTTCTTACCTTCTGGTACTTGCTGATCTGTATTTGTGATCTGCATACGCCGTAGTCATTAAGCTTCTTCTTTCTTCAAAATAGCCACCCTTTTTTTTCAATTTTTCGAATAAGTGATTGTACTGCAAAAAAAAAAAAAAAAGGAATTACTCCCTGTGTATATGTATGTGTGTATATATATATTTATATGTATGTATGTGTGTGTATGTGTGTATATATATATATATATATATATATATATATATATATATATATATATATATATATATATATATATATATATATATATATATATATATATATATATATATATATATATATATAAATATATATATATGTATATGTATATGTATATGTATATATGTGTATATATATATATATATATATATATATATATATATATATATGTATATGTATATATATATATATGTATATGTATATATATATATGTGTATATATATATATATATATATATATATATGTGTATATATATATATATATATATATATATATATATATGTGTATATATATATATATATATATATATATATATATGTATATATATATATATATATATATATATATATATATATATATATATATATATATATATATATGTATCTGTTTATATATTATTTTATTTCTGATTATTATTATTATTAATGTATTATTAATACCTTTTTTTTTCTTTTTTTTTTTTCTTCTGTTTATTTAATCGATGTATTTGTAGATATTACTTTTTGTTGTTGTTGTTGTTTTATTTTTTGGGGGCAGAGGGGTGGGTGGTATGGATGGGATATAAACAAAAATATTTTGACATTTAGGGCAGACAATAGATATATGATTAATGTGAATATGACGTAATGGATAGGAATGTCTGATGCTGGATGTCAATAAAAAAAATAAAAAAATAAAAAAATAAAAAAATAAAAATAGCCACCCTTTGCTCTGATTCCTGCTTTGCACACTCTTGGCATTCTCTGGATGAGCTTCGAGCACACCTGTGAAGTGAAAACCATTTCAGGTGACTACCTCTTAAAGCTCATGGAGAGAATGCCAAGAGTGTGCAAAGCCGTAATCAGAGCAAAGGGTGGCTATTTTGAAGAAACTAGAATATAAAACATGTTTTCAGTTATTTCACCTTTTTGTGTTAAGTACATAAAACTCCACATGTGTTCATTCATAGTTTTGATGCCTTCAGTGACAATCTACAATGTAAATAGTCATGAAAATAAAGAAAACGCATTGAAATGAGGAGAAGGTGTGTCCAAACTTTTGGCCTGTGCTGTACACACAAACAGTTATAAACAAATAGACAAATGATTAATTGTAGTCTATATCAGAATAGGTTGGATGCTGTACATTACGAGTGTACAGTATATATATATATATCTATATGTATATGTGTATGTGTGTGTGTAGGGGGCGGGGGTGCATCAATGGGGCCGGGCCGCCCGCTCTTTGATCCCCCACATAACAAAGCACCAATAAAGGCTTTCATACAAGCTGTATTGTCCCACCGAGGGGGCTATAGTTCATAAAGCCATTGCCATTATCCCCTCTCAATCCTTTTTCCAGCACCTACTTAATACCCCTAACCACTACTGTATATGGCTCTGCTGCTTGCCAGTTTGCATTTTCTCACTTCCATCAACTATTAAGTCCCCCGCCATGTTAAGATTAACTCACTAGTGGCCCCGGGGCAGTTATTTTCTATATGGCCCCCCGCTTCACTGTCAGGGTCACTAATGTATTCCGCACTGCTGCAAATTCCCACCGCACCTAAACCCGGATTAACGGCAAAACTGTGGCATAAACACGCTACATGATCGTGGCGAAGAGTGGAAGTTTGTGATATTTTATTTAAATCAGTCAGTTAATAAAATATGATGGCATAAAAGTTCACATAAAATCAATAATAATAATAATAATTCAATAATAAAGTGGTTGATTCAAATTAGGAACATGTAACACAACCTACACACCACTTTGCAAAAATGCTAAAAGGTTCATTATTTCTGGTGGCGGAAAACCCAAACATGGAACACTTTAGTGATGTGCGATACCACTGATTTTCTTTACGATTCGATACCAAGTAAAATTCAGGCTGGTATCGGCGAAACCGATACTTTGTGCAAATATAGACTTAGACTTAGATAAACTTTATTGATCCACAAGGGAAATTGTGATATATACCTAACATACTATAACTATACATACATACATACATAACTATACCTAACATGTTTAAATTAAAAAAAATATGTATTTGCAAATAATATCTATCTAAAATATAACAGTGATAATAAGAGCAAAAAATTGGAATGTATTGAGAAAAACTGACATTTTTAAAGTAATGATAATAATAAACTTTGCCACTTAACATATATATATACACTACCGTTCAAAAGTTTGGGGTCACATTGAAATGTCCTTATTTTTGAAGGAAAAGCACTGTACTTTTCAATGAAGATAACTTTAAACTAGTCTTAACTTTAAAGAAATACACTCTATACATTGCTATTGTGGTAAATGACTATTCTAGCTGCAAATGTCTGGTTTTTGGTGCAATATCTACATAGGTGTATAGAGGCCCATTTCCAGCAAATATCACTCCAGTGTTCTAATGGTACAATGTGTTTGCTCATTGGCTCAGAAGGCTAATTGATGATTAGCAAACCCTTGTGCAATCATGTTCACACATCTGAAAACAGTTTAGCTCCTTACAGAAGCTACAAAACTGACCTTCCTTTGAGCAGATTGAGTTTCTGGAGCATCACATTTGTGGGGTCAATTAAACGCTCAAAATGGCCAGAAAAAGTGAACTTTCATCTGAAACTCGACAGTCTATTCTTGTTCTTAGAAATGAAGGCTATTCCACAAAATTGTTTGGGTGACCCCAAACTTTTGAACGGTAGTATATATATATATATATATATATATATATATATATATATATATATATATATATATATATATATATATATATATATATATATATATGTATATAACACATTTTTAAAAATAAATAAATATAAATATATATATTTATATTTATTTATTTTAAAAAATGTGTTATAAGTGACACAGTGTTATAAGTCACTTATAACATAATACATTTTGGACGGCGTGGCGAAGTTGGTAGAGTGGCCGTGCCAGCAATCGGAGGGTTGCTGGTTACTGGGGTTCAATCCCCACCTTCTACCATCCTAGTCACGTCCGTTGTGTCCTTGGGCAAGACACTTCACCCTTGCTCCTGATGGCTGCTGGTAGCGCCTTGCATGGCAGCTCCCTCCATCAGTGTGTGAATGTGTGTGTGAATGGGTGAATGTGGAAATAGTGTCAAAGCGCTTTGAGTACCTTGAAGGTAGAAAAGCGCTATACAAGTATAACCCATTTATCACTTATAACACATTTTATAAAATAAATAAATATATATATATATATATATATATATATATATATATATATATATATATATATATATATATATATATATATATATATATATATATATATATATATATATATATTTTTTTTTTTTTTTAAATGTATTTATTTATTTTTAAAAATGTGTTATAAGTGACAAAGTCAATCTGTTTTCAGGCTTTTTTAATTAAAAAAAAAAATAGATCAACATGGCCCCCCTCATACTCCAATATTCAGTTTGCAGAGGATGCTGGTTTTCAGAATGACACAATTAAAACCTCCCCTTGACAGGTGTCCACTGCAGTGGACGTTTATTTGTGGTTTGTTTTTGTTTTTTTAATCAGAGTTACAAATGTCCACTGCAGAGGACGTAACTCTGACAAAAGACCACATTTGTCGACTGCAGTGGACATTTTTTTGAGGTCTTTTGTCAGTTACAAATTTCGGAAAAAATAATAGCCATTTTTGTCCACAAATGTCCACTGCAGAGGACGTTGGTTCCAGAGGTGTGGACTCGAGTCGCACGACTTGGACTCGAGTCAGACTCGAGTCATGAATTTGATGACTTTAGACTCGACTTGACAAAATGTAAAGAGACTTGCAACTCGACTTAGACTTTAACGTCAATGACTTGTGACTTCACTTGGACGTGAGCCTTTTGACTTGACACGACTTGCTACTTTCCCCAAAACCCGAAGATTAAAAAGTTATTCAGGAGCGCTCCGTATCTTTCATTCTGTACGTGTCTGGCAGCGTGTTGTTGCTGTCGGTACAACAGCCAATCAAATTACATCCACGTTATTTTCGCCCAACAGCATTCATCCAATCAAATAGCAGGACAACCAACGAAGAAGAAATGTCAAACAACGCGCCAGTGATGACTGATGAAATGATGCCTAAAATAGTTTCGTTTGGGTATTAAAACTACGACTTGGTCAACTAAACTAAACTTTTATTTGCTGTTTAGTTAAATCTGTGAGGCTGTAAACTCACTGCTAACGTTATAACCATAGACATCTTATACTACTAATAAGATGTCTATGGTTATAACGTCATTGCAAACACGGCAATCTGTTGCGTCCACTGCAGTTCGCTACCTTATTCATACTTTTTGTCAAGTGATTTTTTTTACGCAGGGTTGCATGAGGTACCTATACATAACGTTACGTTAGTCAATGTATCACACACAGTAACGTAACGTTAGACGGCGGTCAGCAGCACCGCGTATTTTAGCCACCTACAAAATGACAAACAGTCAAATAAAGGTCAGTTAAAATGTATAATACAAACCCCGTTTCCATATGAGTTGGGAAATTGTGTTCGATGTAAATATGAACGGAATACAATGATTTGCAAATCCTTTTCAACCCATATTCAGTTGAATGCACTACAAAGACAACATATTTGATGTTCGAACTCAAAAACTTTATTTTTTTTTGCAAATAATAATTAACTTAGAATTTCATGGCTGCAACACGTGCCAAAGTAGTTGGGAAAGGGCATGTTCACCACTGTGTTACATGGCCTTTCCTTTTAACAACACTCAGTAAACGTTTGGGAACTGAGGAGACACATTTTTGAAGCTTCTCAGGTGGAATTCTTTCCCATTCTTGCTTGATGTACAGCTTAAGTTGTTGAACAGTCCGGGGGTCTGGCTTCATAATGCACCACACATTTTCAATGAGAAACAGGTCTGGACTACAGGCAGGCCAGTCTAGTACCCGCACTCTTTTACTATGAAGCCACGTTAATGTAACACGTGGCTTGGCATTGTCTTGCTGAAATAAGCAGGGGCGTCCATGGTAACGTTGCTTGGATGGCAACATATGTTGCTCCAAAACCTGTATGTACCTTTCAGCATCAATGGCGCCTTCACAGATGTGTAGGTTACCCATTTCTTGGGCACTAATACACCCCCATACCATCACACATGCTGGCTTTTACACTTTGCGCCTAGAACAATCCGGATGGTTCTGTTCCCTCTTTGGTCCGGAGGACACGACGTCCACAGTTTCCAAAAACAATTAGAAATGTGGACTCGTCAGACCACAGAACACTTTTCCACTTTGTATCAGTCCCTCTTAGATGAGCTCAGGCCCAGCAAAGCTGACGGCGTTTCTGGGTGTTGTTGATAAACGGTCTTCGCCTTGCATAGGAGAGTTTTAACTTGCACTTACAGATGTAGCGACCAACTGTAGTTACTGACAGTGGTTTTCTGAAGTGTTCCTGAGCCCATGTGGTGATATCCTTTACACACTGATGTCGCTTGTTGATGCGGTACAGCCTGAGGGATGGAAGGTCACGGGCTTAGCTGCTTACGTGCAGTGATTTCTCCAGACTCTCCGAACCTTTCGATGATATTACGGAGCGTAGATGGTGAAATCCCTCAATTCCTTGCAATAGCTGGTTGAGAAAGGTTTTTCTTAAACTGTTCAACAATTTGCTCACGCATTTGTTGACAAAGTGGTGACTTGTTTGTGAATGACTGAGCATTTCATGGAATCTACTTTTATACCCAATCATGGCACCCACCTGTTCCCAATTAGCCTGTTCACCTGTGGGATGTTCCAAATAAGTGTTTGATGAGCATTCCTCAACTTTATCAGTATTTATTGCCACCTTTCCCAACTTCTTTGTCACGTGTTGCTGGCATCAAATTCTAAAGTTAATGATTATTTGCAAAAAAAAAAATACGTTTATCAGTTTAAAAAAATAAATATGTTGTCTTTGTAGCATATTCAACTGAATATGGGTTGAAAATGATTTGCAAATCATTGTATTCCGTTTATATTTACATCTAACACCATTTCCCAACTCATATGGAAACGGGGTTTGTACAACGTTAACACTTTTGTGCAAATAAGTACAGTTGCACTTGTTTTTTCAAATGTGTTTATTCTGTAAAGGAATGAGTTAAAAGTTTAAAATGACTGGTTAATAGTGCTACTATGAAGTGCAATGTCAGCAATATTTTTTTTCCTGCAATTTCAAATGCACTTGTTTTAATAAATAAATACAGCGTTTTTAAAAGCATACACTATCTGTGTAAATATATTAGTCTGTGGTTAAAAGGACTTGAAAGGACTCGAAACTCAAAATGCAGGACTTGGGACTTGACTTTGAGATTTTCCAGGACTTGCCTGTCTTGACTCGGGACTTGACTCGAGGCTTGAGGGCAAAGACTTGAGACTTACTTGTGACTTGCAAAATAATGACTTGGTCCCACTTCTGCTACACGTATCTCTTATGTGTGACTGCCATCTTATTGCAGTCTACACGTATCCCTTGTGTGTGGACTGCCATCTACTGGACACACTTATCATTACACCATGTACCAAATAAAATTGCTTCGAGGTCGGTAAGCACAACCGAAATTATTCCGTACATTAGGTGCACCGGGTTATAAGGCGCACTGTTGAGTTTTGAGAAAAAAGTTTTTAAATTTTAAATGTAAAACATTTTAAGTGCGCCTTTTAGTCCGGAAAATACGGTAAGTGTTTTAAAAAGTTTATTCCGACTATATTAAAACCTCTAAAGGCCTTAGTGGCCACAAGCTTGGACAGCACCTTTTAGCTCTTATTTCCAAAATTGTGTACACTACTGAATTGGGGTCTTATGGCCACTTATGTGGACACTAATACTGCCATCTGGTGGTGTCAGAAGAGTATAACATACAATGGAATTTGGGGGGGAAAAAGTGTAAAAATAAGAATTAGCATGTCACTAAACATGAAGTACACGTTTGTGTACTTATGGACTAAATACATCATATCATATCTGGAGCCTATCTCAGCTGCATTTAAAGATTACATCCATCCATCCATTTTCTACCGCTTGTCCCTTTTTGCGGGGGGTGCTGGAGCCTATCTCAGCTGCATTTAAAGATTACATCCATCCATCCATTTTCTACCGCTTGTCCCTTTTTGGGGTTGCGGGGGTGCTGGAGCCTATCCCAGCTGCATTTACAGATTACATCCATCCATCCATTGTCTACCGCTTGTCCCTTTTTGGGGTCGGGAGGGGGAGGGGGGGGGGGGGTGCTGGAGCCTATCTCAGCTGCATTTAAAGATTACATCCATCCATTCATTTTCTACCGCTTGTCCCTTTTTGGGGTCGATGCTGGAGCCTATGTCAGCTGCATTTAAAGATTACATCCATCCATCCATTTTCTACCGCTTGTCCCTTTTTGGGGTCGATGCTGGAGCCTATGTCAGCTGCATTTAAAGATTACATCCATCCATCCATTTTCTACCGCTTGTCCCTTTTTGGGGTGGGTGCTGGAGCCTATCTCAGCTGCATTTAAAGATTACATCCATCCATCCATTTTCTACCGCTTGTCCCTTTTTGGGGTGGGTGCTGGAGCCTATCTCAGCTGCATTTAAAGATTACATCCATCCATCCATTTTCTACCACTTGTCCCTTTTTGGGGTCGGTGCTGGAGCCTATGTCAGCTGCATTTAAAGATTACATCCATCTATCCATTTTCTACCGCTTGTCCCTTTTTGGGGTCGGTACTGGAGCCTATCTCAGCTGCATTTAAAGATTACATCCATCCATCCATTTTCTACCACTTGTCCCTTTTTGGGGTTGGTGCTGGAGCCTATCTCAGCTGCATTTAAAGATTACATCCATCCATCCATTTTCTACCGCTTGTCCCTTTTTGGGGTCATTGCTGGAGCCTATGTCAGCTGCATTTAAAGATTACATCCATCCATCTATCCATTTTCTACCGCTTGTCCCTTTTTGGGGTTGGTGCTGGAGCCTATCTCAGCTGCATTTAAAGATTACATCCATCCATCCATTTTCTACCGCTTGTCCCTTTTTGGGGTTGGTGCTGGAGCCTATGTCAGCTGCACTTAAAGATTACATCCATCCATCCATCCATTTTCTACCGCTTGTCCCTTTTTGGGGTGGGTGCTGGAGCCTATCTCAGCTGCATTTAAAGATTACATCCATCCATCCATTTTCTACCGCTTGTCCCTTTTTTGGGGTGGGTGCTGGAGCCTATCTCAGCTGCATTTAAAGATGACATCCATCCATCCATTTTCTACCGCTTGTCCCTTTTTGGGGTGGGTGCTGGAGCCTATCTCAGCTGCATTTAAAGATTACATCCATCCATCCATTTTCTACCACTTGTCCCTTTTTGGGGTCGGTGCTGTAGCCTATCTCAGCTGCATTTAAAGATTACATCCATCCATCCATTTTCTACCGCTTGTCCCTTTTTGGGGTGGGTGCTGGAGCCTATCTCAGCTGCATTTAAAGATTACATCCATCCATCCATTTTCTACCGCTTGTCCCTTTTTGGGGTGGGTGCTGGAGCCTATCTCAGCTGCATTTAAAGATTACATCCATCCATCCATTTTCTACCGCTTGTCCCTTTTTGGGGTGGGTGCTGGAGCCTATCTCAGCTGCATTTAAAGATTACATCCATCCATCCATTTTCTACCGCCTGTCCCTTTTTGGGGTGGATGCTGGAGCCTATCTCAGCTGCATTTAAAGATTACATCCATCCATCCATTTTCTACCGCTTGTCCCTTTTTTGGGGTGGGTGCTGGAGCCTATCTCCGCTGCATTTAAAGATTACATCCATCCATCCATTTTCTACCACTTGTCCCTTTTTGGGGTGGGTGCTGGAGCCTATCTCAGCTGCATTTAAAGATTACATCCATCCATCCATTTTCTACCACTTGTCCCTTTTTGGGGTGGGTGCTGGAGCCTATGTCAGCTGCATTTAAAGGTTACATCCATCCATCCATTGTCTACCACTTGTCCCTTTTTGGGGTTGGTGCTGGAGCCTATCTCAGCTGCATTTAAAGATTACATCCATCCATCCATTTTCTACCACTTGTCCCTTTTTGGGGTCGGTGCTGGAGCCTATCTCAGCTGCATTTAAAGATTACATGCATCCATCCATTTTCTACCGCTTGTCCCTTTTTGGGGTGGGTGCTGGAGCCTATCTTGGCTGCATTTAAAGATTACATCCATCCATCCATTTTCTACCGCTTGTTCCTTTTTGGGGTTGGTGCTGGAGCCTATGTCAGCTGCATTTAAAGATTACATCCATCCATCCATTTTCTACCGCTTGTCCCTTTTTGGGGTCGGTGCTGGAGCCTATCTCAGCTGCACTTAAAGATTACATCCATCCATCCATTTTCTACCGCTTGTTCCTTTTTGGGGTTGGTGCTGGAGCCTATGTCAGCTGCATTTAAAGATTACATCCATCCATCCATTTTCTACCACTTGTCCCTTTTTGGGGTGGGTGCTGGAGCCTATCTCAGCTGCATTTAAAGATTACATCCATCCATCCATTTTCTACCGCTTGTTCCTTTTTGGGGTGGGTGCTGGAGCCTATCTCAGCTGCATTTAAAGATTACATCCATCCATCCATTTTCTACCGCTTGTCCCTTTTTGGGGTCGGTGCTGGAGCCTATGTCAGCTGCATTTAAAGATGACATCCATCCATCCATTTTCTACCGCTCGTCCCTTTTTGGGGTCGGTGCTGGAGCCTATCTCAGCTGCATTTAAAGATTACATCCATCCATCCATTTTCTACCGCTTGTCTCTTTTTGGGGTCGGTGCTGGAGCCTATCTCAGCTGCATTTAAAGATTATATCCATCCATCCATTTTCTACCGCTTGTCCCTTTTTGGGGTCGGTGCTGGAGCCTATGTCAGCTGCATTTAAAGATGACATCCATCCATCCATTTTCTACCGCTTGTCCCTTTTTGGGGTCGGTGCTGGAGCCTATCTCAGCTGCATTTAAAGATTACATCCATCCATCCATTTTCTACCGCTTGTCTCTTTTTGGGGTTGGTGCTGGAGCCTATCTCAGCTGCATTTAAAGATTATATCCATCCATCCATTTTCTACCGTTTGTCCCTTTTTGGGGTTGGTGCTGGAGCCTATGTCAGCTGCACTTAAAGATTACATCCATCCATTTGCTACCGCTTGTCCCTTTTTGGGGTGGGTGCTGGAGCCGATGTCAGCTGCATTCAAAGATTACATCCATCCATCCATTTTCTACCGCTTGTCTCTTTTTGGGGTCGGTGCTGGAGCCTATCTCAGCTGCATTTAAAGATTACATCCATCCATCCATTTTCTACCACTTGTCCCTTTTTGGGGTCGGTGCTGGAGCCTATGTCAGCTGCATTTAAAGATTACATCCATCCATCCATTTTCTACCACTTGTCCCTTTTTGGGGTGGGTGCTGGAGCCTATCTCAGCTGCACTTAAAGATTACATCCATCCATCTATCAATTTTCTACCGCTTGTCCCTTTTTGGGGTGGGTGCTGGAGCCTATCTCAGCTGCATTTAAAGATTACATCCATCCATCCATTTTCTACCGCTTGTTCCTTTTTGGGGTCGGTGCTGGAGCCTATGTCAGCTGCATTTAAAGATTACATCCATCTATCCATTTTCTACCGCTTGTCCCTTTTTGGGGTGGGTGCTGGAGCCTATCTCAGCTGCATTTAAAGATTACATCCATCCATCCAATTTCTACCGCTTGTCCCTTTTTGGGGTCGGTGCTGGAGTCTATGTCAGCTGCATTTAAAGATTACATCCATCCATCCATTTTCTACCGCTTGTCCCTTTTTGGAGTCGGTGCTGGAGCCTATGTCAGCTGCACTTAAAGATTATATCCATCCATCCATCCATTTTCTACCGCTTGTCCCTTTTTGGGGTGGGTGCTGGAGCCTATCTCAGCTGCATTTAAAGATTACATGCATCCATCCATTTTCTACCGCTTGTCCCTTTTTGGGGTCGGTGCTGGAGCCTATCTCAGCTGCACTTAAAGATTACATCCATCCATTTGCTACTGCTTGTCCCTTTTTGGGGTCGGTGCTGGAGCCTATGTCAGCTGCATTTAAAGATTACATCCATCCATCCATTTTCTACCGCTTGTCCCTTTTTGGGGTGGGTGCTGGAGCCTATGTCAGCTGCATTTAAAGATTACATCCATCCATCCATTTTCTACCGCTTGTTCCTTTTTGGGGTTGGTGCTGGAGCCTATCTCAGCTGCATTTAAAGATGACATCCATCCATCCATTTTCTACCGCTTGTCCCTTTTTGAAAATGAGTCCATAAAATCTAGTTTCATGAATGCCAGCCTGCTCACGGGGGACCCCTGCAGGCTGCGGGGGGTACGGAAAAACCACCCCCCCCCTCCCCCCCCCCGCTGGGCACCTGCAGCGGCATCCGCGCGCAGCGGAACCACCACCGACCGGGGAGGGGTGTCAGTTCTCGCGGGTGCACCTTCGCCCGGCTCGGCCCAGCCCAGCCCCGCCCCCCACCCACCCCCACTTGGGTGGGGGCGGGACAGGGGCTGGCGTGGAGGACTGTCGGCGTGCTCACACTCACTAGTGGGTCTCAGTAGTGGAGCAAGCCCACACCCCCTCCTCGCAGCATGCATGTTGACCTGGGATTGTGCGGAGCTCTCACGTCCCAGCAGCAGTGCACCTCGGCGGCCGCAGGACACCCACGCAGGAGTCGGCGGGGATAACTTGGATGTGGCAGTGGGGGAGCAACGCGCCTGGACTGTCGTTATTATATTATTTTATTATTATTATTATTATTATTATTCTATTTATTGCAGTAGTGCCGTGGACCATCATGCATGCGCTCTTTTGGGGCTTGGGGTTCCTGTTTTTCCCGGACTTGATGCACGCAGACGCGAGACTCTCCAAGTCCGGCACAGGTTAGTTAGAATGAATGACTTGTCATCTTTCCACGCACATGCTCTAATAACGCTGCGTGGATCTCCCACTCTCCCCCCCCCCCACCAGTAAAGGAGGAGATCGGCGCCTACGAGATCGTGACACCGGTGCGCGTGGACGACGCCGGGGACAAGTTGCCGAGCCGCGCGCACTTCCGGAGGAGGCGGCGCAGCGTGGCGGCGGCGGAGACCCCCGCGGAGCACGGCTGGGCCGCGCCGAACATCCACTACCGGATTTCCGCTTTCGGACAGAGTTACCACCTCAACCTCACGCTGGAGTCGGGATTTATCGGCCCGCGTTACACCGTGACGATGCTCGGAGTACCGGCGGCGGATAACCGCGAGGAGGACACGGAACTCGGGCACTGTTTTTACCGGGGGCGCGTGAACGCGCGGGACGAGCGCGCCGCCGTCATCAGCGTGTGCGCCGGATTGGTGAGTTTTTTTTACGCACGGACTTTTTTCCACACTTTAGAACTGCGTGCGCTTAAGAGTGTCAGGTCAGCGATTGGCTGCGTGACGTTGTGACGTCAGCGTGGTTGGCTGACGTGTTTACGCACGCCGGTAGTAGCGCCGGGGGAGGGGTGTGACGTCACCACTGCGAGGCTTGCAGAAAGCAACAGTGGGACTAGTGACACTTTTTTTTGGGGTCATTTATTATTCAAGGTGACAAATAAATTACAGCTCACTTCTCCAAGGACGAATTAGACAAATTAGTTTGTAATCTTTTGTCAGTTACACATTTCTGTAAAAAGTAGCCTTGTTGTGCACGTCCACTGTAGAGGACACAGGTTGTCAGGGTGATATCATTACGATTCCCTACATGATAATTGTCATCTCCTTCTGAAAACAGGTGTCCACTGTAGTGGACCATTTGTTTGTGGTCAGTGTTACAAATGTCCACTGCAGAGGACGTTTGTGGACATGCGTAACAAGGCCACTTCATCTGAAACACGTAACGCTGACAAAAGACAAAATGTGTCCACTGCAGTGGACATTTTGTTTGAGGTCTTTAGTCGGTTAAAAATTCCAGAAAAAGTAGCCCTGTTATGCACTTCCACAAATGTCCACTGCAGAGGACGCTGGTTCTCAATATGACATAATTAAAATCCCCCCCATGACAAGTGTCCACTGCAGTGGACAATTATTTGTGGTCAGTGTTACAAATGTCCACTGCAGAGGACGTTTGTGGACATGTGTAACAAGGCCACTTCATCTGAAACACGTGACGCTGACAAAAGACAAAATGTGTCCACTGCAGTGGACATTTTGTTTGAGGTCTTTAGTCTGTTAAAAATGTCAGAAAAAGTAGCCCTGTTATGCACTTCCACAAATGTCCACTGCAGAGGACGCTGGTTCTCAATATGACATCATTAAAATCCCCCCCATGACAAGTGTCCACTGCAGTGGACAATTATTTGTGGTCAGTGTTACAAATGTCCACTGTAGAGGACGTTTGTGGACATGCATAACAAACGTCCACTGCAGTGGACACTTTGTTTGAGGTCTTTTGTCAGGTACAAATTTCGGAAAAAGTAGCCCTGTTATGCACTTCCACAAATGTCCACTGCAGAGGACGCTGGTTCTCAATATGACATAATTAAAATCCCCCCAATGACAAGTGTCCACTACAGTGGACAATTATTTGTGGTCAGTGTTACAATTGTCCACTGCAGAGGACGTTTGTGGACATGCATAACAAACGTCCACTGCAGTGGACACTTTGTTTGAGGTCTTTTGTCAGGTACAAATTTCGGAAAAAGTAGCCCTGTTATGCACTTCCACAAATGTCCACTGCAGAGGACGCTGGTTCTCAATATGACATAATTAAAATCCCCCCATGACAAGTGTCCACTGCAGTGGACAATTATTTGTGGTCAGTGTTACAAATGTCCACTGCAGAGGACGTTTGTGGACATGCATAACAAACGTCCACTGCAGTGGACACTTTGTTTGAGGTCTTTTGTCAGGTACAAATTTCTGAAAAAGTAGCCCTGTTATGCACTTCCACAAATGTCCACTGCAGAGGACGCTGGTTCTCAGAATGACATCATTAAAATCCCCCCCATGACAAGTGTCCACTGCAGTGGACAATTATTTGTGGTCAGTTTTACAAATGTCCACTGCAGAAGACGTTTGTGGACATGCTACTTCATCTGAAACACGTAACTCTGACAAAAGACCACATTTGTCCACTGCAGTGGACATTTTGTTTGAGGTCTTTAGTCTGTTAAAAATATCGGAAAAAGTAGCCCTGTTATGCACTTCCACAAATGTCCACTGCAGAGGATGCTGGTTCTCAATATGACATAATTAAAATCCCCCCCGTGACAAGTGTCCACTGCAGTGGACAATTATTTGTGGTCAGTGTTACAAATGTCCACTGCAGAGGACGTTTGTGGACATGCATAACAAATGTCCACTGCAGTGGACACTTGTTTGAGGTCTTTTGTCAGTTACAAATTTCAGAAAAAGTAGCCCTGTTATGCACTTCCACAAATGTCCACTGCAGAGGACGCTGGTTCTCAGAATGACATCATTAAAATCCCCCCTCCATGACAAGTGTCCACTGCAGTGGACAATTATTTGTGGTCAGTGTTACAAATGTCCACTGCAGAGAACGTTTGTGGACATGCATAACAAATGTCCACTGCAGTGGACACTTGTTTGAGGTCTTTTGTCAGGTACAAATTTCGGAAAAAGTAGCCCTGTTATGCACTTCCATAAATGTCCACTGCAGAGGACGCTGGTTCTCAGAATGACATAATTAAAATCCCCCCCATGACAAGTGTCCACTGCAGTGGACGATTATTTGTGGTCAGTGTTACAAATGTCCACTGCAGAAGACGTTTGTGGACATGCTACTTAATCTGAAACACGTAACTCTGACAAAAGACCACATTTGTCCACTGCAGTGGACATTTTGTTTGAGGTCTTTAGTCTGTTAAAAATTTCGGAAAAAGTAGCCCTGTTATGCACTTCCACAAATGTCCACTGCAGAGGACGCTGGTTCTCAATATGACATAATTAAAATCCCCCCCATGACAAGTGTCCACTGCAGTGGACAATTATTTGTGGTCAGTGTTACAATTGTCCACTGCAGAGGACGTTTGTGGACATGCATAACAAATGTCCACTGCAGTGGACACTTGTTTGAGGTCTTTTGTCAGTTACAAATTTCGGAAAAAGTAGCCCTGTTATGCACTTCCACAAATGTCCACTGTAGAGGACGCTGGTTCTCAATATGACATAATTAAAATCCCCCCCATGACAAGTGTCCACTGCAGTGGACACTTGTTTGAGGTCTTTTGTCAGTTACAAATTTCGGAAAAAGTCGCCCTGTTATGCACTTCCACAAATGTCCACTGCAGAGGACGCTGGTTCTCAGAATGACATCATTAAAATCCCCCCTCCATGACAACTGTCCACTGCAGTGGACAATTATTTGTGGTCAGTGTTACAAATGTCCACTGCAGAGGACGTTTGTGGACATGCATAACAAATGTCCACTGCAGTGGACACTTGTTTGAGGTCTTTTGTCAGGTACAAATTTCGGAAAAAGTAGCCCTGTTATGCACTTCCATAAATGTCCACTGCAGAGGACGCTGGTTCTCAATATGACATATTTAAAATCCACCCCATGACAAGTGTCCACTGCAGTGGACAATTATTTGTGGTCAGTGTTACAAATGTCCACTGCAGAAGACGTTTGTGGACATGCTACTTCATCTGAAACACGTAACTCTGACAAAAGACCACATTTGTCCACTGCAGTGGACATTTTGTTTGAAGTCTTTAGTCTGTTAAAAATTTCGGAAAAAGTAGCCCTGTTATGCACTTCCACAAATGTCCACTGCAGAGGACGCTGGCTCTCAATATGACATAATTAAAATCCCCCCCGTGACAAGTGTCCACTGCAGTGGACAATTATTTGTGGTTAGTATTACAAATGTCCACTGCAGAGGACGTTTGTGGACATGCATAACAAACGTCCACTGCAGTGGACACTTTGTTTGAGGTCTTTTGTCAGGTACAAATTTCGGAAAAAGTAGCCCTGTTATGCACTTCCACAAATGTCCACTGCAGAGGACGCTGGTTCTCAATATGACATAATTAAAATCCCCCCCATGACAAGTGTCCACTGCAGTGGACAACTATTTGTGGTCAGTGTTACAAATGTCCACTGCAGAGGACGTTTGTGGACATGCATAATAAATGTCCACTGCAGTGGACACTTGTTTGAGGGCTTTTGTCAGGTACCAATTTCGGAAAAAGTAGCCCTGTTATGCACTTCCATAAATGTCCACTGCAGAGGACGCTGGTTCTCAGAATGACATAATTAAAATCCCCCCCATGACAAGTGTCCACTGCAGTGGACAATTATTTGTGGTCAGTGTTACAAATGTCCACTGCAGAGGACGTTTGTGGACATGCATAATAAATGTCCACTGCAGTGGACACTTGTTTGAGGTCTTTTGTCAGGTACAAATTTCGGAAAAAGTAGCCCTGTTATGCACTTCCACAAATGTCCACTGCAGAGGACGCTGGTTCTCAATATGACATAATTAAAATCCCCCCCATGACAAGTGTCCACTGCAGTGGACGATTATTTGTGGTCAGTGTTACAAATGTCCACTGCAGAAGACGTTTGTGGACATGCTACTTCATCTGAAACACGTAACTCTGACAAAAGACCACATTTGTCCACTGCAGTGGACATTTTGTTTGAGGTCTTTAGTCTGTTAAAAATTTCGGAAAAAGTAGCCCTATTATGCACTTCCACAAATGTCCACTGCAGAGGACGCTGGTTCTCAATATTACATAATTAAAATCCCCCCCGTGACAAGTGTCCACTGCAGTGGACAATTATTTGTGGTCAGTATTACAAATGTCCACTGCAGAGGACGTTTGTGGACATGCATAACAAATGTCCACTGCAGTGGACACTTGTTTGAGGTCTTTTGTCAGTTACAAATTTCGGAAAAAGTAGCCCTGTTATGCACGTCCACAAATGTCCACTGTAGAGGACACAGGTTGTCAGGGTGATATAATTACGATTCCCTACATGACAATTGTCATGTCCTTCTGAAAACAGGTGTCCACTGTAGTGGACGATTTGTTTGTAGTCTTTTGTCAGTAGTCGCCCTGTTATGCACTTCCACATTTGTCCACTGCAGAGGACGCTGGTTCTCAGGATGACATCATTAAAATCCCCCCCGTCAAGTCAAGTCAAGTCAACTTTATTTATATAGCACGTTTTCAACAACTTTTAAAATTGAACCAAAGTGCTTTACAGGTTAAAAAAGCATAGAGCAAAAAACAAAACAAAACAAAACAAACAAAGAACATAAACAATGAATGTGCTGAACAAGATAGTGCAAATGCAATACGGTAAAAGGGGTCGAATAAAAAGTAAAAATTTGCAGAATAAAAATAATAATAATAAAAGTGCGACAAATTGAAAAAAAAATAAAAATAACTCTTGACTTTTGACAGTTACAAATTTCGGGAAAAGTAGCCCTGTTATGCACGTCCACTGTAGAGGACACTGGTTGTCAGGGTGATGTACTATAATTACGATTCCCTCCATGATAATTGTCATGTCCTTCTGAAAACAGGTGTCCACTGAAGTGGACCATTTGTTTGTAGTCTTTTGTCAGTTACACATTTCTGAAAAAATAGCCCTGTTATGCACTTCCACAAATGTCCACTGCAGAGGACGTTTGTGGACATGCGTAACAAGGCCACTTCATCTGAAATACGTAACTCTTTTGTCAGTTAAAAATGTCAGAAAAAGTAGCTCTGTTATGCACGTCCACCGTAGAGGACACTGGTTGTCAGGATGATATAATTGCGATTCCCTACATGACAATTGTCCTTCTGAAAACAGGTGTCCACTGTAGTGGACGGTTTGTTGTAGTCAGTTACACATTTCGGAAAAAGTAGCCCTGTTATGCATGTCCACAAATGTCCACTGCAGAGGACGCTGGTTCTCAGAATGACATCATTAAAATCGCCCCCATGACAGGTGTCCACTGCAGTGGACGAATATTTGTGGTCTGTTTTTTGTCAGTGTTACAAATGTCCACTGCAGAGGACGATTAATTGTGGTCTGTTTTTTGTCAGTGTTACAAATGTCCACTGCAGTGGACGATTATTTGTGGTCTGTTTTTTGTCAGTGTTACAAATGTCCACTGCAGTGGACGATTATTTGTGGTCTGTTTTTTGTCAGTGTTACAAATGTCCACTGCAGTGGACGATTATTTGTGGTCTGTTTTTTGTCAGTGTTACAAATGTCCACTGCAGAGGACGATTATTTGTGGTCTGTTTTTTGTCAGTGTTACAAATGTCCACTGCAGAGGACGATTATTTGTGGTCTGTTTTTTGTCAGTGTTACGAATGTCCACTGCAGAGGACGATTATTTGTGGTCTGTTTTTTGTCAGTGTTACGAATGTCCACTGCAGTGGACGAATATTTGTGGTCTGTTTTTTGTCAGTGTTACGAATGTCCACTGCAGAGGACGATTATTTGTGGTCTGTTTTTTGTCAGTGTTACGAATGTCCACTGCAGAGGACGATTATTTGTGGTCTGTTTTTTGTCAGTGTTACGAATGTCCACTGCAGAGGACGATTATTTGTGGTCTGTTTTTTGTCAGTGTTACAAATGTCCACTGCAGTGAACGATTATTTGTGGTCTGTTTTTTGTCAGTGTTACAAATGTCCACTGCAGAGGACGATTATTTGTGGTCTGTTTTTTGTCAGTGTTACAAATGTCCACTGCAGAGGACGATTATTTGTGGTCTGTTTTTTGTCAGTGTTACGAATGTCCACTGCAGAGGACGATTATTTGTGGTCTGTTTTTTGTCAGTGTTACGAATGTCCACTGCAGAGGACGATTATTTGTGGTCTGTTTTTTGTCAGTGTTACGAATGTCCACTGCAGAGGACGATTATTTCTGGTCTGTTTTTTGTCAGTGTTACGAATGTCCACTGCAGAGGACGATTATTTGTGGTCTGTTTTTTGTCAGTGTTACAAATGTCCACTGCAGAGGACGATTATTTGTGGTCTGTTTTTTTTCAGTGTTACGAATGTCCACTGCAGAGGACGATTATTTGTGGTCTGTTTTTTGTCAGTGTTACGAATGTCCACGGCAAAGGACGATTATTTGTGGTCTGTTTCTTGTCAGTGTTACGAATGTCCACTGCAGAGGACGATTATTTGTGGTCTGTTTTTTGTCAGTGTTACGAATGTCCACTGCAGAGGACGATTATTTGTGGTCTGTTTTTTGTCAGTGTTACGAATGTCCACTGCAGAGGACGATTATTTGTGGTCTGTTTTTTGTCAGTGTTACGAATGTCCACTGCAGTGGACGATTACTTGTGGTCTGTTTTTTGTCAGTGTTACGAATGTCCACTGCAGTGGACGATTACTTGAGGTCTGTTTTTTGTCAGTGTTACGAATGTCCACTGCAGCGGACGATTACTTGCGGTCTGTTTTTTGTCAGTGTTACAAATGTCCACTTCAGTGGACGATTATTTGCGGTCTGTTTTTTGTCAGTGTTACAAATGTCCACTGCAGTGGACGATTATTTGCGGTCTGTTTTTTGTCAGTGTTACAAATGTCCACGGCAAAGGACGATTATTTGTGGTCTGTTTCTTTTGTCAGTGTTACAAATGTCCACTGCAGAGGACGTTTGTGGACATGCGTAACAAGGCTACTTCATATGAAATACGTAACTCTGACAAAAGACCACAGGTGTCCACTGCAGTGGACGATTTGTTCGTAGTCAGTGTTACAAATGTCCACTGCAGAGGACGTTTGTGGACATGCATATCAAGGCTACTTCATATGAAATACGTAACTCTGACAAAAGACCTCAAACAAATGTCCACTGTAGTGGACGATTTGTTTGTAGTCTTTTGTCAGTTACGAATTTCGGAAAAAGTAGCTTTGTGATGCACGTCCACTGTAGAGGACAATGGTTGTCAGGGTGATATAATTACGATTCCCTCCATGACAACAGTCATGTCCTTCTGAGAACAGGTGTCCACTGTAGTGGACGATTTGTTTGTAGTCTTTTGTAAATAGTAGCCCTGTTATGCACTTCCACAAATGTCCACTGCAGAGGACGCTGGTTCCCAGAATGACATTATTAAAATCCCCCCCGTGACAAGCGTCCACTGCAGTGGACGATTATTTGTGGTCTGTTTTTTGTCAGTGTTACAAATGTCCACTGCAGTGGACGATTATTTGTGGTCTGTTTTTTGACAGTGTTGCAAATGTCCACTGCAGTGGACGATTATTTGTGGTCTGTTTTTTGTCAGTGTTACAAATGTCCACTGCAATGGACGATTATTTGTGGTCTGTTTTTTTGTCAGTGTTACAAATTGTCCACTGCAGTGGACGATTATTTGTGGTCTGTTTTTTGTCAGTATTACAAATGTCCACTGCAGAGGACGTTTGTGGACATGCATAACAAGGCTACTTCAAATACGTAACTCTAACAAAAGACCTCAAACAAATGTCCACTGTAGTGGACGATTTGTCAGTTACAAATTTCGGAAAAAGTAGCCCTGTTATGCACTTCCACAAATGTCCACTGCAGAGGACGCTGGTTCTCAGAATGACATCATTAAAATCCCCCCCCCCCCCATGACAAGTGTCCACTGCAGTGGACGATTATTTGTGGTCAGTGTTACAAATTTCCACTGCAGAGGACGTTTGTGGACATGCATAACAAATGTCCACTGCAGTGGACACTTGTTTGAGGTCTTTTGTCAGTTACAAATTTCGGAAAAAGTAGCCCTGTTATGCACGTCCACTGTAGAGGACACTGTTTGTCAGGGTGATATAATTACGATTCCCTCCATGACAATAGTCATGTCCTTCTGAAAACAGGTGTCCACTGTAGTGGACGATTTGTTTGAGGTCTTTAGTCATTTACAAATTTCGGAAAAAGTAGCCCTGTTATGTATGTTCACAAATGTCCACTGCAGAGGACGCTTGTTTTCAAGATAGCATAATTGAGATTCTCTCCATTAAGTACCATGTCCTCTACAGTGGACGTTTGTGCGTAACAAGGCTACTTCATCTGGAAGATGTAACTCTGACAAAAGACCACATTTGTCCACTGCAGCGGACATTTTTTTGAGGTCTTTTTTAAGTTACAAATTTCGGAAAAAGTAGCCTTGTTGTGCATGTCCGCAAATGTCCACTGCAGAGGACGTTTGTTTGTGGTCCGTATTTTTTTTATCAGAGTTAAAATGTCCACTGCAGAGGACGCTGGTTTTCAAGATAACATAATTGAGATTCTCTCCATCAAATTAAGTACCATGTCCTCTACAGTGGACATTTGTACGTAACAAGGCTACTTCATCTGAAACGCGTAACTCTGACCAAAGACCACATTTGTCCACTGCAGTGGACATTTGTTTGAGGTCTTTAGTCGGTTACAAATTTCGGAAAAAGTAGCCTTGTTATGCATGTCCACAAATGTCCACTGCAGAGGACGCTGGTTCTCAGGGTGATATAATTAGGATTCCCTCCATGATACTTTGCAGAGGACATTTGTGGACATGCGTAACAAGGCTACTTCATCTGAAATACGTAACTCTGACTTTTGACAGTAACAAATTTCGGAAAAAGTAGCCTTGTTATGCATGTCCACTGTAGAGAACACTGGTTGTCAGGGTGATATAATTAGGATTCCCTCCATGATAATTGGCGTGTCCTTCTGAAAACAGGTGTCCACTGTAGTGGACAATTTGTTTGTAGTCTTTTGTCAGTTACAAATTTTCGGAAAAAGTAGCCATGTTATGCACTTCCACAAATGTCCACTGCAGAGGACGCACGCTGGTTCTCAAAATGACATAATTAAAATTCCCCCATGACAAGTGTCCACTGCAGTGGACTATTACTTGTGGTCAGTGTTACAAATGTTCACTGCAGAGGACGTTTGTGGACATGCGTAACAAGGCTACTTTTTCCCGAAATTTGTAACTGTCAAAAGACCTCAAAATGTCCACTGCAGTGGGCATTTGTTTGAGGTCTTTTGTCAGAGTTACGTATTTCAGATGAAGTAGCCTTGTTATGCATGTCCACAAACGTCCACTGCAGAGGACGCTGGTTCTCAGAATGACATAATTAAAATCCCCCCCCCCCCCCCCCCCCCCCCCCCCCATGACAAGTGTCCACTGCAGTGGACGATTATTTGTGGTCAGTGTTACAACTGTCCACTGCAGAGGACGTTTGTGGACACGCGTAACAAGGCTACTTCATCTGAAACGCGTAACGCTGACAAAAGACCACAGGTGTCCACTGCAGTGGACATTTGTTTGAGGTCTTTTGTCAGTTACACATTTCGGAAAAAGTAGCCTTGTTATGCACGTCCACTGTAAAGGACACTGGTTGCCAGGGTGATATAATTACGATTCCCTCCATGATAATTGTCATGTCCTTCTGAAAACAGGTGTCCACTGTAGTGGACGATTTGTTTGTAGTCTTTTGTCAGTTACAAATTTCAAAAAAAGTAGCCCTGTTATGCACTTCCACAAATGTGCACTGCAGACGACGCTGGTTCTCAGAATGACATCATTAAAATCCCCCCAATGACAGGTGCCCACTGCAGTGGACGATAATTTGTGGTCAGTGTTACAAATGTCCACTGCAGAGGACGTTTGTGGACAGGCTACTTAATCTGAAACATGTAACTCTAACAAAAGACCACATTTGCCCACTGCAGTGGACATTTGTTTGAGGTATTTTGTAAGTTACAAATCTCGGAAAAAGTAGCCTTGTTATGCACGTCCACAAATGTCCACTGCAGAGGACGCTGGTTTTCAAGATCACATGATTGAGATTCTCTCCATTAAATTAAGTACCATGTCCACTACAGTGGACGTTTGTGCGTAACAAGGCTACTTCATCTGAAACGCGTAACTCTGACAAAAGACCACATTTGTCCACTGCAGTTTGTTTGTGGTTTGGTTTTCTTGTTATACAAATGTCCGCTGCAGAGGACACTGGTTTTCAGAATGACATAATTAAAAATCCCCCCATGACAAGTGTCCACTGCAGTGGACTTTTGTTTATGGTCTGTTTTTTCCCCCCAGAGTTACTAATGTCCACTGCAGAGGACGCTGGTTTTCACGATAACATAATTGAGATTTTCTCCATTAAGTACCATGTCCTCTACAGTGGACGTTTGTTCGTAACTCTGACAAAAGACTACATTTGTCCACTGCTGTGGACATTTGTTTGAGGTTTTAGTCAGTCACAAATTTCGGAAAAAGTAGCCATGTTGTGCACGTCCACAAATGTCCACTGCAGAGGACGCTGGTTTTCAAGATAACATGAGTGAGATGCTCTCCATTAGGTACCATGTCCTCTACAGTGGACGTTTGTGCGTAACAAAGCTACTTCATCTGAAACGCGTAACTCTGACAAAAGACCACATGTGTCCACTGCAGTGGACATTTGTTTGAGGTCTTTAGTCGGTTACAAATTTCGGAAAAATTAGCCTTGTTATGCATGTTCACAAATATCCACTGCAGAGGACGCTGGTTTTCAAGATGACATAATTAATATTCCCTCCATGACACGTGCCATGTACTTCTGAAAACAAGTTTCTTTGTGGTCTATTGTCAGTAACAGTTTTTGGAAAAAATAGCACAGTTATGCATGTCCACAAATGTCCACTGCAGAGGATGCTGGTTCCCATGGTGATATAATAAAGATTCTCTCCATGACAATGAAAACAAGTGTCCACTGCAGTGGACTTTTGTTTGTGGTCTATTTATTGTCCGTTACAAATGTCCACTGCAGAGGACGCTGGTTTTCGGGATCATATAATTAAGATTCCCTCCACGACAAGTATCATGTCCTCTACAGAGGACGTTTGTGGACATGCGTAACAAGGCTACTTCATCTGAAATACATAACTGTGACAAAAGACCACATGTGTCCACTGCAGTGGACATTTGTTTGTGGTCTTTTGTCAGTTACACATGTTGGAAAAAGTAGCCCTGGTATGCATGTCCACTACAAAGGACGCTGGTTCTCAGAGTGATATAATGACAAGTGCCATATTGGGAAAAACAAGTGTCCACTACAGTGGACGTTTGTTTGTGGTCTATTTTTTTTGTCAGACAAATGTCCATTGCAGAGGACGGTGGTTCTCAGAGTGATATAATGACAAGTGCCATATTGGGAAAAACAAGTGTCCACTACAGTGGACGTTTGTTTGTGGTCTATTTTTTTTTGTCAGACAAATGTCCATTGCAGAGGACGCTGGTTCTCAGGGTGATATAATAAAGATTCTCTCCATGACAATGAAAACAAGTGTCCACTGCAGTGGACCTTTGTTTGTGGTCTGTTTATGTCAGAGTTACAAATGTCCACTGCAGAGGACGCTGGTTTTTAGGATAACATAATTGAGATTGATATGAAATACGTAACTCTGACAAAAGACCACGTGTCCACTGCAGTGGACATTTGTTTGAGGTATTTTGTGAGTTTCAAATTTCGCAAAAAGTAACCTCGTTGTGCTTGTCCACGAATGTCCACTACAGAGGACTCTGGTTCTCAGGATGATATAAGATTCCCTCCATGGCAAGTGTCATGTCCACTACAGTGGACATGTATAACAGGGCTACTTCATATGAAATGTGTAACTGTGACAAAAGACCACATGTGTCCACTGCAGTGGACATTTGTTTGTGGTCTTTTGTCAGTTACACATTTTGGAAAAAGTAGCCCTGGTATGCATGTCCACTACAAAGGACGCTGGTTCTCAGAGTGATATAATGACAAGTGCCATATTGGGAAAAACAAGTGTCCACTACAGTGGACGTTTGTTTGTGGTCTATTTTTTTTTGTCAGACAAATGTCCATTTCAGAGGACGCTGGTTCTCAGGGTGATATAATAAAGATTCTCCATGACAATGAAAACAAGTGTCCACTGCAGTGGACTTTTGTTTGTGGTCTATTTATTGTCAGTTACAAGTGTCCACTGCAGAGGACGCTGGTTTTCAGGATAATGAGATTCTCTCCATTAAGTACCATGTCCTCTACATAGGACGTTTGTGGACAAGACTACGTCATATGAAATACGTAACTCTGACAAAAGACCACGTGTCCACTGCAGTGGACATTTGTTTGAGGTATTTTCTGAGTTTTAAATTTCGGAAAAAGTAACCTCGTTGTCCTTGTCCACAAATGTCCACTACAGAGGACGCTGGTTCTCAGGATGATATATCCATGGCAAGTGTCATGTCCACTACAGTGGACATGTATAACAGGGCTACTTCATATGAAATGTGTAACTTTGACAAAAGACCACATGTGTCCACTGCAGTGGACATTTGTTTGTGGTCTTTTGTCAGTTACACATTTTGGAAAAAGTAGCCCTGGTATGCATGTCCACTACAAAGGACGCTGGTTCTCAGAGTGATATAATGACAAGTGCCATATTGGAAAAACAAGTGTCCACTGCAGTGGACACGTTTGTTCGTGGTCTATTTTTTTTGTCAGACAAATGTCCACTACAGAGTACTCTGGTTCTCAGGATGATATAAGATTCCCTCCATGGCAAGTGTCATGTCCACTACAGTGGACATGTATAACAGGGCTACTTCATATGAAATGTGTAACTGTGACAAAAGACCACATGTGTCCACTGCAGTGGACATTTGTTTGTGGTCTTTTGTCACTTACACATTTTGGAAAAAGTAGCCCTGGTATGCATGTCCACTACAAAGGACGCTGGTTCTCAGAGTGATATAATGACAAGTGCCATATTGGGAAAAACAAGTGTCCACTACAGTGGACGTTTGTTTGTGGTCTATTTTTTTGTCAGACAAATGTCCATTGCAGAGGACGCTGGTTCTCAGGGTGATATAATAAAGATTCTCTCCATGAAAATGAAAACAAGTGTCCACTGCAGTGGACTTTTGTTTGTGGTCTATTTATTGTCAGTTACAAGTGTCCACTGCAGAGGACGCTGGTTTTCAGGATAATGAGATTCTCTCCATTAAGTACCATGTCCTCTACATAGGACGTTTGTGGACAAGGCTACATCATATGAAATACGTAACTCTGACAAAAGACCATGTGTCCACTGCAGTGGACATTTGTTTGAGGTATTTTCTGAGTTTTAAATTTCGGAAAAAGTAACCTCGTTGTGCTTGTCCACAAATGTCCACTACAGAGGACGCTGGTTCTCAGGATGATATATCCATGGCAAGTGTCATGTCCACTACAGTGGACATGTATAACAGGGCTACTTCATATGAAATGTGTAACTTTGACAAAAGACCACATGTGTCCACTGCAGTGGACATTTGTTTGTGGTCTTTTGTCAGTTACACATTTTGGAAAAAGTAGCCCTGGTATGCATGTCCACTACAAAGGACGCTGGTTCTCAGAGTGATATAATGACAAGTGCCATATTGGAAAAACAAGTGTCCACTGCAGTGAACACGTTTGTTCGTGGTCTATTTTTTTTGTCAGACAAATGTCCACTACAGAGGACTCTGGTTCTCAGGATGATATAAGATTCCCTCCATGGCAAGTGTCATGTCCACTACAGTGGACATATATAACAGGGCTACTTCATATGAAATGTGTAACTGTGACAAAAGACTACATGTGTCCACTGCAGTGGACATTTGTTTGTGGTCTTTTGTCAGTTACACATTTTGGAAAAAGTAGCCCTGGTATGCATGTCCACTACAAAGGACGCTGGTTCTCAGAGTGATATAATGACAAGTGCCATATTGGAAAAACAAGTGTCCACTGCAGTGGACACGTTTGTTCGTGGTCTATTTTTTTTGTCAGACAAATGTCCACTACAGAGGACTCTGGTTCTCAGGATGATATAAGATTCCCTCCATGGCAAGTGTCATATCCACTACAGTGGACATGTATAACAGGGCTACTTCATATGAAATGTGTAACTGTGACAAAAGACCACATGTGTCCACTGCAGTGGACATTTGTTTGTGGTCTTTTGTCAGTTACACATTTTGGAAAAAGTAGCCCTGGTATGCATGTCCACTACAAAGGACGCTGGTTCTCAGAGTGATATAATGACAAGTGCCATATTGGGAAAAACAAGTGTCCACTACAGTGGACGTTTGTTTGTGGTCTATTTTTTTGTCAGACAAATGTCCATTGCAGAGGACGCTGGTTCTCAGGGTGATATAATAAAGATTCTCTCCATGAAAATGAAAACAAGTGTCCACTGCAGTGGACTTTTGTTTGTGGTCTATTTATTGTCAGTTACAAGTGTCCACTGCAGAGGACGCTGGTTTTCAGGATAATGAGATTCTCTCCATTAAGTACCATGTCCTCTACATAGGATGTTTGTGGACAAGGCTACATCATATGAAATACGTAACTCTGACAAAAGACCACGTGTCCACTGCAGTGGACATTTGTTTGAGGTATTTTCTGAGTTTCAAATTTCGGAAAAAGTAACCTCGTTGTGCTTGTCCACAAATGTCCACTACAGAGGACGCTGGTTCTCAGGATGATATATCCATGGCAAGTGTCATGTCCACTACAGTGGACATGTATAACAGGGCTACTTCATATGAAATGTGTAACTTTGACAAAAGACCACATGTGTCCACTGCAGTGGACATTTGTTTGTGGTCTTTTGTCAGTTACACATTTTGGAAAAAGTAGCCCTGGTATGCATGTCCACTACAAAGGACGCTGGTTCTCAGAGTGATATAATGACAAGTGTCATATTGGAAAAACAAGTGTCCACTGCATTGGACACGTTTGTTCGTGGTCTATTTTTTTTGTCAGACAAATGTCCACTACAGATGACTCTGGTTCTCAGGATGATATAAGATTCCCTCCATGGCAAGTGTCATGTCCACTACAGTGGACATGTATAACAGGGCTACTTCATATGAAATGTGTAACTGTGACAAAAGACCACATGTGTCCACTGCAGTGGACATTTGTTTGTGGTCTTTTGTCAGTTACACATTTTGGAAAAAGTAGCCCTGGTATGCATGTCCACTACAAAGGACGCTGGTTCTCAGAGTGATATAATGACAAGTGCCATATTGGGAAAAACAAGTGTCCACTACAGTTTGTTTGTGGTCTATTTTTTTGTCAGACAAATGTCCATTGCAGAGGACGCTGGTTCTCAGGGTGATATAATAAAGATTCTCTCCATGACAATGAAAACAAGTGTCCACTGCAGTGGACTTTTGTTTGTGGTCTATTTATTGTCAGTTACAAGTGTCCACTGCAGAGGACGCTGGTTTTCAGGATAATGAGATTCTCTCCATTAAGTACCATGTCCTCTACATAGGACGTTTGTGGACAAGACTACGTCATATGAAATACGTAACTCTGACAAAAGACCATGTGTGTCCACTGCAGTGGACATTTGTTTGAGGTCTTTTGTGAGTTTCAAATTTCGCAAAAAGTAACTTTGTTGTGCTTGTCCACAAATGTCCACTACAGAGGACACTGGTTCTCAATATGATATAAGATTCCCTCCATGGCAAGTGTCATGTCCACTAAGGTGGACGTGTATAACAGGGCTACTTCATATGAAAAGTGTAACTTTGACACAATGCTACATGTGTCCTCTGCAGTGGACATTTGTTTGTGGTTCATTTTTTGTGTCAGAGTCACAAATGTCCAGTGCAGAGGACGCTGGTTCTCAGGATGATTAGGTCATGATTCCTCCACATGTCCTCCACAGTGGACGTTTGTGGACAGGCATAACATCGCTACTTTTGTGCAAAATTCGTAACTCTGACAAAAGACCACATGTGTCCTCTGCAGTGGACATTTGTTTGTGGTGTATTTTTTGCTGTCCAAGTTAAAACTGTCCACTGCAGAGGACACCTGTTCTAAAGACGAAATAACAAAGATTCCCTCTCTCAATGATAAGTGTCATGTCCTCTGCAGTGGACGTTTAAAGATATGCATCACATGGCTACTTTAGCCGAAATTCGTAACTCTGACAAAACCCCACGTGTGTCCTCTGCAGTGGACAATTTTTTGTGGCCTATTTCGTTTGTGAGGTTACACATCTTGGGAAAAAATAGCCTTTTTATGAAAAAAAAAAAATATATATATATATACATAACTATTTGATATAATAAAGATTCCCTCCATGACAAATGCCACGTCCTCCTGGGCACAAGTGTCCTCTGCAGTGGACGTTTGTGGCCATGCATAAAAAGGCCCCTTTATCCATGGTCGGGGTTTTTTTTTGTGTGTCAAAGTTCCACATGTCCACTGCAGAGGATGCTGAAATAAATAAAACTTGTCATGAAGATAATCTTTATTATGTCTTCTTAAAACCAGCTTCCTTTGCAGTGGACAATCATTTGTGGCCTATTTTATTGGTCAGATTACACATTTCGGGGGAAAATAGTCCCATTATGCATGTTCACAAATGTCCACTGCAGAGGACACTGTTTCTCATGTCCTCCTGATAACAGGTGTCCACTGTAGTGGACGTTTGTGGACATGCATAACAGGGCTACTTTTTTCTGGAATTTGCAAATCTGACTAAATACCACATGTTTCCTCTGCAGTGGACATTTTTATGTCTGTTTTCTTTTAGGTCACTTACAAACGTCCATTGCAGTGGACGCTGGTTTAGTAGGATAGAATATCTTGCTGTGAACTAGCGTCCCTTGCAGTGGACAATCATTTGTGGCCTATTTTATTGGTCCGATTACACATTTCGTGGGAAAATAGTCACATTATGCATGTTCACAAATGTCCACTGAGGAGGACGCTGGTTCTCATGTCCTCCTGATAATAAGCGTCCACTGTAGTGGACGGTTGTGGACGTGCATAACAGGTCTACTTTTTTGGGGGGAATTTGCAAATCTGACTAAATACAACATGTTTCCTCTGCAATGGACGTTTTTTTATCGTTTGTTTTTGTTTTTTTGTCACTTACAAATGTCCATTGCAGTGGACGCTGGTTTCGTAAGATATGATTTCCTCCTGTGAACCAGTGTCCTTTGCAGTGGACAATCGTTTGTGGCCTATTTCATTGCTCAGATTGCACATTTCGGGGGAAAATAGTCCTGTTATGCATGTTCACAAATGTCCACTGTAGGGGACACTGGTTTTCAGGGTGACACCAATCCCTCCTGATTACAAGTGTCCACTGCAGTGGACATGCATAACAGGTCTACTTTTTTCTGAAATTCGTAAATCTGACTTAATACCACATGTTTCTTCTGCGGTGGACATTTGTTTTTTTCAGTTTTGTTTTTTTGTGTCCGTTGCAGTGGACGCTGATTTAGTAGGATATGATATCCTCCTGTGAACCACCGTCCTTTGCAGTGGACAATCGTTTGTGGCCTATTTTATTGCTCAGATTACACATTTTGTGGGAAAATAGTCCTGTTATGCATGTTCACAAATGTCCACTGCAGAGAACGCTGGTTCTCAGGGTTCCCATGTCCTCCTAATAATAGTGTCCACTGTAGTGGACGTTTGTGGACATGCATAACAGGGCTACTTTTTTCTGAAATCTGGCTAAATACCACATGTTTCCTCTGCAGTGGAAATTTGGGTTTTTTTCTGTTTAGTTTTTTTGGGTCACTTACAAACATCCATTGCAGTGGACGTTGCTTTAGTAGGACATGATATCCTCCTGAACTAGCGACCTTTTTTCCATTTGTTTTTGTTTTTTTGTCACTTACAAATGTCCATTGCAGTGGACAATCGTTTGTGGCCTATTTCATTGCTCAGATTACACATTTCGGGGGGAAATAGTCCTGTAATGCATGTTCACAAATGTCCACTGCAGAGGACGCTGGTTCTCAGGGTTTCCATGTCCTCCTGATAACAAGTCTCCACTGTAGTGGACGTTTGTGGTCATGCATAACAGGGCTACTTTTTTCTGGAATTTGAAAATCTGACTAAATACGCACGTTTCCTCTGCAGTGGACATTTTTATGTCTGTTTTCTTTTAGGTCACTTACAATTGTCCATTGCAGTGGACGCTGGTTTAGCAGGATATGATATCCTCCTGTGAACTGGCGTCCCTTGCAGTGGACAATCATTTTTGGCCTATTTTATTGGTCAGATTACACATTTTGTGGGAAAATAGTAACATTATGCATGTTCACAAATGTCCACTGAGGAGGACGCTGGTTCTCATGTCCTCCTGATAACAAGTGTCCACTGTAGTGGACGGTTGTGGACGTGCATAACAGGTCTACTTTTTTGGGGGGAATTTGCAAATCTGACTAAATACAACATGTTTCCTCTGCAGTGGACGTTTTTTTCCGTTTGTTTTTGTTTTTTTGTCACTTACAAATGTCCATTGCAGTGGACAATCGTTTGTGACCTATTTCATTGCTCAGATTACACATTTTGTGGGAAAATAGTCCTTTTATGCATGTTCACAAATGTCCACTGAGGAGGACGCTGGTTCTCATGTCCTCCTGATAATAAGTGTCCACTGTAGTGGACGGTTGTAGACGTGCATAACAGGCCTACTTTTTTGGGGGAATTTGCAAAAATGACTAAATACAACATGTTTCCTCTGCAGTGGACATTTTTTTCCGTTTGTTTTTGTTTTTTTGTCACTTACAAATGTCCATTGCAGTGGACAATCGTTTGTGGCCTATTTCATTGCTCAGATTACACATTTCGGGGGAAAATAGTCCTTTTATGCATGTTCACAAATGTCCACTGAGGAGGACGCTGTTTTTTAGGCTGACACTATGTCCTCCTGATAACAAGTGTTCACTGTTCACAGCGCCAGTTTTTTGGGAAATTTGCAAATCTGACTAAATACAACATGTTTCCTCTAGAGTGGACATTTTTTTTTTCCGTTTGTTTTTGTCACTTACAAATGTCCATTGCAGTGGACGCTGGTTTAGCAGGATATGATATCCTCCTGTGAACTAACGTCCCTTGCAGTGGACAATCATTTGTGGCCTATTTGATTGCTCAGATTAAGCATTTTGGGGGAAAATAGTCCTGTAATGCATGTTCACAAATGTCCACTGTAGAGGACACTGGTTTGCGGGCTGACACTATGTCCTCCTGATAACAATTGTCCACTGTGGTGGACGTTTGTGGACATGCAAAACAGCGCCACTTTTTTGGGAAATTCGTAAATCTGACTAAATACCACATGTTTCCTCTGCAGTGGACATTTGTTTGTGTGTTTTTGGTCACTTACAAACGTCCATTGCAAAGGATGCTGGTTTAGTAGGACATGGCACTTCCCAGCAGGCACAAGATATTAAAACAACGTTGAGAACTTGTTGATTTAGGTCCTGACGCTGAGCAACTCCAACATAACGTTGAAACAACATGCTTTTGATGTTTTGTTGACATTGATTTGACTATTGAATTCTGGTCATTTTTCGAACCAATATTTTGCAACACAAACACAACGTTGAAACAACATGCTTTTTGACGACGTTTAATCAATGTTGGGTTCTGACGTTGATTTGACCATTGAAATTTGGTCATTTTTCAACAAATATTTTGCAACACCAATACATTGTTGAAACATGCTTTTTGACTACGTTGATTTGACCATTGAAATTTGGTCATTTTCCAACCAATATTCCACTACACAAACACAACGTTGAAACAACATGCTTTTTGACGATGTTTAATCAATGTTGGGTTCTGACGTTGATTTGACCATTGAAATTTGGTAATTTTTCAACAAATATTTTGCAACACAAATACAACGTTGAAACATGCTTTTTGACGACGTTTAATCAATGTTGGGCTCTGACGTTGATTTGACCATTGAAATTTGGTCATTTTTCAACAAATATTTTGCAACACAAACACAACGTTGAAACAACATGCTTTTTGACAACATTTAATCAATGTTGGGTTCTGACGTTGATTTGACCATTGAAATTTGGTCATTCCCAACCAATGTTCTACTACACAAACATAACGTTGAAACAACATGCTTTTTGACAACGTTTAATCAATGTCAGGTTCTGACTTTGATTTGACCATTGAAATTTGGTCATTTTCCAATCAATATTCTGCAAGGTTGAAACAACATGCTTTTTGACAACGTTTAATCAATGTTGGGTTCTGACGTGGATTTGAACGTTGAAATTTGGTAATTTTTCAACTAATATTCCACTACACAAATACTTTGAAACAACATGCTTTTTGACAACGTTTAATCAGTGTTGGGTTCTGATGTTGTTTTTACCATTGAAATTTGGTCATTTTCCAACCAATATTCTACAACTCAAACATAACGTTGAAACAACATGCTTTTTGACAACATTTAATCAATGTCGGGTTCTGACGTTGATTTGACCGTTGAAATTTGGTCATTTTCCAACCAATATTCCACTACACAAATACGTGGAAACAACATGCTTGTTGACGACGTTTAATCAATGTTGGGTTCTGACGTTGGTTTGACCATTGAAATTGGGTCATTTTCCCAACCAATATTCTACAACACAAACATAACGTTGAAACAACATGCTTTTTGACAACGTTTAATCAATGTTGGGTTCTGACTTTGATTTGACCATTGAAATTTGGTCATTTCCCAACCGATATCCCACAACACAAACACAACGTTGAAACAACATGCTTTTTGACAACGTTTAATCAATGTTAGGTTCTGATGTTGTTTTTACCATTGAAATTTGGTAATTTTCCAACCAATATTCTACAACACAAACATAACGTTGAAACAACATGCCTTTTGACAACGTTTAATCAATGTTGGGTTCTGACTTTGATTTGACCGTTGAAATTTGGTCATTTTCCAACCAATATTCCACTACACACATATGTGGAAACAACATGCTTTTTGACAACGTTTAATCAATTTTGGGTTCTGACGTTGGTTTGACCATTGAAATTTGGTCATTTTCCAACCAATATTCTACAACACAAATATAACGTTGAAACAACATGCTTTTTGACGACGTTTAATCAATGTTGGGTTCTGACTTTGATTTGACCATTGAAATTTGGTCATTTCCCAACCGATATCCCACAACACAAACACAACGTTGAAACAACATGCTTTTTGACAACGTTTATTCAATGTTGGGCTCTGACATTGATTTGACCATTGAATCATGGTCATTTTCCAACCAATATTCTACAACACAAATACAACGTTGAAACAACATGCTTTTTGACGACATTTAATCAATGTTGTGTTCTGACGTTGATTTGACCGTTGAAATTTGGTCATTTCCATCCATTTTCTACCGCTTATTCCCTACCATTCCCAACCAATATTCCACAACACAAAACACAACATTGAAACAACATGCTTTTTGACGACGTTTAATCAATGTTGGGTTCTGACGTTGATTTGACCAATAAAATGTTATCATTTTTCAACCAATATTTGCAACACAAACACAACGTTGAAACAACATGCTTTTTGACTTTGTTTATTCAATGTTGGGTTGTGACGTTGATTTGACCATTGAAATTTGGTCATTTCCCAACCAATATTCTACAACACAAATACAACAATGAAACAACATGCTTTTTGACAACGTTTATTCAATGTTGGGTTCTGACGTTGATTTGACCGTTGAAATTTGGTCATTTCCCAACTAATATTCTACAACACAAACACAACGTTGAAACAACATGCTTTTTGACAACGTTTATTCAATGTCGGGTTGGGACGTTGATTTGACCATTGAAATTTGGTCATTTCCCAACCAATATTCGACAGCAAATACGTTAAAAGAACATGCTTTTTGACAACGTTTATTCAATGTTGGGCTCTGACATTGATTTGACCATTGAAATATGGTCATTTTCCAACCAATATTCTACAACACAAATACAACGTTGAAACAACATGCTTTTTGACGACATTTAATCAATGTTGTGTTCTGACGTTGATTTGACCGTTGAAATTTGGTCATTTCCCAACTAATATTCTACAACACAAACACAACGTTGAAACAACATGCTTTTTGACAACGTTTATTCAATGTCGGGTTGGGACGTTGATTTGACCATTGAAATTTGGTCATTTCCCAACCAATATTCGACAGCAAATACGTTAAAAGAACATGCTTTTTGACAACGTTTATTCAATGTTGGGCTCTGACATTGATTTGACCATTGAAATATGGTCATTTTCCAACCAATATTCTACAACACAAATACAACGTTGAAACAACATGCTTTTTGACGACATTTAATCAATATTGTGTTCTGACGTTGATTTGACCGTTGAAATTTGGTCATTTCCATCCATTTTCTACCGCTTATTCCCTACCATTCCCAACCAATATTCCACAACACAAACACAACATTGAAACAACATGCTTTTTGACGACGTTTAATCAATGTTGGGTTCTGACGTTGATTTGACCAATGAAATGTTATCATTTTTCAACCAATATTTTGCAACACAAACACAACGTTGAAACAACATGCTTTTTTACTTTGTTTATTCAATGTTGGGTTGTGACGTTGATTTGACCATTGAAATTTGGTCATTTCCCAACCAATATTCTACAACACAAATACAACAATGAAACAACATGCTTTTTGACAACGTTTATTCAATGTTGGGTTCTGACGTTGATTTGACCGTTGAAATTTGGTCATTTCCCAACTAATATTCTACAACACAAACACAACGTTGAAACAACATGCTTTTTGACAACGTTTATTCAATGTCGGGTTGTGACGTTGATTTGACAATTGAAATTTGGTAATTTCCCAACCAATATCCTACAACACAAATTCAACGTTGAAAAAACATGCTTTTTGACGACGTTTAATCAATGTTGGGTTGTGACGTTGATTTGACCATTGAAATTTGGTCATTTCCCAAAATTCGACAGTTAAAAGAACATGCTTTTTGACGACGTTTAATCAATGTTGGGTTCTGACGTTGAGTTGTGTCAGGGACAAGCCTGACAAGTTGACCTTTGAAATTTGGTCATTCCCCAACCAATATCCTACAACACAAATTCAACGTTGAAACAACATGCTTTTTCACGACGTTTAATCAATGTTGGGTTCTGACGTTGATTTGACCATTGAAATTTGGTCATTTCCCAACCAATATTCTACAACACAAATACAACAATGAAACAACATGCTTTTTGACAACGTTTATTCAATGTTGGGTTCTGACGTTGATTTGACCGTTGAAATTTGGTCATTTCCCAACTAATATTCTACAACACCAACACAACGTTGAAACAACATGCTTTTTGACAACGTTTATTCAATGTCGGGTTGTGACGTTGATTTGACAATTGAAATTTGGTAATTTCCCAACCAATATCCTACAACACAAATTCAACGTTGAAAAAACATGCTTTTTGACGACGTTTAATCAATGTTGGGTTCTGACGTTGATTTGACCATTGAAATTTTGTCATTTCCCAACCAATATTCGACAGCAAATACGTTAAAAGAACATGCTTTTTGACGACGTTTAATCAATGTTGGGTTCTGACGTTGAGTTGTGTCAGGGACAAGCCTGACAAGTTGACCTTTGAAATTTGGTCATTCCCCAACCAATATCCTACAACACAAATTCAACGTTGAAACAACATGCTTTTTGACTACGTTTATTCAATGTCGGGTTCTGACGTTGAGTTGACCATTGAAATTTTGTCATTTTCCAACCCATATTTTGCAATACAAACATAACGTTGTAACAACATGCTTTTTGACAACATTTAATCAATGTTGGGTTCTGACGTTGAGTTGACCATTGAAATTTGGTCATTTTCCAACCAATATTCTACAACACAAATACAACGTTGAAACAACATGCTTTTTGACGACGTTTATTCAATGTCGGGTTGTGACGTTGATTTGACCATTGAATTTTGGTCATTTCCCAACCAATATTCTACAACACAAACAGAACTTTAAAAGAACATGCTTTTTGACGACGTTTAATCAATGTCGGGTTCTGACGTTGAGTTGACCATTGAAATTTGGTCATTTCCCAACCGATCTTTTACGACACAAATACAACGTTGAAACAACATGCTTTTTGACAACTTTTATTCAATGTCAGGTTGTGACGTTGATTTGACAATTGAAATTTGGTAATTTCCCAACCAATATCCTACAACACAAATTCAACGTTGAAAAAACATGCTTTTTGACGACGTTTAATCAATGTTGGGTTGTGACGTTGATTTGACCATTGAAATTTGGTCATTTCCCAAAATTCGACAGTTAAAAGAACATGCTTTTTGACGACGTTTAATCAATGTTGGGTTCTGACGTTGAGTTGTGTCAGGGACAAGCCTGACAAGTTGACCTTTGAAATTTGGTCATTCCCCAACCAATATCCTACAACACAAATTCAACGTTGAAACAACATGCTTTTTCACGACATTTAATCAATGTTGGGTTCTGACGTTGATTTGACCATTGAAATTTGGTCATTTCCCAACCAATATTCTACAACACAAATACAACAATGAAACAACATGCTTTTTGACAACGTTTATTCAATGTTGGGTTCTGACGTTGATTTGACCGTTGAAATTTGGTCATTTCCCAACTAATATTCTACAACACCGACACAACGTTGAAACAACATGCTTTTTGACAACGTTTAATCAATGTTGGGTTCTGACGTTGATTTGACCATTGAAATTTGGTCATTTCCCAACCAATATTCGACAGCAAATACGTTAAAAGAACATGCTTTTTGACGACGTTTAATCAATGTTGGGTTCTGACGTTGAGTTGTGTCAGGGACAAGCCTGACAAGTTGACCATTGAAATTTGGTCATTTTCCAACCAATATCCTACAACACAAATACAACGTTGAAACAACATGCTTTTTGACGACGTTTATTCAATGTCGGGTTGTGACGTTGAGTTGACCATTGAAATTTTGTCATTTTCCAACCCATATTTTGCAATACAAACATAACGTTGTAACAACATGCTTTTTGACAACATTTAATCAATGTTGGGTTCTGACGTTGAGTTGACCATTGAAATTTGGTCATTTTCCAACCAATATTCTACAACACAAATACAACGTTGAAACAACATGCTTTTTGACGACGTTTATTCAATGTCGGGTTGTGACGTTGATTTGACCATTGAATTTTGGTCATTTCCCAACCAATATTCTACAACACAAACAGAACTTTAAAAGAACATGCTTTTTGACGACGTTTAATCAATGTCGGGTTCTGACGTTGAGTTGACCATTGAAATTTTGTCATTTTCCAACCCATATTTTGCAATACAAACATAACGTTGTAACAACATGCTTTTTGACAACATTTAATCAATGTTGGGTTCTGACGTTGAGTTGACCATTGAAATTTGGTCATTTTCCAACCAATATTCTACAACACAAATACAACGTTGAAACAACATGCTTTTTGACGACGTTTATTCAATGTCGGGTTGTGACGTTGATTTGACCATTGAATTTTGGTCATTTCCCAACCAATATTCTACAACACAAACATAACGTTGAAACAACATGCCTTTTGACAACATTTAATCAATGTTGGGTTCTGACTTTGATTTGACCGTTGAAATTTGGTCATTTTCCAACCAATATTCCACTACACACATATGTGGAAACAACATGCTTTTTGACAACGTTTAATCAATGTTGGGTTCTGACGTTGGTTTGACCGTTGAAATTTGGTCATTTTCCAACCAATATTCTACAACACAAACATAACGTTGAAACAACATGCTTTTTGACAACGTTTAATCAATGTTGGGTTCTGACTTTGATTTGACCATTGAAATTTGGTCATTTCCCAACCGATATCCCACAACACAAACACAACGTTGAATCAACATGCTTTTTGACAACGTTTATTCAATGTTGGGCTCTGACATTGATTTGACCATTGAAATATGGTCATTTTCCAACCAATATTCTACAACACAAATACAACGTTGAAACAACATGCTTTTTGACGACATTTAATCAATGTTGTGTTCTGACGTTGATTTGACCATTGAAATTTGGTCATTCCCCAACCGATATCCTACAACACAAACACAAGGTTGAAACAACATGCTTTTTGACAACGTTTATTCAATGTCAGGTTGTGACGTTGATTTGATCGTTGAATTTTGGTAATTTCCCAAACAAAGACGTGGATCCAACGTTAGACGTCCACGTTATCTAAATTTACAAATACAACTATTTTACAACGTTGTTTAGAAGTCACATGTATGTATAATCAACGTTGTATCAATGTCTTGTGCCTGCTGGGTAGCATAAAGGTCAATTATGTGTCCCTTGCAGTGGACACTCGTTTGTTGCCTATTTCATTTGTCGGACTACACATTTCGGGGAAAATGAGTCCCGTTATGCATGTCCACTGCAGAGGACGCTGAGACGTACTTATTGCATCAAACCTGACCCTGCTGCATATATTCAGTATTTGTTGACATCTGGTCACACGTGATTGGTTAGGACCTGGTGAGGCCTGCAAGGGCTTCTCCCGTCAAAAAGCAACACATGGAAAGTGCTTGTTTTGGCACGCACGTTATCGTGTGCATGGTCGGCCTCCATGTGGCATGAAATGTGCCATGTGAAGCGCTGCACATACAACAGGACTGGGACTGCGCCTGCCAAGAACAGTATACAATCTCCGCGGGTTTTCTGATAGCCATCGCTTTTAAGTCCATTCTTATGTGCATGCAAATTCCTCTTTTGGGTGAATGAAGCACATTTGTCTGTTGTTTACTGTAAATATTTCAACACATGGTGCGATAGTCGGTTCAACTTGCCGACACTCCCCTCGGTGCCAACCATCAAGATGTTTGCAGAAAACGCTTCAATAGCTGCATGGAGATTAACTACTTTGTGGGGGTTTTTTTTGTTTGTTTTTTCCAGTTTGGTACCTTCAGGTCTCCAGAAGGGGAGTATTTTGTCGAGCCCCTTCATAGCTATCAAGGAGAACATTATGAAGAGGAACACACAAAACCTCATATCGTGTACAGGAAGAGCGTCCCCCTCGACAAACAGAAGTCCGAGGAGAGCTCAGCTTGTGACACTTCAGGTAAAGTGGACAAGTTTGTGTGCTTTATGTGTATATATATATTATTAATGTTGTAAATAAAAAAATGTATATATCTACAAAGGTTGGTTCTAAAGAGGTAGGCATTTTTCGCCAACATATGTAATAACAAGTGTGTGTAAAAATGTGAAGTGCTCCCCCTCTGGCCAACACATGTAATAACAAGTGTGTGTAAGAAATTGAAATGCGCCCCCTTTGGCCAAAATTAATTAAAACAAATAAAATAAATATGTATACAGAGACATACTGTAATAACTAGGGATGTCCGATAATGGCTTTTTGCCGATATACGATATTCCGATATTGTCCAACTCTTAATTACCGATACCGATATTAACCGATACCAATATCAACCGATACCGATATATACAGTCATGGAATTAACACATTATTATGCCTAATTTGGACAACCAGGTATGGTGAAGATAAGGTCCTTTTTTTAAAAAAAATAACAAAATAAAATAAGATAAACAAATCAAAAACATTTTCTTGAATAAAAAAGAAAGTAAAACAATATAAAAACAGTTACATAGAAACTAGTCATTAATGTAAATGAGTAAAATTAACTGTTACAGGTTAGTACTATTAGTGGAGCAGCAGCACGCACAATCATGTGTGCTTACGGACTGTATCCCTTGCAGACTGTATTGATATATATTGATATATAATGTAGGAACCAGAATATTAATAACAGAAAGAAACAACCCTTTTGTGTGAATGAGTGTAAATGGGGGAGGGAGGTTTTTTGGGTTGGTGCACTAATTGTAAGTGTATCTTGTGTTTTTTATGTTTATTTAATAAAAAAAAACACAAAAAAAAACGATACAGATAATAAAAAGACCGATACCGATAATTTCCGATATTACATTTTAAAGCATTTATCGGCCGATAATATCGGCAGGCTGATATTATCGTACATCTTTAGTAATAACTTAAAGTAAATAATGAAGATTAAAAACCAATTACAAACAAAACATTACAACAACAACAAAAATAACTAAAAACTTACCTTTTTTATATTTGCTTAGTTTGTATATATTATTAATGTTGTAAATACAATTCTTTATATATCTAGAAAGGGTGGTCCTAAAGAGGTAGGCATTTTTCGGAGGTCTCAAGAAGATGACAAATACAATAATGTGTGTGTGTGTGTGTGTGTGTGTGTTCTTGTATTTCTACCCTTCTTGAGACATCAACAAGGAAAAGTAGCTTCCATATGAGGACCGGTGAACAAGTGATGACATAAATCATGGTCCCAATACGGAAAACCATTGCATCTAATAGAGAATGTCTCATTTGCACCCCTGGTGGTGACATCTATCAAAATGAGGGTGGTCCCAAAAAGGAGGGATTTTTCAAATTGACTGTGTGTCGGTTTTAAAAGTGCTCCCCCTCTGGTCAACATATGAAATAACAAGTATGTGTTAGAAATTGAAATGCGCCCCCTTTGGCCAATATTAATAAAAATAAATAAATAAATATGTATATAGAGACATACTGTAATAACGAAGTAAATAATTAAGAATAAAAACCAATTAAAAAGAAAAAAAACAAACTAAAAGCTTACCTTTTTATATTTGCATATCTTGTATATATTATTAATGTTGTAAATACAAATCTTTATATATCTACAAAGGGTGGTCCTAAAGAGGTAGGCATATGAAATAACAAGTGTGTGTAAACATTTGAAGTGCTCCCCCTCTGGTCAACATATAAAATAACAAGTGTGTGTAAGAAATTGAAATGCGCCCCGTTTGGCCGAAATTAATTAAAACAAATAAAATAAATATGTATACAGAGACATACTGTAATAACTTGAAGTAAATAATGAAGAATAAAAAACAATTAAAAAGAAAAAAAAAAAAGAACTAAAAGCTTGCCTTTTTATATTTGCATATCTTGTATATATTATTAATGTTGTAAATACAAAGCTTTATATATCTAGTAAGGGTGGTCCTAAAGAGGCAGGCATTTTTTGGAGGTCTCAAGAAGGTAACAAATACAGGAATCTGTGTGTGTGTGTGTCTTCTTGTATTTCTACTGTAAAATTATACAAAGAATGTTTTATTAAAAGCTTACCTTTTTTTTTATAGTTGCATAGTTTGTGTATATTATTAATGTTGTAAATACAAATCTTTATATATCTAGAAAGGGTGGTCCTAAAGAGGTAGGCATTATTCTCAGGTCTCAAGAAGGTAACAAATACAGGAATGTGTGTGTCTGTGTTCTTGTATTTCTACCCTTCTTGAGACAGCAACAAGGAAAAGTAGCTTCCATATGAGGAGGTGTGAACAAGTGATGACATAAATCATGGTCCCAATACGGAAAACCATTGCATGTAATAGAGAATGTCTCATTTGCACCCCTGGTGGTGACATCTATCAAAATGAGGGTGGTCCCAAAAAGGAGGGATTTTTCAAATTGACTGTGTGTCGCTTTTAAAAGTGCTCCCCCTCTGGTCAACATATGAAATAACAAGTATGTGTTAGAAATTGAAATGCGCCCCCTTTGGCCAAAATTAATTCAAAAAATAAAATAAATATGTATACAGAGAAATACTGTAATAGCTTGAAGTAAATAATGAAGATTAAAAACCAATTACAAAGAAAAAATTCTACAAAAAAATGTTTACATGAAGCTTACCTTTTTTATATTTGCATAGTTTGTATATATTTTTAATGTTGTAAATACAAATATTTATTTATCTAGAAAGGGTGGTCCTAAAGAGGTAGGCATTTTTCACAGGTCTCAAGAATGTTACAAATACAGGAATCTGTGTGTGTGTGTGTGTGTGTTCTTGTATTTCTACCCTTCTTGACACATCAGAAAGGAAAAGTAGCTTCCATATGAGGACCGGTGAACAAGTGATGATATAAATCATGGTCCCAAAACGGAAAACCATTGCATCTAATAGAGAATGTCTCATTTGCACCCCTGGTGGTGACATCTATCAAAATGAGGGTGGTCCCAAAAAAGAGGGATTTTTCAAATTGACTGTGTGTCGCTTTTAAAAGTGCTCCCCCTCTGGTCAACATATGAAATAACAAGTGTGTGTAAGAAATTGAAATGTGCCCCCTTTGGCCAAAATTAATTAAAAAAATAAAATAAATATGTATATAGAGAAATACTGTAATAGCTTGAAGTAAATAATGAATATTAAAATCCAATTACAAACAAAAAATTCTACAAAAAAATGCTTACTAAAAGCTTACCTTTTTTATATTTGCATAGTTTGTATATATTATTAATGTTGTAAATACAAATCTTTATTTATCTAGAAAGGGTGGTCCTAAAGAGGTAGGCATTTTTCACAGGTCTCAAGAATGTTACAAATACAGGAATCTGTGTGTGTGTGTGTGTGTGTGTGAGTGTGTGTGTGTGCGTGTGTGTGTGTCTTCTTGTATTTCTACCCTTCTTGACACATCAGAAAGGAAAAGTACCTTCCATATGAGGACCGGTGAACAAGTGATGATATAAATCATGGTCCCAATACGGAAAACCATTGCATCTAATAGAGAATTTCTCATTTGCACCCCTGGTGGTGACATCTATCAAAATGAGGATGGTCCCAAAAAGGAGGGATTTTTCAAATTGACTGTGTCGCTTTTAAAAGTGCTCCCCCTCTGGTCAACATATGAAATAACAAGTATGTGTTAGAAATTGAAATGCGCCCCCTTTGGCTAAAATTAAAAAAATAATAATAATAATAATTAAATATGTATATGGAGACATACTGTAATATCCATCCATCCATTTTCTACAGCTTGTCCCATTCGGGGTTGCGGGGGGTGCTAGAGCCTATAACTTGGAGTAAATAATGAAGATTAAAAACTAGAGATGTCGGCAGGCCGATATTGTCGGCAGGCCGATATTGTCGGCCGATAAATGCTTTAAAATGTAATATCGGAAATTATCGGTATCGGTTTCAAACTCCCGATTTTCCCTGGAGACTCCCGAATTTCAACCATTCTCCCAATTTCCACCCGGACAACATTATTGGGGGCGTGCCTTAAAGGCACTGCCTTTAGCGTCCTCTACAACCTGTCGTCACGTCCGCTTTTCCTCCATACAAACAGCGTGCCGGCCCAGTCACATAATATATGCGGCTTTTACACACACACAAGTGAATGCAAGGCATACTTGATCAACAGCCATACAGGTCACACTGAGGGTGGCCGTATAAACAACTTTAACACTGTTACAAATATGCGCCACACTGTGAACCCACACCAAACAAGAATGACAAACACATTTCGGGAGAACATCCGCACCGTAACACAACAGAACAAATACCCAGAAACCCTTGCAGCACTAACTCTTCCGAGACGCTACAATATACACCCCCCGCAACACCTTTTTTATATTTGCATAGTTTGTATGTGTTATCAGTGTTGTAAAAATATAAATCTTTATATATCTAGAGAGGGTGGTCTTAAAGAGGTAGGCATTTTTCAGGAGGTCTCAAGAAGGTAAGAAATACAAGTGTGTGTGTGTGTGTGTGCAGTCACTTATCAGAACTTGAAATGCGTTCCCACAGATGTCAGCAGTTGCGTCACTCCCAAACTCTCCACAATCACTGGTATCGGAATATAATTATATGATAGTGAGTTCTTATAGTGATTGTGGGATAATCACGACACACGTCTTACCTGCCACGATTTTTTTTAAATATATGTATTTTGCGAGTTCTCTTTAATTTTCGCACGTTGACATTGTTGCTGAATGGTGTGCATATATTCCTGCAAACTTTGTGCTGCACGGTCCCACACAGGAAAAGCCATTTGGAAGTCCTCCCTGGTATCGTCCCATCTCAGTTTACTGGCTGAACTTCCTGTTGACTCTCTGGCTTCCGCTGACTTTGTGATAAGGAAGCCGGGTTGACCCACTAGCATGGAGCGTGAATCGCATGAGGGCAAAGGCTGCGTCAGCCTAAAAGTGCCGAATAATCGAAACGGAGACATTGAGGCAGTAAGATGGAGTCAATTTACGTCAGCGTCTTTGCTGATGGTGACATCGGATTACATATTGGCGTGGTAGATAATAGCGTGCTAGTATAAGCGACGTTAGCATACTTAATATGGGGCGGTATAGCTCGGGTTGGTAGAGTGGCCGTGCCAGCAACTTGAGGGTTCCAGGTTCGATCCCCGCTTCCGCTATCCTAGTCACTGCAGTTGTGTCCTTGGGCAAGACACTTTACCCACCTGCTCCCAGTGCCACCCACACTAGTTTAAATGTAACTTACCGTATTTTTCGGAGTATAAATCGCTCCGGAGTATAAATCGCACCTGCCGAAAAAGCATAATAAAAAAGGAAAAAAACATATATAAGTCACACTGGAGAATAAGTCGCATTTTTGGGGGAAATTTATTTGATAAAAGCCAACACCAAGAATAGACATTTCAAAGGCAATTTAAAATAAATAAAGAATAGTGAACAACAGGCTGAATAAGTGTACGTTATATGAGGCATAAATAACCAACTGAGAACGTGCCTGGTATGTTAACATAACATATTATGGTAAGAGTCATTCAAATAACTATAACATATAGAACATGCAATACGTTTACCAAACACTCCTAATCACTAAATCCCATGAAATCTTATACGTCTAGTCTCTTATGTGAATGAGCTAAATAATATTATTTGATATTTTACGCTAATGTGTTAATAATTTCACACACAAGTCGCTCCTGAGTATAAGTCGCATGCATTTTTAGACCATATGATTTGCCTGAGCGGCTAGGAGACCCCGAGAGTAACAAGCGGTTGCCTTGTTGCCTTTCCATTAAAACAATAAACTCGTTTTTAGTATAAGTTTGCTGGTTTCAAGAAATGTAATGCCGAGCGCATATCATTATGTCAAGATAATGGCACTAGCATTTACTTCATTTAATAAATTTTTCAACATATTGAGAAAAAAGGATTTTTTTTTCTATCAAGAAAAGTGCACTTGTTATTAGTGAGAATATTCTTATTTTAAGGAATGTTCTTGTTCTATTGGCAGATAATTTTGCTTAATTCAAGTAAAATACCCCTAATTTTTTCTTCTTCTTGTTTTTGAACACTGACTTTTTGCAGTGCACTTATAGCATATAAGAATAGTCTATTACTGTTAAGCAAACTATGAATAATAAAACATGTGTCCTTTATCATAGCTACACGTATGACAAAAAAGCGCGTGAAAATCAGTGGTATTCAGTGAGGTAAGATGAATTAAATGCGCTGACAGTTCATTGCTCCTGCCAAATGAATTGCACTGAGTGGAGCGGATCACCACTCCAAGATGGCGGCCCCGCGTCTCGTCAGCGCCAGTAGGCAGTAGCGCTCCATGCTGCGTACCCTTAGAACAGGGGTCACCAACCTTTTTGAAACCAAGAGCTACTTCTTGGGTACTGATTAATGCGAAGGGCTACCAGTTTGATACACACTTAAATAAATTGCCAGAAATAGCCAATTTGCTCAATTTACCTTTAACTCTGTTATTATTAATAACTAATGATATTTACACTTAATTGAACGGTTTAAAAGAGGAGAAAACACGAAAAAAATGACAATTAAATTTTGAAACATAGTTTGTCTCCAATTTCGACTCTTTAAAATTCAAAATTCAACCGAAAAAAAGAAGACAAAAACTAGCTAATTCAAATCTTTTTGAAAAAATTAAAAAAAGAATTAATGGAACATCATTAGTAATTTTTCCTGATTAAGATTAATTTTAGAATTTTGATAACATGTTTTAAATAGGTTAAAATCCAATCTGCACTTTGTTAGAATATATAACAAATTGGACCAAGCTATATTTCTAACAAAGAAAAATCATTATTTCTTCTAGATTTTCCAGAACAAAAATTTTAAAAGAAATTCAAAAGACTTTGAAATAAGATTTAAATTTGATTCTACAGATTTTCTAGATTTGCCAGAATAATTGTTTTGAATTTTAATCATAATAAGTTTGAAGAAATATTTCACAAATATTCTTCCTTGAAAAAACAGAAGCTAAAATGAAGAATTAAATTTAAAAAAAATGATTATTCTTTACAATAGAAAAAATAAATTTACTTGAACATTGATTTAAATTGTCAGGAAAGAAGAGGGAGGAATTTAAAAGGTAAAAAGGTATATGTGTTTAAAAATCATTTTTAAGGTTGTATTTTTTCTCTAAAATTGTCTTTCTGAAAGTTATAAAAAGCAAAGTAAAAAAAAATTAATGAATTTATTTAAACAAGTGAAGACCAAGTCTTTAAAATATTTTCTTGGATTTTCAAAATCTATTTGAGTTTTGTCTCTCTTAGAATTAAAAATGTCGGGCAAAGCGAGACCAGCTTGCTAGTAAATAAATACAATTTAAAAAAATAGAGGCAGTTCACTGGTAAGTGCTGCTATTTGAACTATTTTTAGAACAGGCCAGCGGGCTACTCATCTGGTCCTTACGGGCTACCTGGTGCCCGCGGGCACCACGTTGGTGACCCCTGCCTTAGAAGATGTCTATGAGTTTACCTAGCCTGACCTCCTGAAGCAGTTTGAGAAAAGGGAAAAGACACACAAACAACTTAATTACTTACTTACACGTATTAACACACGTTTGTTCTCCCCGTCTTCTCCCCAGAACACAAACACAGACGTAGAAGGCACAAGGTGAGGAGGAAGCCGGCGGCCGTTCCCAGCGCTAACATGCTAACTGACGTGGCGTCGCTAAGTGCCAGTTTGGCCACCGTCGACGCCTTGCTCGGCCCGCAAAGCGGCGGTTTCGGGGCCAACGACAGCAGCGGCGCCGACTCCACACCTCACAAGCGATCCAAGCGCTTCCTCTCCTACCCGCGCTTCGTCGAGGTTATGCTGGTGGCCGACAGCAAGATGGCGGAGCATCACGGCGGCAACCTGCAGCACTACATACTCACCTTGATGTCCATCGTAAGTCAAGTCCGTGGTTTGTGGAGGTGCTTGTTTGATTTGATATATTTGTATTTCAAATATGCAAAAAAAAAACAAGAGCACGCCTGATCCAATACAGTGTTATAGCCTTAACAGCCATTATAACAAAATGAAAACAATGGAGAATAAAAAACGAGAAAAAAAAATAAACAAAATGAGCAATGGACTTTTTTTTCCAAAACTGTGAATGTTACAGAATATAAGTGTGACTTATTTTGTTATACTGTCAACCAGTGTTGGCGTTAACACACTTTTTGTGCCTTTTTAACGCATTGAAATCAGAAAGGACGCAGATTTTTTTGATTTTTTTACCTTTTGCGGCCCAAGTTAATGTTTTAAAGGCCCACAGCACATTCTAAAAATACTATTAAAATAAACAAAAACATAACAAAAGTGAAATAAAAAAGCTTACAGGTGAAATGTAATTTAGAAGCAGTTGCAATGTTGACTAATAAAACAAAGCTGTTTTTTTTCTTCTTTCAAACGGTCATTGCTCAAAACATAATATTGAATCAAAATCAACGTTATTATGAATTATTGACCTATCCAAGGTTCCGATTACTTCACATCAAATATTCCACTTTGAAAAATATTTTTGGTGGAAGATTTTGCATATTTTGTGTGTTTGCCATAAAAAACATAGTTGTGTTTGACAAAAAAGGGCGGACAACAAACAAACAAAAAAACAACATTTGAAATGAGGAATAGATCTCAAGTTGATGTAGACTCCAGAGATTTAAGCGTTAAATATAAAATGTATGTATGCCCTGGCACACCATTATCATCATTTCATGACCGAAGCAAAACACTTTTTACACTTTTATACTGAAATAAATACACCTACAACTTATTAAATAAAAACATAGAAAAAACTACCAGCAGCAGTAAAGTTTAGATCCATGAAGGATTGAAGAAAGTGAATGAATGTTTATAACTGAATACATTTACATATGTATACACATTTGTTTTCTTTTGTATTATTTTTTCAAATGAATTAAGTAACGTTTATGACAACCTTTTTCCAAAATACAATATAGAATGTGAGATATAACAGGATAATGCATACATTCGTAATTTTTTTCCAAAACGCTTACAAAAAAGTGGGACCGGACCCCAAAAATTTACTGTGGGACCCCATTTTTATGACTTGATGGGGTCCCTGGGACCCCATTTTGAAAATTCCTAGCGCCAACACTGCTGTCAACAAAGGAGACATTTTTATTTATTTAAATAAATATATTATTTATAAAGCAAGTTCGAGTATCATTGGCAAATTTTCACCTAGTCCCGGCCTTGGCACGCAAATATGTGTCCTCTTTTTGGGATTTCAGAATATGGTCAGCCTAACATATGCACACTACACACATACATAGCCACACCATTACCACTAGTGATCGTGTTAGATGGAAGTAGGGTTGTCCCGATACCAATATTTTAGTACCGGTACTAAAGTGTATTTCGATACATTTCTAAATGAAAGGGACCACAAAAAAATGGCATTATTGGCTTTATTTACCATGAATTGATTAACGTGGACCCCGACTTAAACAAGTTCCATCCATCCATCTATTTTCTACCGCTTGTCCCTTTCGGGGTTGCGGGGGGTGCTGGAGCCTATCTTAGCTGCATTCGGGCGGAAGGCGGGGTACACCCTGGACAAGTTGAAAAACTTATTCGGGTGTTACCATTTAGTGGTCAATTGTACGGAATATGTACTGTACTGTGCAATCTACTAATAAAAGTTTCAATGAATCAATCAATTTTAACAAAAAAAATCTTAGGGTACATTAAACATATGTTTCTTACTGCAATTTTGTCCTTAAATTAAATAGTGAACATACTAGACAACTTGTCTTTTAGTAGTAAGTAAATAAACAAAGGCTCCTAATTAGTCTGCTGACATATGCAGTAACATATTGTGTCATTTATCTACCTATTATTTTAATAATAATAATAATAGATTTTATTTGTAAAAGCACTTTACATTGAACAAACAATCTCAAAGTGCTACAGTGTGTTTAAAAAAACAAAAAAAACTAAGCTAGAACAACAATTAGCTGCCCCCAACGAGTAAAATAAATAGTAAAATTAAATACAAACTAGAACAGCCTAATAGCTAGAACTATTGTCAACATTATAAAGGACAAGCTGTAAAAATGGATCATTAATCCACTTTTTAATTTACTGTTAATATCTGCTTATTTTCTGTTTTAACATGTTCTATCTACACTTCTGTTAAAATTTAATAATCACTTATTCTTCTGTTGTTTGATGCTTTACATTAGTTTTGGATGATACCACTAATTTAGGTATCGATCCGATACCAAGTACCGTATTTTCCGCACTATAAAGCGCACCGGATTATAAGGCGCACCTTCAATGAGTGGCCTATTTTAATACTTTGTTCATATTATAAGGCGCACTGCATTATAAGGCGCATAGAATAGACGCTACAGTAGAGGCTGGGGTTACGTTATGCATCCCGTAGTTGCGAGACCTGTTGTGGCTCAATATTGGTCCATATATAAGGCGCACCGGATTATAAAGCGCACTGTCAGCTTTTGAGAAAATTGGAGGTTTTTAGGTGCGCCTTATAGTGCGAAAAATACGGTAGTTACAGTCAATTACTTTCATCAGTGAAGCATGTTTACCATAAACAGTGGGATTTCTAACAATTAGGAAGGTTATTGTCATGTTTGTCCTTCTATAGAAACCATATAAAAAAATATATATATATATTTTCATCTTTTTCTAATTTTCACACATCTTTGAAAAAGCTCCAGGGAGCCACTAGGGCGGCGCTAAAGACCTGCATGCAGCTCTAGAGCCGCGGGTTGCTTACCCCCGGTCTACCTAAACCCCCCCGAATCTTCATCGTATGAAAACCAAGGTACCGCGATCTGCGTTGGACGGTACTGAATGTGTTTTCTTGTGCCTAAAGTCCGTCGGCCAACCTCTGAGGGCCACAGAAGGGGAAAGGGCAGACGGGGGCAGGGGGTAAACACCATTGTCAAACAGCGGCCTGTCAGGCAGCTTTGATAAACGTAAAAAATATGCTCAGGTATGTCACATAGACCGCATATTTTCGAACACTTCAAATAGCAGCGCTCTGGCTGGCGTCAGGGGGGTAGTCGGTCTTTAAGGGGGGGTTGGGATGACCTATTTACCAGGCTTGCTTTCTCAACAGGGGCTTAAGCCATCATCACGGTTTAAGCTCCGGGATAGATGTCCGTGGCCCCCGTATATTAAATAAGAACATATTTCCGTCCATTCAGGTGTCGTCCATCTACAAGGACCCCAGCATCGGCAATCTGATCAACATTGTCATCGTGAAGTTAGTCATCATCAACAATGAGCTAGTAAGAGCTCGCCTCCACGCTCACATTTCTCCGCATGGCGGTCGTCCGTTCTAACCGTTTTTTTGTTGTTGTTTTCTCAGGACGGTCCTCAGGTTTCGTTTAACGCACAGACCACTTTGAAGAACTTCTGCATCTGGCAGCAGAGTCAAAATGTCCCGGATGATAACCACCACTCGCACCATGACACGGCCATCCTCATCACCAGGTGCCTTGAAATATTCCCCGCAGTTTTGAATCCAGCATGAATGAGGATTGTTTTGTCTTCTTCTTTTGCATCACCACAGACAAGATATTTGCAGAGCCAGAGATAAATGTGACACCTTAGGTAAGTGACTTTTTTTTAAAAAACACACTTTTACTACTTTAGGTACTTCCGCACTACGGTAGGGCATTCTGGTTCTCCCACAACAGTCCAAAATTTCTAATTTTGATTCTTATTTTCCATGCTCAGTCCACAAACTGGCTCAGCAGCTACTGTAGCTTTATCTCAGGGGTGTCAAACTCGGATTCACTGAAGGCCACATCGCAGTTATGGCTGCCGTCAGAGGACCGCTTGTAACAGCGAAAAACGTATACATTTGATTATTTATTTTTAATGTATTCTGTAAAAAAAACAAAAAAAAAACTGTAGATTTTACCATAACAAACTGGTGACTCAGTCTCCAAAATGTTTACTGTGAACTGTACAGTGTTTTCTTATAACATATTATTGTAAATGAAAAAACAGTACCACTGTTAATTTATGGTATAAAATTGGCAGCTTAGTCGCCAAAATTTTACTGTCAAATTGGACGGTGATTTTTACAGTACATTACTGTAAATGGAAAAGGAGTACCACTGTTTTTTTTACGGTAGTCGCCAGATTTTTACTGAATTTTTTTTTTTTTTTACAGTATATTACTGTAAATTAAAAAACAGTACCACTGTTATTTACGGAAAAAAACTGGTAGGTTAGTCGCCAGAATTTTACTTTAAAATTTATGGTGATTTTTACAGTATATTACTGTAAATGGAAAAAGAGTATCACTGTTTTTTTAGGGTAAAAACTGTCAGGTTAGTCGCCAGAATTTTACTGAAAAATTTAATTTTTTTTTTACAGTATATTACTATAAATTAAAAAACAGTACCACTGTTATTTACGGAAAAAAACTGGCAGGTTAGTCGCCAGAATTTTACTGAAAAATGTACGTTTTGTACAGTATATTACTGTAAATTAAAAAAACAGTACCACTGTTACTTACGTAAAAAAAATGGCAGGTTAGTCGTCAGAATTTTACTGTAAAATTCATGGTGATTTTTACAGTATATTACTGTAAATGGAAAAAGAGTATCACTGTTTTTTTAGGGTGAAAACTGGCAGGTTAGTCGCCAGAATTTTACTGTAAAATTGACAGTGATTTTGCAGTATATTACTGTAAATGGCAAAAAGAGTATCATTGTTTTTTTCAGAAAAAACTGGCAGGTTAGTCATCAGAATTTTACTGAAAATGTTGTTTTTTTACAGTATATTACTGTAAATGAAAAAACAGTACCACTGTTTTCTTATGGAAAATAATTTCAGTGTAAAATTTACGTTTTGTACAGTATAGTACTGTGAATAAAAAAAACAGTACCACTGGCAGGTTAGTCGCCAGAATTTTACTGTAAAATTGACGGTGTTTTTTACAGTATATTACTATAAATGGAAAAAGACTACCACTACCAGAATTTTACTGAAAAATGTAAGATTTTTACAGTATATTACTATAAATTAAAAAACAGTACCACTGTTTACTTACGAAATAAACTGGCAGGTTAGTCGCCAGAATTTCACTGTCAAATTTAATTTTTTTACCGTATATTACTGTAAATTAAAGAAACAGTACCACTGTTATTTACGGAAAAAAACTGGCAGGTTAGTCGCTAGAATTTTACTGTAAAATTGACGGTGATTTTTACAGTGTATTACTGTAAATGGAAAAAGAGTATCACTGTTTTTTTAGGGTGAAAACTGGCAGGTTAGTTGCCAGAATTTTACTGAAAAATTTTAAAAAATTTTTTTACAGTATATTACTGTAAATGATAAAACAGTACCACTGTTTTCTTACAGAAAAAAATGGCAGGTTATTCGCCAGAATTTTACTGTAAAATTGACAGTGATTTTGCAGTATATTACTGTAAATGGCAAAAAGAGTATCACTATTTTTTTAAGAAAAAAACTGTCAGGTTAGTCGTCAGATTTTTACTGAAAAATTTGTTTTTTTACAGTATATCACTGTAAATGAAAAAACAGTACCACTGTTTACTTACGAAAAAAACTGGCAGGTTAGTCGCCAGAATTTCACTGTAAAATGTATGTTTTTTACAGTATATTACTGTAAATTGAAAAACAGTACCACTGTTATTTACGGAAAAAAAACTGGCAGGTTAGTCGCCAGAATTTCACTGTAAAATGTAAGTTTTTTACAGTATATTACTGTAAGTTAAAAAACAGTACCACTGTTATTTACGGGAAAAAACTGGCAGGTTAGTCGCCAGAATTTCACTGTAAAATGTAAGTTTTTTACAGAAAATTACTGTAAATTAAAAAACAGTACCACTGTTATTTACGGGAAAAAACTGGCAGTTTAGTCGTCAGAATTTTTCTGTAAAATTCATGGTGATTTTTACAGTGTAGTAAATGGCAAAAAGAGTATCATTATTTCTTTCAGAAAAAAATGGCAGGTTAGTCATCAGAATTTTACTGAAAAATTTGTTTTTTTACAGTATATTACTGTAAATGAAAAAACAGTACCACTGTTTTCTTATGGTAAAAAACTGTCAGGTTAATTGCCAGAATTTCACTGTAAAATTTATGTTTTGTACAGTATTTTACTGTAAATTGAAAAACAGTACCACTGTTATTTACGGAAAAAAACTGGAAGGTTAGTCGCCAGAATTTTACTTTAAAATTTATGGTGATTTTTACAGTATATTACTGTAAATGGAAAAAGAGTATCACTGTTTTTTTAGGGTAAAAACTGTCAGGTTATTCGCCAGAATTTTACTGAAAAATGTAATTTTTTTTTTACAGTATATTACTATAAATTAAAAAACAGTACCACTGTTATTTAGGGAAAAAAACTGGCAGGTTAGTCGCCAGAATTTTACTGAAAAATGTAAGTTTTGTACAGTATATTACTGTAAATTAAAAAACAGTACCACTGTTACTTACGTAAAAAAAATGGCAGGTTAGTCGTCAGAATTTTACTGTAAAATTCATGGTGATTTTTACAGTATATTACTGTAAAAGGAAAAAGAGTATCACTGTTTTTTTAGGGTGAAAACTGGCAGGTTAGTCTCCAGAATTTTACTGTAAAATTGACAGTGATTTTGCAGTTTATTACTGTAAATGGCAAAAAGAGTATCATTGTTTTTTTCAGAAAAAACTAGCAGGTTTTTTACTGAAAATTTAGTTTTTTTACAGTATATTACTGTAAATGAAAAAACAGTACCACTGTTTTCTTATGGAAAATAATTTCAGTGTAAAATTTACTTTTTATACAGTATAGTACTGTGAATAAAAAAACAGTACCACTGTTATTTACAGAAAAAAATGGCGGGTTAGTCGCCAGAATTTTACTGTAAAATTGACGGTGTTTTTTACAGTATATTACTATAAATGGAAAAAGACTACCACTACCAGAATTTTACTGAAAAATGTAAGATTTTTACAGTATACTACTATAAATTAAAAAACAGTACCACTGTTTACTTACGAAATAAACTGGCAGGTTAGTCGCCAGAATTTCACTGTCAAATTTACATTTTTTACCGTATATTACTGTAAATTAAAGAAACAGTACCACTGTTATTTACGGAAAAAAACTGGCAGGTTAGTCGCCAGAATTTTACTGTAAAATTGACGGTGATTTTTACAGTGTATTACTGTAAATGGAAAAAGAGTATCACTGTTTTTTTTAGGGTGAAAACTGGCAGGTTAGTCGCCAGAATTTTACTGAAAAATAAAAAATAATTTTTACAGTATATTACTATAAATGATAAAACAGTACCACTGTTTTCTTACAGAAAAAAAACGGCAGGTTAGTCGCCAGAATTTCACTGTCAAATTTACGTTTTTGTACAGTATATTACTGTAAATTAAAAAACCGTACCACTGTTATTTACGGAAAAAAAACTGGCAGGTTAGTCACCAGAATTTTACTGTAAAATTTATGGTGATTTTTATAGTGTATTACTGTAAATGGAAAAAGAGTATCACTGTTTTTTTAGGGTGAAAACTGGCAGGTTAGTTGCCAGAATTTTACTGAAAAATTAAAAATTTTTTTTTTTACAGTATATTACTGTAAATGATAAAACAGTACCACTGTTTTCTTACAGAAAAAAAATGGCAGGTTATTCGCCAGAATTTTACTGTAAAATTGACAGTGATTTTGCAGTATATTACTGTAAATGGCAAAAAGAGTATCACTATTTTTTTAAGAAAAAAACTGGCAGGTTAGTCGTCAGATTTTTACTGAAAATTTTGTTTTTTACAGTATATCACTGTAAATGAAAAAACAGTACCACTGTTTACTTACGAAAAAAAACTGGCAGGTTAGTCGCCAGAATTTCACTGTAAAATTTATGTTTTTTACAGTATATTACTGTAAATTGAAAAACAGTACCACTGTTATTTACGGAAAAAAAACTGGCAGGTTTGTCGCCAGAATTTCACTGTAAAATGTAAGTTTTTTTACAGAAAATTACTGTAAATTAAAAAGCAGTACCACTGTTATTTACGGGAAAACTGGCAGGTTAGTCGCCAGAATTTTTCTGTAAAATTCATGGTGATTTTTACAGTGTAGTAAATGGCAAAAAGAGTATCATTATTTTTTTCAGAAAAAAATGGCAGGTTAGTCATCAGAATTTTACTGAAAAATGTGTTTTTTTACAGTATATTACTGTAAATGAAAAAACAGTACCACTGTTTTCTTATGGTAAAAAACTGTCAGGTTAATTGCCAGAATTTCACTGTAAAATTTACGTTTTGTACAGTATATTACTGTAAATTGAAAAACAGTACCACTGTTATTTACGGGAAAAAAACTGGCAGGTTAGTCGCCAGAATTTCACTGTAAAATTGACGGTGGATTTTACAGTATATTACTGTAAATGGAAAAAGAGTACCACTTTTTTTTTTACGGTAAAAACTGGCAGGTTAGTCGCCAGAATTTTACTGAAAAATGTACGTTTTTTTTACAGTATAATACTGTAAATGATAAAACAGTGCCACTGTTTTCTCACGGTAAAAACTGTCAGGTTAGTCGCCAGAATTTTACTGTAAAATTTACAGTGTTTTTACAACATATTATTGTACAAGGATAAAGAGTATCAGTGTTTTTTTGAGAAAAAAACTGTCAGGTTAGTCGCCAGAATTTGACTGTAAAATTGACTGTGATTTTTACAGTATATTACTGTAAATGGAAAAAGAGTACCACTGTTTTCTTACGGTTAAAAACTGGCAGGTTAGTTGCCAGAATTTTACTGTAAAATTTATAGTGATTTTTACAGTATATTACTGTGAATTTAAAAAAAAACAGTACCACTGTTGATTAAAGAAAAAAACTGGCAGGTTAGTCGCCAGAATTTTATGACGGTGATTTTTACAGCATATTTTCTCGTAAATGGAAAAAGAGTACCACTGCTTTTTTTCGGGTAAAAACTGGCAGGTTAGTCGGCAGATTTTTACTGAAAAATTTATATTTTTTACAGTATATTATTATTATTATGATGCTGTTTTTAAATGACCGTAAGTCTTGAACTATAAAAAGTATTTCAATGGTTGAAATCTGCACTTTTGGGTGTTATACGAGTTATTACGTTAATCTACGTCACAGCAGAGGAACAAAGCAGAGTGGGCGGGGTTTGTTTTCAGAGCAGCCAGCCCCAAACGCATGTGTCAGGAACAGATCCGGAAGAACATTTGTACAACAAATCTCTGCATAAAAGTGATAATACATCATATTGTAGGTGCTTATTACACTTTGCATTCATATTGTGCGGTTTGTTACATTTTTGTTGTGTTTTGCTTGATTGTAAAAGATACACAACTATTGAGGAGGTGGTCTGAGAAGTAAAAGAGTAGCGATGTTCATATGTTGTTAATATTCAGTGTTTTATTGTTCATAGTTAGTATTGTAAATCCCACTTTCTTTATTTTAATTTATTTGGGTGTCCCATTCAGTAAACTGTAAAATTTAATTCCGTTTTTTTCAGGTAGTCTGTCATAACGTTTTTAGAATTCTATCGGACATTGTGACATTTGGTATTAGTGTTCCTGGAAAAAAAAGGGACACAAACACACATACAGCAGATTTTTACATCTTAAACTTGTACGTATAATTTATACACAGCCGAAAGGGACAAGAGGTAGAAAATGGATGGAATTTATACACACATATACATTGGCCCCCCCAACAATTTTTTTCTCTCAATCTGGCCCCCCCGAGTCAAAATATTTGCCCAACTCTGCTTTAATGGAAGTACCTACAAGTCACAAATATACTTTCCGTATTTTTCGGACTATAAGTCGCAGTTTTTTTCATAGTTTGGCCGGGGGGTGCGACTTATACTCAGGAGCGACTTATGTGTGAAATTATTAACACATTACCGTAAAATATCAAATAATATTATTTAGCTCATTCACGTAAGAGACTAGACGTATAAGATTTCATGGGATTTAGCGATTAGGAGTGACAGATTGTTTGTTAAACGTATAGCATGTTCTATATGTTATAGTTATTTGAATGACTCTTACCATAATATGTTACGTTAACATACCAGGCACGTTCTCAGTTGGTTATTTATGCCTCATATAACGTACACTTATTCAGCCTGTTGTTCACTATTCTTTATTTATTTTAAATTGCCTTTCAAATGTCTATTCTTGGTGTTGGGTTTGATCAAATACATTTCCCCAAAAAATGCGACTTATACTCCAGTGCGACTTATGTATGTTTTTTTCCTTCTTTATTATGCATTTTCGGCCGGTGCGACTTATACTCCGGAGCGACTTATAGTCCGAAAAATACGGTACGTATAATTAATACACAGCCAAAAGGGACAAGCGGTAGAAAATGGATGGATGGATGGAATTTATACACACATACACATTGGCCCTCTCCTCCAACAATTTTTTTCTCTCAATCTGGCCTCCGAGTCAAAATATTTGCCCAGCTCTGCTTTAATGGAAGCACCTACAAGTCTCAAATATACTTTATAGAAATTTTAGAAATATCGCTTTCTATTTTGCCAAAAACTGCAACGGAAACGCAGCTCCAGTCACTAAAGGCAGATAATGTAATACATGTCTTGTATCACATTCACATGGAAAAAGATGGCTGCTTGGTATGAATTGCTTCATCATCATCTGGGGAAGTTGAAGTAATCCTTCTTACCTTTTCAGGACTGGCGGAGTTGGGCACCGTGTGTGATCCGTACAGGAGCTGCAGCATCAGCGAGGACAACGGCCTCAGCACGGCGTTCACCATCGCCCATGAACTCGGTCACGTGTAAGTACTTCGTTGTGCGACTGCGTTTAGTAGCACTCGAAAGGCTCTCCAGGAACGTGCACATGCCTTCCAAGCACTTTACTTTTGTGTGTCACCGATCACATTTCCCTAATTCCTTTCCCACTATAGGCACAGTTGACGACCTTCGCCCTGGTCGGCCTGTGCAAACTCTGTTTTTGTCCAAAGTCTTGAGTCACCCAGCGCCTGTGCCCGTTAGCTTTGCTATGGAGACTGTTACAGACCTCATCATCTCTAGCAAATGCTCTTTCCGACCGCTAACAAACGGCGGGATTGTTGTATTCCATTTTTATCCGCACGACGACAGCTTAGCAGTGTTCTATGGTACCTGTCAGGTGGGCTGCTGAGTAGCTCAAAGGGAGGAGGGCAGAGTGGGGCTGTCCAGTACGGACCAGGACTATTGTTTCGTCACTCTGCGAGGGCTTTCACAACGCGTATGTAGCGCTTGGCTTCACTGTGACTACCGTGAAAGACGGATTTCATTCATTTTCATTTTCTTTTATTTAACCAGGTAAGAACTCATTGAGATTAAAATCTCTTTTGCAAGAGTGACCTGGCCGAGAGGGCAGCAAAAACAGGCTTAATTAATACCTGAAAACAACCTCAAAAAACAGGAGCAGTCACACACTATAGTTAAAGGCCTACTGAAATGACATTTTTTTATTTAAACGGGGATAGCAGATCCATTCTATGTGTCATACTTGATCATTTTGCGGTATTGCCATATTTTTACTGAAAGGATTTAGTAGAGAACATCGACGATAAAGTTCGCAACTTTTGGTCGCTGATAAAAAAAGCCTTGCCTGTACCGGAAGTAGCGTGACGTCGCAGGTTGAAAGGTTCCTCGCATTTCCCCATTGTTTACACCAGCAGCGAGAGCGATTCGGACCGAGAAAGCGACGGTTACCCCATTAATTTGAGCAAGGATGAAAGATTCGTGGATGAGGAACATGAGAGTGAAGGACTAGAGTGCAGTGCAGGACGTATCTTTTTTCGCTCTGACCGTAACTTAGGTACAAGGGCTCATTGGATTCCACACTTTCTCCTTTTCCTATTGTGGATCACGGATTTGTATTTTAAACCACCTCGGATACTATATCCTCTTGAAAATGAGAGTCGAGAACGCGAAATGGACATTCACAGTGACTTTTATCTCCATGACAATACATCGGCGAAACACTTTAGCTACGGAGTTAACGTGATAGCATCGGGCAGATAGAAACAAAAGAAATAAACCCCTGACTGGAAGGATAGACAGAAAATCAACAATACTATTAAACCATGGACATGTAACTACACGGTTAATGCTTTCCAGCCTGGCGAAGCTTAACAATGCTGTTGTTAACGACGCCATTGAAGCTAACTTAGCTACGGGACCTCACAGAGCTATGCTAAAAACATTAGCTATCCACCTACGCCAGCCAGCCCTCATCTGCTCATCAACACCCGTGCTCACCTGCGTTCCAGCGATCGACGGAGCGACGAAGGACTTCACCCGATCCTCGATGCGGTCGGCGGCTAACGTCGGATAGCGTGTCTGCTATCCAAGTCAAAGTCCTCCTGGTTGTGTTGCTGCAGCCAGCTGCTAATACACCGATCCCACCTACAGCTTTCTTCTTTGCAGTCTTCATTGTTCATTAAACAAATTGCAAAAGATTCACCAACACAGATGTCCAGAATACTGTGGAATTTTGAGATGAAAACCGAGCTTTTTGTATTGGATACAATGTGTCCGAATACTTCCGTTTCAACGATTGACGTCACGCGCAAACGTCATCATACATAGACGTTTTCAACCGGAAGTTTAGCGGGAAATTTAAAATTGCACTTTATAAGTTAACCCGGCCGTATTGGCATGTGTTGCAATGTTAAGATTTCATCATTGATATATAAACTATCAGACTGCGTGGTCGGTAGTAGTGGCTTTCAGTAGGCCTTTAAAAGTGACATATTTTACGGCGCACCGGATTATAAGGCGCACTGGCGATGAGCGGGCCTATTCAGGTCTATTTTCATACAAAAAGAGCTCCGGATTATAAGGTGCATTAAAGTGGTCATATTATGATTTTTTTCTAAATTTAAAACACTTCCTTGTGGTCTACATAACATGTAATGGTGGTTCTTTGGTCAAAATGTTGCATAGATTGTGTCCCGTGAAAAACCGTCCGGATGAAACTAATAACTAAAGTTCCGTGGGTGAATTATGTAAACCCACTACACCGGTAGTTGTCAGGTTCAAACACCGATGACATCTATTAAACAGACAAGAAGCAAGGAATTAAACAGAAACAGGATTCAATTTAGCTCAATGAGGAGAAACGTCTGGGCTGCAGCTCCGTACAGTCTTCCACCACACTCTGGCAAGAGAATTTTACGCCACCTCTTTTATTTGGACTTTCCCTGATTACATAGCCACAGCTGTTTCTAAAGGGACTGGGGTCGTAAACAGCTATTGCCTTCGGTCACAAAACAGTTCAACAAAAAGATGCCTGGAGCTTGGGCAGGTCCTGCTTTCTCTCTGGTTTGTAGATCTCGGGTCAAGATAAGATCTTCCTGTGGATCACAATAGATCAAAGAAACTGAACCCCTCCTGTCTCCTCCCATCGTACACAGTGGAGTTTTACAAGGCTTTTGCTTGGTAGGATCAAAGACAGCTTTTGTCCTCTCGCCGGGAACTCGCTGCAACACAATGTTTTGTGATAACTTAGATATAATTATTGTGACAGTAGTTTTTAGCGCTTCCATAGCAAGTCTACTGACAGATATAAGTTAGAACTTTACGCTACTTTATATTAGAAATGGCAACAGCGGAGGATGAATGTCCCATAACAAGAAGGTAGAGAAAAAGAAGAAGCTTATCGACTACAGCGTCGGCACGGAGTACAAAGGCGGACGTCCGCAAATTTTCAGGACTTATGCAGATCCCAAATACACATCAGCAGGTACCTGAAGGTAAGAAAAGTTGGTTTTGCATAATCCCGCCCACTGTGCTTTGTTCCTCGTCTGAGCTGCTGTGACGTAGATGAACTCGTATAACACTCAAAAGCGCAGATTTTAACCATTTTCAAGACTTACGGTCATTTAAAAACAGCACTGCACGTCATAATGGCGGCCACAGTTTTGATGTTAAAGGTCTAAAAAAATGATGCAGAACGTCTGGTGAGCCGGATTGAAAATCTTTAATGGGCCGCATGTGGCCCGCGGGCCGTATTTTGCCCAGGTCTGGATTAGACGCACCTTTGTATAGGTTGGGGTTCAAAGCTTGGGGGAAAAAGTAGCAACTCATAGTGCAGAAAACACAGTACTTTTTTGGTTCTGACGTTCACCAATTTCAACCAACTCTTCTCTACACTTTCAAGTGTTGTCCGTTTTTGTCATTTTTGAATTGCACGCCCCACAGGTCACAGGTCGAAAGGTAAGACGAAGGCAATTGACAAAGGCTCTGTGTTCTCTCTGCAAGGTTCAACATGCCTCATGATGACAGCAACAAATGCAAGGAGGACGGCGTTAAGATCCAGCAGCACGTGATGGCTCCCACGCTGAACTACAACACCAACCCTTGGATGTGGTCCAAGTGTAGCAGGAAGTACATCACAGAGTTCCTTGAGTATGTCACAATCGTTTTTTTCCTTACAATTGTTCCAGAAATACACACGGCTTAGATGGCTTTCTTTCTGATTTGGATAAATTGCTCCGACAACTGCAGTAAATCAGATCATATGTGGCACGTTAGGTGGAAAGTGGTGTGAAGATGCTGATAGAATGGTCAGTGGGGGTGCAACCAAACTTGGGTGTTGACCATGGGTCCTCACAGTGGCGGGCTGTGGGTTTCCCACCTAGGCCTTCAGTGATGTTCCACTTCAATGATTACCTTTCAAAATACTATCATTCATGTCCCTACAGTGATTAATTGATTGATTGAAACTTTTATTAGTAGATTGCAGAGTACAGTACATATTCCATACAATTGACCACTAAATGGTAACACCCGAATACGTTTTTCCACTTGTTTAAGTCGGGGTCCACAGTAATCAATTCATGGTACAAATATATACTATCAGCATAATACAGTCATCACACAAGTTAATCATCAGAGTATATACATTGAATTATTTACATTATTTACAATCCGGGATGTGGGATGTGGAGGGGGTTTAGGTTTGGTTGCTATCAGCATACTTCAGTCATCAACAATTATATCATCTGAGAAATGGACATTGTAACAGTGTAGGACTGACTTGGTAGGATATGTACAGCGAGCGGTGAACATAGTGAGCTCAGAAAGCAAAAGAACAAGTATATACATTTGATTATTTACATTTGATTATTTACAATCTGGGGAGGTGAGAAGTGGTGGGGAGAGGGTGTTAGTCTAGGGTTGACGTTGCCTTGAGGTGTTCTTTTAGTGCGGTTTTGAAGGAGGATAGAGATGCCCTTTCTTTTACACCTGTTGGGAGTGCATTCCATATTGATGTGGCATAGCTTGGTTGGTAGAGCGGCCGTGCCAGCAACTTGAGGGTTGCAGGTTCGATCCCCACTTCCGCCATCCTAGTCACTGCCGTTGTGTCCTTGGGCAAGACACTTTACCCACCTGCTCTCAGTGCCACCCACACTGGTTTAAATGTAACTTAGATATTGGGTTTCACTATGTAAAGCGCTTTGAGTCACTAGAGAAAAGCGTTATATAAAATATAATTGATTGATTGATTGATAGAAAGAGAATGAGTTAAGACCTTTGTTAGATCGGAATCTGGGTTTAACGTGGTTAGTGGAGCTTCCCCTGGTGTTGTGGTTATGGCGGTCATTTACATTATGGAAGTAGTTTGACACGTTCTTCGGTATCAGGGAGGTGTAGCGGATTTTATAGACTAGGCTCAGTGCAAGTTGTTTTACTCTGTCCTCCACCCTGAGCTAGCCCACTTTGGAGAAGTGGGTAGGAGTGAGGTGTGATCTGGGGTGGAGGTCTAGAAGTAACTTGACTAGCTTGTTCTGGGATGTTTGGCGTCTAGATTTGAGGGTTTTGGAGGTGCTGGGGTACCAGGAGGTGCATGACCACAGCTGGAGAAATACTACACAAATACACACTAGCGCACAACTGCGCATCGAATCACCTCAAAATTGTACAAAAACGGGCTATTTTTCGGCGCATTTAAAAATTAATCAACCTGCACTGTGCAATCTACTAATACAAGTTTCAATCAATCAATCAATCAAAGCATCAGCAAATTAAAACATATCTTAAGTGGTAGTGTCGAAATTTAAGTAATTGTAAAAAACGTATTACACGTGAAAAAATGAAGATATACAGTAGAATATTTGAACTCACAATTTGTAGCACCCATCCGATGCCGTTTACGCCAGTGGTACCGCTCATAGTTGGTTGACTCGAGTGGAAGTGGCGGGCAAACCATTTCACCGCCCGGGGCAGCTTAGCTAGCTTCTGGGGTCGGCCGAGCTCGTCTTACAAGATCTACACTATATTGCCAAAAGTATTTGGCCACCCATCCAAATGATGAGAATCAGGTGTCCTAATCACTTGGCCCGGTGTATAAAATCAAGCACTTAGGCATGGAAATGTGAAAGAATGGGCCGCTCTCAGTGATTTCCAGTGTGGAACTGTCATAGGATGCCACCTGTGCAACAAATCCAGACGTGAAATTTCCTCGCTCCTAAATATTCCAAAGTCAACTTTATTATAAGAAAAGTGAAGAGTTTGGGAACAACAGCAAGTCAGCCACCAAGTGGTAGGCCACGTAAACTGACAGAGAGGGGTCAGCGGATGCTGAAGCGCATAGTGCAAAGACTTTCTGCAAAGTCAGTTGCTTCAGAGCGCCAAACTTCATGTGACCTTCCAATTAGCAGAGAGCTTCATGGAAATGGTTTCCATGGCCGAGCAGCTTCATCTAAGCCATACATCACCAAGTCCAATGCAAAGCGTGGGATGCAGTGGTGTAAAGCACGATGCCACTGGACTCTAGAGCAGTGGATACACCTTCCCTGGACTGATGAATCACGCTTTTCCATCTGGCAATCTGATGGACCAGTCTGGGTTTGGAGGTCGCCAGGAGAACGCTACATTTCAGACTGCATTGTGCCGAGTGTGACATTTGGTGGAGGAGGAATTATGGTGTGGGGTTGGTTTTTCAGGAGTTGGGCTTTGCCCCTTAGTTCCAGTGATAGGAACTTTGAATGCTCCAGGATACCAAAACATTTTGGACAATTCCATGGGATGGCACTTCAAGTTCATATGTGAGTCAAGGCAGGTGGCCAAATACTTTCTGCAACATAGTGTATATTCTCTTTAAATATCCTTCTTGAAAATGGCCGTGCAAATATATATACACTACCGTTCAAAAGTTTGGGGTCACCCAAACAATTTTGTGGAATAGCCTTCATTTCTAAGAACAAGAAAAGACTGTCGAGTTTCAGATGAAAGTTCTTTTTTTCTGGCCATTTTGAGCGTTTAATTGACCCCATAAATGTGATGCTCCAGAAACTCAATCTGCTCAAAGGAAGGTCAGTTTTGTAGCTTCTGTAACGAGCTAAACTGTTTTCAGATGCGTGAACATGATTGCACAAGGGTTTTCTAATCATCAATTAGCCTTCTGAGCCAATGAGCAAACACATTGTACCATTAGAACACTGGAGTGATAGTTGCTGGAAATGGGCCTCTATACACCTATGTAGATATTGCACCAAAAACCAGACATTTGCAGCTAGAATAGTCATTTACCACATTAGCAATGTATAGAGTGTATTTCTTTAAAGTTAAGACTTGTTTAAAGTTATCTTCATTGAAAAGTACAGTGCTTTTCCTTCAAAAATAAAGACATTTCAACGTGACCCCAAACTTTTGAACGGTAGTGTATATATCTGCCATTTACTCAACACTTTGCTCTCCTTCTTTGTGGGTTTAAAAAGTGAGTACCGCTGATTTCTCCGCTGGCCGGGTATGGCTCTGGCGCCGCTTCCTGCTTTCGTAAATCACATCTCGTGATTGGATACTCACTTGGGAGTGACAAGTGAGTATCTAATTACAGTCACGTTTAACGTAAGGCTACCTAGATGGGCTACAGTCAACAACTCGTGATCTGATTGGCTATCGCATATGTCTATAAACTGTACACTGCACAGTTAATTCAGATTGGATAAAATCTCTAACGTAAAAAACAAGAAACACTGGAGCCTAATATGACGAGAAGAGAATAGGATGAATACTTTTATATATTTATGAAAAGTAACTTAAAAATAAAATTGCCTTTTATTATTTTATGATCATGATTAATGTTAGGCCAGCAGAGAAGGCCCTGACGGCCCACCACCGGGTCCTCAAGACGGTTGCACCCCCCCTCCCTTTCTTTTAGGAAAAAGTAAACAAGATAGTATCTGGCAGTTGTCCAAATGTTCCCTAAAAACTCCCAGCAAGGCAAAAGATTTTCCTCCTTTAAGTTCACTCGCTGATGGTCAATGGGTTTTCTGTGCAAAGAAGTAACCCCTGAATACATCTGTACTGAATGTTCTTTCTTGTCTGTTTGTGTCTTTTTGTTTTCATTTTTTTTTTCTTTAAGTCATTTTATTTTCATTTCTTAATAGCACAGGCTATGGCGAGTGCTTGCTCGACGAGCCCGTTTCTGGGCCGTACGGTCTCTCGCAGCAGCTGCCTGGACGGATATACGACGTCAATAAACAGTGTGAACTGATATTCGGGCCGGGGACACAGGTGTGCCCGTACATGGTAAGTGTTATGATGCTTGGCTGCATTGCATATCTGCTACTTGTTAGGTCATTTTCTGTACAATCGCAGCACTGTGAGGCTGCACTACTTATCTACTGCTCACTAAGGGAAATATGAACGCGTGGAAATATATTTTAAGTTTACTATAACCTGAAAATTTGTTGTAATGTTGTGTTTAGTTTTGGGTTGTTTTCCCCATCTTTTTGGATTATGTCCTGTTTTGCGCTCTTATTTTGTTCCTATTTCCTGTTTGGTTTGTGTTGTCCTTAGGGATGATGTTTGATAAGAAATTATCGAGTTCGAGCCTATTATCGAATCCTCTTATCGAACCGATTCCTTATCGATTCTATTATCGAGTCCAGATAGGTTGTTGTATATGGAAAAAAACACAATATTTGGTTTAACAAATCACTTCACATTCTCTACTGCTCGCTACCATAGTATTACCATATCTGAGTTATTGTGCAGAAGTGTGGGGAAATTACAAATGTGCGCTACATTCGTTAACCGTGTTACAAAAAAGATTAATTAGACTGATACATAATGTTGGATATAGAGAACATACAAACACTTTATTTATTGAGTCAAAAATATTAAAGTTTGTGTCATGTCTGTTCATGTTTTTGTTTTTTGGACTCTTTTTAGTTCCTGGTTGCACTTCCTTGTTTGTTCGTTTCCATAGCAACTCATTAGTTTTCACCTGTCTTGTCACGCACCTGCTTCACGTTTTGAGTCACGCACCTGTTTTCACTGATCATGTCACTATTTAAATCTGTCTGTTTCTGTTGTTCGTCCTGGCGACCTCGCACTTTTTCATCCCTCTACTTCATGTCATGTTCACAGTTCTTTGCCAAGTAAGTTTTTGTTTATTAATGCCACAGTTTGTGTTTTTGTTTTATTGTTCATAGTTTCTGCCTTTGTGCAAGTTTTGTGTTTATACCCAAGTTTTGTATTTCCGCCTTTGTGCGCGCCTTTTGTTTGCTTTCCTTTTTTTGTAGTTTATTAGTGTTAAAATAAATAATGTATTTAAATTCACGCCTTGCCCGCGCCAATTTTCCGTTTCCTTCTGGAAAAAACAAAACCCGAGAACCAAGTCCGGACAGTTCGATGATTTGGTAAAATTGCAAACAGCTAAAATGATGTGGAATTAAATGATGGAATGGATTAAGTAAAGAAGTTAAACATTGTACTGATATGATCCACTTTAAGAGGGGGCGGCGTGGCGAAGTTGGTAGAGTGGCTGTGCCAGCAATCGGAGTGTTGCTGGTTACTGGGGTTCAATTCCCACCTTCTACCTTCCTAGTCACGTCCGTTGTGTCCTTGGGCAAGACACTTCACCCTTTGCCTCTGATGGCTGCTGGTTAGCGCCTTGCATGGCAGCTCCCGCCATCAGTGTGTGAATGTGTGTGTGAATGGGTAAATGTGGAAATACTGTCAAAGCGCTTTGAGTACCTTGAAGGTAGAAAAGCGCTATACAAGTACAACCCATTTATCATTATCATTTAAGAGGTTGTTCAAATGAATAGTGCTTACAAAGTACAAAGAAATACTTTCAACCTTATTGAAAATAAGATATTCTTCATCTCAGTATGTTAATAATGACTAGGGATGTCCGATAATGGCTTTTTGCCGATATCCGATATGCCGATATTGTCCAACTCTTTAATTACCGATATCGATATCAACCGATATATACAGTCGTGGAATTAACACATTATTATGCCTAATTTGGACAACCAGGTATGGTGAAGATAAGGTACTTTTTAAAAAAAATGAATCAAATAAAATAAGATAAATAAATTAAAAACATTTTCTTGAATAAAAAAGAAAGTAAAACAATATAAAAACAGTTACATAGAAACTAGTAATTAATGAAAATTTGTAAAATTAACTGTTAAAGGTTAGTATTATTAGTGGACCAGCAGCACGCACAATCATGTGTGCTTACGGACTGTATCCCTTGCAGACTGTATTGATATATATTGATATATAATGTAGGAACCAAAATAATAACAGAAAGAAACAACCCTTTTGTGTGAATGGGGGGGGTTTGGGTTGGTGCACTAATTGTAAGTGTATCTTGTGTTTTTTATGTGGATTTAATAAAAAAATAAATAAAAATAAAATAAAAAACCGATACTGATAATAAAAAAAACGATACCGATAATTTCCGATATTACATTTTAACGCATTTATCGGCCGATAATATCGGCAGACCGATATTATCGGACATCTCTAATAATGACTGAATTAATTAATTACATATTACAAAACTGTTGTATATACTAATTCACAGATATTTTATTATAAAAAGGTCAGTAAATGATGTATATATTTGTAAACGCTATGAAGTGGGAAAGGGGTAGGATTAAATAAGCTTTACTTCTTCCTACTCCTGTAAAGTGAAATGATATGAAACTGTGATGTGTTATGATGTGGTCGGATCATATTTTGTTTAGTTATGTTCTGTTAGTTTTGGACTTCCTTAGTTGTTTTGTGCACTTCGGGGGTTTGTTTTAGTCACCATGGTTACTTATGATTTTCACCTGCCTTGTACGCGCACCTGTTGCTCATCAGAGACTCTAATTAAGCCTGCCTTTTCCGCTCACTCGTCGTGGCTTCATTGTTTGCATTTGCAACAGTTACGTTGGCATTCTGGTTTTCGAGCTCATGATTCCTGTGCTAGGTTACCTAAGCTTCTAGTATTCCTGTGCTAAGTTATCTTAGCTTCTAGTATTCCTGTGCTAAGTTACCTTAGCTTCTAGTATTCCTGTGCTAAGTTACCTTAGCTTCTAGTATTCCTGTGCTAAGTAGGTTTTTGCTTTAGCTTCTCGTGCGAACGGCCCGCTTTCCTTTTGTTTCGTTCCTGTCTGTTGTAATGTGTATGATTTATGAGAAATAAATCATCTCCTACCTGCACGCTTTCGTCCGGAGCCGTCAGTTTTGCGTCCCGGGAACTAACCGCAACACGCTGCACCCCACCGTGACAAATGACTGAGCTACTTGACGTCATTTCTTGTGATGTCACACGGGGCATTCCTTGTCGGGACGGGATTCGTTCCAAGTGATTCGAATAAAGAACCAACTCTTTTTCTTTACTATAGTGGTCTCGATAACGGGTACCGGTTCTCAAAAAGGAATTCGAGTCCAAGGACTCGGTTCTTTTCTTATCGAACAACCGGGAAAACCGGTTTCGAGCATCATCCCTAGTTGTCCTGCAATAGCTTTACTCCTGCTTCTAAACACCCTTCTCATGACCTGCAGGTGATTAGCAAATATGTGTTTCACTTAGGGTTGTATGGTATACCGGTACTAGTATAGTATCGCGGCACTAATGAATCAAAAACGCAGAAGAGCATGTTCGGCAGCGCACAATCACGGAGCACTTACAAGCAGACACAGTGTGTAGACAGAAGAGGGAGAATGGACGCATTTTGGTTTAAAAAGTAAAGATAAAGGTTAAGCTACGATATTTTTTGGAGTATAAATTGCACTGGAGTATAAGTCGCATTTTTGGGGGAAATGTATTTGAAAAAAACCCAACACCAAGAATAGATATTTGAAAGGCAATTTAAAATAAATAAAGAATAGTGAACAACAGGCTGAATAAGTGTACGTTATATGAGCAGTGTTTCCCATAAACTGCCAAGATACCTGTGGCGGTGGGGGCGTGGCTATGAGCGTGGTCACCATGACATCATCGAATAATTTGCATAATTTACTACAATGATATGATTTTCTCTAAAAAGGCTCAAAAAATGTTTACTTACTAATTAATAATAACAGTTTTGTTTTAAACGTCCATCCATCCATCCATCCATCCATCCATTTTACAATATAATTACAACACTTTATGTACATATTTATATACAGATTTGAACAATAAGTTATTCACTGAAATATATTTATTAATTGTGGTTCTTACAAAAAATATATCTTATAAAATATAAAAGCTAAAATGTCTCTTAAAGCTCTGTCCCTTTAATTAGTGCATACTAAATAATTTAACTTTAGCCTACTACTACAACCATATTATTTACCAGCAACATAAAGTGAAACAGAAGCAGAGGTGTCCTGCCACAGTCAGTAACAAATAAACAGAAAACAGTAGTGGTCAAATACAAATAAGGCAACAAGAGAATTATCCTACACTTCTCTTTTGTAAAGTAAATCTGAACAGCCTATATGGGCATCTACATCAACTATATGATTTGCCTGAGAAGCTGGACAGGACAAAAAAAAAATATTTTTTTAAATTTATTTTATTTTTAATTTTTTAATTTGTGGCGGACGTAATTATTTTGTGGCGGGCCGCCACAAATAAATGAATGTGTGGGAAACACTGATGAGGCATAAATAACCAACTGAGAACGTGCCTGGTATGTTAACGTAACATATTATGGTAAGAGTCATTCAAATAACTATAACATATAGAACATGCTATACGTTTACCAAACAATCTGTCACTCCTAATCGCTAAATCTAATGAAATCTTATACGTCTAGTCTCTTACGTGAATGAGATAAATAATATTATTTGATGGTAATGTGTTAATAATTTCACACATAAATCGCTCCTGAGTATAAGCCGCACCCCCGGCCAAACTATGAAACAAACTGCGACTTATAGTCCGAAAAATACGGTATAACACTGAAACGCCCACAGGAAGAGGTGCTTTAAAACATGGCTAGCTAGTTAGCGGCTAACGTCCATCCGCAATCGGCAATGTTTTAGCTTCTTCTAATCCTAATCCTTCACTAATCCTCGCCTCGATGGCGACCAATGAAGTAAATTTCTTACAAGTATCATCCCTGCAGGACGAGGAATAGCTAAACATGCTTCACTACACACCGTAGGAGGATACGATAGCTCACCGGCGTCACAATGTAAACAAATTCCATGATCTACACCTGACATCCACTGTAATGATACCAAGTACAAGAGCGTATCTAGTCGATATCACTATGAATTAGTGTTGCCCCGATACCGATATTTTGGTACCGGTACCAAAATTATTTCCATACTTTTCAGTACTTTTCTGAATAAAGGGGACCACAAAAAAAATGCATTATTGGCTTTATTTTAACAAAAAATCTTAGGGTACATTAAACATATGTTTATTATTGCAATTTAGTCTTTAAATAAAAGAGTGAACATACTAGACAACTTTTCTTTTAGTAGTAAGTAAACAAACAAAGGCTCCTAATTAGTCAATATGCAGTAACATGTTGTGTCATTTATCTACCTATTATTTTGTCTACATTATGACGGACAAACTGTAAAAATGGATTATTAATCCACTTGTTCATTTACTGTTAATATCGGCTTACTTTCTCTTTTAACATGTTCTATCTACACTTCTGTTAAAATGTAATAATCACTTATTCTTCTGTTGTTTGATACTTTACATTAGTTTTGGATGATACCACAAATTTAGGTATCGATCTAAAACCAAGTAGTTACAGGATCATACATTGGTCATAATTTAAGTTCTCATGTGTCCAGGGACGTATTTCCTGAGTTTATAAACATAATATACATTTAAAAATATATATACAAAAAACGAAAAAAGATTTTGTGATGCTAAAAATATCGACTAGATACGCTCCTGTACTTGGTATCATTACAGTGGATGTCAGGTGTAGATCCACCCATGGCATTTGTTTACATTGTGACGCCGGTGAGCTACGGTGTGTAGTGAAACATGTTTAGCTATTCCTCGTCCTGCAGTGATAATGGTACTTGTAAGAAACTTACTTTATTTGTCGCCATGGAGGTGAAGATTATTGATTTAGAAGTAGCTAAAACACTGCCGACAGCGGAAGAATGTTCATTGCTAGCTAGCTAGCCATGTCTTAAAGCACCTCTTCCTGAGGGTGTTTCACTGTTATAGCTTCACCTTTATCGTCAGGTTTTAGGCCAAAATGCGTTAGTTCTCGATTTTCTGTCTACATACTGTCTGCTTGTAAGTACTCCGTGATTGTGCGCTGCCGAACATGCTCCTCTGCTCGTAAAACCAGCAATGTCACGACGTGACGACGACGCGCCGTCATGCCAGTTAAAAACAGTGGGGTGAGGTGGGACGGGGCGGTACTTTTTAGAGGCGGTATAGTACCGAATATGATTCATTAGTATCGCGGTACTATACTAGTACCGGTATACCCTACAACCCTACTATAGGGTAATGCCAAACCCCTCAAAAATTGGTAAAGATGCATGCCATTTTTTAGGGCACCAGCAGCAAAGGCTGCAAAGGCCTTATTGGAATGCTAAATGACACAATATGTTACTGCATACATCAGCAGACTAATTAGGAGTCTTTGTTTGTTTACTTACTACTAAAAGACAAGTTGTCTATTATGTTCACTATTTTATTTAAGGACAAAATTGCAAAAATAAACATATGTTTAATTTACCGTAAGATTATTTGTTAAAATAAAGTCAATAATGCCATTTTTTGTGGTCCCCTTTATTTAGAAAAGTATCGAAATACAACCCTACCCTATAGTGAATCCAAATAGTGTGCCGGTAAATCAAAAATATTCAACTTACAAGATATTTTGGACGTGCTTACGAAGATAGTTTTTTGTTCTTATGACAAATACATAAAGCTGTGTGTGAAAATGCACGCTTTGATGAGTTTGGTGTGGGAGAACTTAACACCCATACCCCAAGGATCACCCCTCCCTATATGCAGATCACGCGCTGTGTGTAGGGCCCCGCCATCCGTGGGGGCCATGTTTTGTGTGAAGAAGCAGATGTGAAAGGTCAATTCACGAATGGCAGGAGCCACAGGATGCTTCATAGGAAATTTTATTCATGTCCGCTTCCTGTTCCGTCACTGTTTAGAATATAACTATACCATTGGCTTTCCCGTGGCACATTAATTAGTGCTTGTCTTGTAAGAGAGTGGTAGTTAGTTCCAATCCCAGAGAAGTGTCAGGAAGGTTTATAAACATATGTTTTAATTACGTTAAATCATTTAGTACGAAAAAATATGTATTTCTTTCCCATGAATTGGTTTTAGTCCAAAACATGCATCCAGTTAAATTCAAATTTGATTAAAAAAGTATCAAAATAGTTTTACATTAACAAAACTGTTATTTTTTTATATAATAGGTGGGTTGGGGAGTGGGGGGACTCCAAATAAAATTATACTTAAGGCCCCAATTTAACTCTGACCTCGATACCATCAAAGCCCTTTTGGCTGGACTACAACAAAGATTGTCATCCAGATGTCTGGATGTACACACAAATAGACTAGCTACAGTCGTCCCTCACCATATCGAGCTTCAAATATTGCAGCTTCACCACATCACTGATGTTTTTTTATTTAATATTTTTTTAAAGGATATTATACAATTTTTTGGGTCGTAAATTAAACATTTTCAAGCAGAAGCATGGCTAAATAAACTAAAAATATCAATACTACAGTAGTATTGGCCAATAGATGAGACCAAACCAATAACAACGCGCTGTTCAGTATCGTAGCCACTGATTGGCTCAACCTCAGGCAGCATTACTATATTGGAATACAATAGTTAAAATGGACTAAATGGTGTTATTTCATGTCTAGAGGGCTCTTATAATGTCTAAAAAATGTATTTAGAAGGTCTTAAACAGTAATTTTTTTGGCTCAAACCATACAAATATTTGATTTATTATTAATGTTTCCAATTTTGTGGAAATGTTTTTATCACGGTCATATCCGGGAACAATTAACAGCGATAAACGAGGCAGAAACATGGCTAAATGAACTAAAAATATCAATACTACAGTAGTATTGGCCAATAGATTACACCAAACCAATAACACACTGTTCAGTATAGTGGCCACTGATTGGCTCAGCCTCAGGAAGCATTAATATATTGGAATACAATAGTGAAAATGGACTAAATGGTGTTATTTCATGTCTAGAGGGCTCTCATAATGTCTAAAAAATGTATTTAGAAGGTCGTAAACAGTTTGTTTTTTTTGCTCAAACCATACAAATATTTGATTTATTATTAATGTTTCCAATTTTGTGGAAATGTATTTATCACGGTCATATCTGGAAACAATTAACAGCGATAAACGAGGCAGAAACATGGCTAAATGAACTAAAAATATCAATACTACAGTAGTATTGGCCAATAGATGAGACCAAACCAATAACAACACACTGTTCAGTATAGTGGCCACTGATTGGCTCAGCCTCAGGCAGCATTACTATATTGGAATACAATAGTGAAAATGGACTAAATGGTGTTATTTCATGTCTAGAGGGCTCTCATAATGTCTAAAATTTTTGTGGCGAACCATCAGATCAAGTTTTGGTGCCATGTCACGCCCACACCTTATGGCGGAGGAAACATTTCTTTACAATTTATCATCGGCTATCTGTCTCGTATCTTATTTTAATTGCGGTTCATTTGGGCAAAGTTCCTCTGAGGAGCTCGTTAAAGTACGACCCCTGGTTTTGGCCTAACAATGCCCGACGAAAACCAAGATAGCAGACTTCCTGTTTGTTTACAAATATGGGTTTTGGAGACTTTTACGTTTAGCTGGACTACAACAAAGATTGTCATCCAGCTGTCTGGATGTACACACAAATAGACTAGCTGCAGTCGTCCCTTGCCATATCGAGCTTCAAATATTGCAGCTTCACCACATCACTGCTAATTTTGTATTTTATATTTTTTGAAAGGATATTATACAATTTTTTCGGTCGTAAATTAAGCATTTTAAGCAGAAGTATGGCTAAATAAACTAAAAATATCTATCCTACGGTAGTATTGGCCAATAGATGAGACCAAACCAATAACAACGCACTGTTCAGTATCGTGGCCACTGATTATTTCATGTCGAGAGGGCTAAAAATTGTATTTAGAAGGTCGTAAACAGGTTTTTTTTTTATGCTCAAACTATAAAAATTTCCAACTTTGTGGAAATTCATATACAGTATCTCGTTCATGTCCGGAAACAATTAACAGTGATAAACGAGGCAGAAACATGTCTAAATTAACTAAAAATATCAATACTACAGTAGTATTGGCCAATAGATGAGACCAAACCAATAACGGCGCACTGTTCAGTATCGTGGCCAATGATTGGCTCAGCCTCATTCAGCATTACTATATTGGAATACAATAGTGAAAATGTGACTAAATGGTGTTATTTCATGTCTAGAGAGCTAAAAATTTTAATTAGAAGGTCGTAAACAGGTTTTTTTTTTATGCTAAAACTATAAAAATGTCCAACTTTGTGAAAATTCATATACAGTATCTTGGTCATGTCCGGAAACAATTAACAGCGATAAACGAGACAGAAACATGGCTAAATGAACTAAAAATATCAATACTACAGTAGTATTGGCCAATAGAGGAGACCAAACCAATAACAACGCGCTGTTCAGTATCGCGGCCACTGATTGGCTCAGCCTCAGGCAGCATTACTATATTGGAATACAATAGTGAAAATGTTACCACAATTGTATTTCGAAGGTCGTAAACAGGTTTTTTATGCTCAAACTATAAAAATATTTGATTTATTATCATGTTTCCAACTTCGTGGAAATTAATTTATCTCGGTCATGTCCGGAAACAACTAACAGCGATAAACGAGGGACAACTGTACAGGTATATCATGTTCCGATTCTGTAGGTGCAAGGTCCAGCTGTCCCAGTATTTTTGTTCAAAGATCTTTAGCAGAGAAGATGGCGTGCACTCTTGACAAAATGGTAATGTCGTGTGTGTTTGCTGATAGACTCAGTGTCGGAGGCTGTGGTGTACCAGCCCAGAGGGTGCCCAGCGGGGTTGCAGGACACAACACATGCCGTGGGCCGACGGCACTGACTGCTCTCCTGGGAAGGTAAGGCTCACGTACAAATAGAAAACATCAGTAAGGTGAAAAGTCGAGCAAAAATAATTTTTTGTATAGGGTAAATAATGACTGAGTTAATACATATATCACATGATCTCAAGGAATTAGATGATCACAGTTGTAAACACACCCTTATTGACGCACTGGGGGCAGTTGGATGCCTTGAATGCAGGACGTATAGGCTGAAGTTTGGATCCCCTCACCTGTATTTTATGTGTTGTTAGACCTAGGAATGGAAGGCCATATCCTGCACTACCATTAGAATGGGATTTATTTTGGTGCTTGATCATGATAACAATGTGATGATGTTGAATTCTTGAGCAGAATTGTTAGACACCAGTTACCGTTTCCTTCATCCTTTAGTACAGCGAAGACATTAAAAAGTGGTACCTCGGTTTTCGTAAGCTCCACTTATTGCATGATTTGGTGTTCGTACACGCTCTCGGCTGTTTTACAGCCAATTAGTGTGCGTAAAAAAATAGTCTGTTTATTCCGCGTAATCGAGTGAACAAACAAAGAATACATTGAGTTATTTCTATTGAGTACAACTGCAAAATAATCCACTATGGGGCCAACAGAAGTCTTCAATTAAAGGCCTACTGAAATGAGATTTTCTTATTTAAACGGGGATAGCAGATCCATTCTATGTGTCATACTTGATAATTTCGCGATATTGCCATATTTTTGCTGAAAGGATTTAGTAGAGAACATCGACGATAAAGCCTTGCCTGTACCGGAAGTAGCGCGACGTCACAGGTTGTGGAGCTCTTCACATCTGCACATTGTTTACAATCATGGCCACAAGCAGCGAGAGCGATTCAGACCGAGAAAGCGACGATTTCCCCATTAATTTGAGCGAGGATGAAAGATTCGTGGATGAGGAAAGTGAGAGTGAAGGACTAGAGGGCAGTGGAAGCGATTCAGATAGGGAAGATGCTGTGAGAGGCGGGTGGGACCTGATATTCAGCTGGGAATGACTAAAACAGTAAATAAACACAAGACATATATATACTCTATTAGCCACAACACAACCAGGCTTATATTTAATATGCCACAAATTAATCCCACATAACAAACACCTCCCCCCTCCCGTCCATATAACCCGCCAATACAAATCAAACACCTGCACAACACCCTCAATCCCACAGCCCAAAGTACCGTTCACCTCCCCAAAGTTCATACAGCACATATATTTCCCCAAAGTTACGTACGTGACATGCACATAGCGGCACGCACGTACGGGCAAGCGATCAAATGTTTGGAAGCCGCAGCTGCGTACTCACGGTAGCGCGTATCCAACTCAAAGTCCTCCTGGTAAGAGTCTCTGTTGTCCCATCTCCACAAGCATGCATATCCAACTCAAAGTCCTCCTGGTAAGAGTCTCTGTTGTCCCAGGCCAATGGTAAAGCTTGTCCCAGGCCAATGGTAAAGCTTGACTGTCATCGTTCGGGAATGTAAACAATGAAACACCGGCTACGTGATTGTGTTGCTGCAGCCAGCCGCTAATACACCGCTTCCCACCTACAGCTTTCTTCTTTGCTATCTCCATTGTTCATTAAACAAATTGCAAAAGATTCACCAACACAGATGTCCAGAATACTGTGGAATTTTGCGATGAAAACAGACGACTTAATAGCTGGCCACAATGCTGTCCCAAAATGTCCGCTACAATCCGTGTCGTCACGCGCAAACGTCATCATACCGAGACGTTTTCAGCAGGATATTTCGCGGGAAATTTAAAATTGCACTTTAGTAATCTAACCCGGCCGTATTGGCATATGTTGCAATGTTAAGATTTCATCATTGATATATAAACTATCAGACTGCGTGGTCGGTAGTAGTGGGTTTCAGTAGGCCTTTAAGGTAAAAGTGATGTTAAATGTTCATTTATCAATTTTATTAGGCATTTACAGTACAGTGGTACCTCAACTTACAAATATTTTGAGATACAAGCGGACTGTATGCTTTAAATTGCAAGCATAATTTGAGTTACGAGCATCTTCCGCAGCTGGTTGTAATGGTGCATAGCCCTCAGCTCGAGATCGACACAATCCTTCCCCTTTAACCACCGAAACTGAGAACGGGAGGAAAAACAAACCATTGAAAACATGTCCTGCCGTGTAGCAGACTCAGTTTTAGTTTCTCCTTTTCTACTGACTACAAACTGGACGATTGAGCATTAGCCTCTATGCAGACATACTTACCAGTTTCAACTCCGGTCCATCACTCAAAAGACAACCGTGTGCAACATAAACATAGTTCCTTTTGTTACACGACGGAGAAGCAACTGGACGGAGACCTCGCATTAGTCCGGTCCCCAAGGAAATGTAAGTAAGTAAGTGTATTTTATTTATAACAACTTTTTTACAGATAAAAATCATGAAGCGCTGTACAAAACATAGGGGAATTAAAACAACAATTACATTAAAACAGGGGCAACATCATAAAAAGGATTTTAAAAAAGGTTAAAAAGTCAATTAAGTAAACGTTTTTCTGAAAAGCAAAGTCTTTAAATGATTTTTAAAAGAGTCAACACACTATTAACTAGATCCACTTGACCTCTATTGCACTGGTCGCCCCACATCTGCGGTCCCCTCCAAGATTTCTCATTGTATTCCATTTCGTTGAGTTTTTTCTTGCCCTGATGTGGGATCTGAGCCGAGAATGTCGTTGTGGCTTGTGCAGCCCTTTGAGACACTCGTGATTTAGGGCTATATAAATAAACTTTGATTGATTGAAACTTTGAACACAGTCATGTTTACAGAGGGACTGGTTTGTGAAAGTATTTCCAGAGTCTGGGGTCTACAGCCTGGAATGCTAGGTCTCCCCAGGTGTTAAAATACATTTTGGGGATCTTTTGTTGAGCCTGAAGACCAAGGCTACGCCCTGAAGTGTTGGGGCCAAACAGATCAGCGATATTCTGAGGGGATCCACCATGCAACACAGGGATAGTTAGGACTAAAATCTTAAACTCAATGCGAAAATTGTCAGTCATAGAACCAATTGAGCTCCTAAGATGAGGTACCACATTGTTTTCTGCATGTCTAATTGTTTATATGAAATGTGTTTTATGTTAACATTTTTGGATTTTCTGACATATTCGTTCGACCTTTTGGAACAAACAACTGGCAAAAACCAAGGTACCACGGTATGAGGCTGCCAGCACACACATGCTCAGGCTTATTTGTGCTGATCAGACAAAATACTTGAGCCATGTTTGTCTAATTGAGTGTGATTATCCGGCTGTAATGAGCTGAGCGATTCATTGAATATGTGTTTGACAATCCTTGTCTTCTATTCACACGGATGAAATATTTCACCGTATAATTTCTCCCAGATTAGCATCAAAGCCCGACACAGCAGATAGATGTGTAGCCATTTCTGTTATTTCATGAGCTGTCTTGTCGTCTCGCTCCTTCAACTTTTCTTCCTTCCCTCTTTTGTTATTCTTCTGCTTCCTGGTGCCAAATATCTTGTTTTTTCCTTCCTCTCCAAATGCAGCACTGCAAACACGGCCAGTGCATAGCCAAAGAGCACGACGCCACACCTGTGGAGGGGGCATGGGGAGTTTGGAGTCCTTTCGGCACCTGTTCTCGGACGTGCGGCGGGGGCATCAAGATGGCAGTGCGCGAATGCAACCGACCCGTGTGAGCACTCGTCTTTGCAGTCACGCATGCCTGCTGAACCATGTCTCCATTTTAAATGCCAAAGTCAATGTTCCGTACATCAATCCTCCTTAAGGGAATTCTTTCCATAGCTAATGTTCACCAATGCTTTATCTGGTGGCCTATTTCAAAATGTTGTTTCCCGGTAAATACACTAATCACATCAAGTGCATTTCTGTTTTTAATAGACAAGCAGAGAGTCCTGAGAATACCCTTATCTATCCTTAGAATTTGCTGGCTCTAGTAACTCCGCTATGGAAGTTGTTCATCAGTTTCCATTTAAGTTTAATAATAATCCACACATTGTCTCGGATTTATCAACATTTCATTGGTAAAATCTGGTTTTAAACCTATCAAATGTGTCAAAATGCATTTCTGTTTTTAATAAGTAGTAGTAAGACAAGCAGGGATTCCTGAGAACACCCTTATTACTCCTTAGAATTTACTGGCTCTAGTAACTCCGCTATGGAAGTCGTTCATCAGTTTCCATTTAAATTGAATGATAATCCACACATTGTCTTGGATTCATCAACATTTCATTGGTAAAATCTGGTTTTAAACCTGTCAAATGTGTCAAAATGCATTTCTGCTTTGAGTAAGTAGTAGTAAGACAAGCAGGGATTCCTGAGAACACCCTTATTACTCCTTAGAATTTACTGGCTCTAGTAACTCCGCTATGGAAGTTGTTCATCAGTTTCCATTTAAGTTTAATAATAATCCACACATTGTCTCGGATTCATCAACATTTCATTGGTCAAATCTGGTTTTAGACCTGTCAAATCATACAGTATCTGATTTGAACAAAATGTGTCAAAATGCATTTCTGTTTTTAATAAGTAGTAGTAAGACAAGCAGGGATTCCTGAGAACACCCTTATTACTCCTTAGAATGTACTGGCTCTAGTAACTCCGCTATGGAATTGATTGATTGATTGATTGATTGATTGAGACTTTTATTAGTAGGTTGCACAGTGAAGTACATATTCCGTACAATTGACCACTAAATGGTAACACCCGAATAAGTTTTTCAACTTGTTTAAGTCGGGGTCCACTTAAATTGATTCATGATAGGAAGTTGTTCATCAGTTTCCATTTAAGTTTAATGATAATCCACACATTGTCTCGGATTTATCAACATTTCATTGGTAAAATCTGGTTTTAAACCTGTCAAATGTGTCAAAATGCATTTCTGTTTTTAATAAGTAGTAGTAAGACAAGCAGGGATTCCTGAGAACACCCTTATTACTCCTTAGAATTTACTGGCTCTAGTAACTCCGCTATGGAAGTTGTTCATCAGTTTCCATTTAAGTTTAATAATCCACACATTGTCTTGGATTCATCAACATTTCATTGGTAAAATCTGGTCTTAAACCTGTCAAATCATACAGTATCTGAATTGAACAAAATGTGTCAAAATGCATTTCTGTTTTTAATAAGTAGTAGTAAGACAAGCAGGGATTCCTGAAAACACCCTTATTACTCCTTAGACTTTACTGGCTTTAGTAACTCCGCTATGGAAGTTGTTCATCAGTTTCCATTTAAATTTAATGATAATCCAACACATTGTCTCGGATTTATCAACATTTCATTGGTAAAATGTGGTTTTAAACCTGTCAAATGTGTCAAAATGCGTTTCTGTTTCGAGTAAGTAGTAGTAAGACAAGTAGGGATTCCTGAGAACACCCTTATTACTCCTTAGAATTTACTGACTCTAGTAACTCCTCTATGGAAGTTGTTCATCAGTTTCCATTTAAGTTTAATAATCCACACATTGGGCTCTGTACCGAGGATGTCGTTGTGGCTTGTACAGCCCTTTGAGACACTTGTGATTTAGGGCTATATAAATAAACATTGATTGATTGATTGATTGATTGTCTTGGATTCATCAACATTTCATTGGTAAAATCTGGTCTTAAACCTGTCAAATCATACAGTATCTGATTTGAACAAAATGTGTCAAAATGCATTTCTGTTTTTAATAAGTAGTAGTAAGACAAGCAGGGATTCCTGAGAACACCCTTATTACTCCTTAGACTTTACTGGCTTTAGTAACTCCGCTATGGAAGTTGTTCATCAGTTTCCATTTAAATTTAATGATAATCCAACACATTGTCTCGGATTTATCAACATTTCATTGGTAAAATCTGGTTTTAAACCTGTCAAATGTGTCAAAATGCGTTTCTGTTTCGAGTAAGTAGTAGTAAGACAAGCAGCGATTCCTGAGAACACCCTTATTACTCCTCAGAATTTACTGGCTCTAGTAACTCCGCTATGGAAGTCGTTCATAAGTTTCCATTTAAATTTAATGATAATCCACACATTGTCTTGGATTTATCAACATTTCATTGGTAAAATCTGGTTTTAAACCTGTCAAATGTGTCAAAATGCGTTTCTGCTTTGAGTAAGTAGTAGTAAGACAAGCAGGGATTCCTGAGAACACCCTTATTACTCCTTAGAATTTACTGGCTCTAGTAACTCCGCTATGGAAGTTGTTCATCAGTTTCCATTTAAGTTTAATGATAATCCACACATTGTCTTGGATTTATCAACATTTCATTGGTAAAATCTGGTCTTAAACCTGTCAAATTAGTCAAAATGCGTTTTTGTTTTGAGTAAGTAGTAGTAAGACAAGCAGGGATTCCTGAGAACACCCTTATTACTCCTTAGAATGTACTGGCTCTAGTAATTCCGCTATGGAAGTTGTTCATCAGTTTCCATTTAAGTTTAATGATAATCCACACATTGTCTCGGATTTATCAACATTTCATTGGTAATATGTGGTCTTAAACCTGTGAAATCATACAGTATCTGATTTGAATAAAATGTATCAAAATGCATTGCTCTTTTTAATAAGTAGTAGTAAAACAAGCAGGGATTCCTGAGAACACCCTTATTACTCCTTATACTTTACTGGCTCTTGTAACTCCGCTATGGAAGTTGTTCATCAGTTTCCATTTAAATTTAAAGATAATCCACACATTGTCTCGTAATGTCAACATCCATCCATCCATCCATTTTCTACCGCTTATTCCCTTCGGGGTCGCGGGGGGGCGCTGGAGCCTATCTCAGCTACAATCGGGCGGAAGGCGGGGTACACCCTGGACAAGTCGCCACCTTCATCGCAGGGCCAACACAGACAGACAGACAACATTCACATTCACACACTAGGGCCAATTTAGTGTTGCCAATCAACCTATCCCCAGGTGCATGTCTTTGGAGGTTTCATTGGTAAAATCTGGTCTTAAACCTGTCAAATCATACTGTATCTGATTTGAACAAAATGTGTCAAAATGCATTTCTGTTTTTAATAAGTAGTAGTAAGACAAGCAGGGATTCCTGAGAACACCCTTATTACTCCTTAGAATTTACTGGCTCTTGTAACTCCGCTATGGAAGTTGTTCATCAGTTTCCATTTAAGTTTAATGATAATCCACACATTGTCTCGGATTTATCAACATTTCATTGGTAAAATCTGGTCTTAAACCTGTAAAATCATACAGTATCTGATTTGAACAAAATGTGTCAAAATGCATTTCTGTTTTTAATAGGTAGTAGTAAGACAAGCAGGGATTCCTGAGAACACCCTTATTACTCCTTAGAATTTACTGGCTCTTGTAACTCCGCTATGGAAGTTGTTCATCAGTTTCCATTTAAATGTAATGATAATCCACACATTGTCTCGGATTTATCAACATTTCATTGGTAAAATCTGGTCTTAAACCTGTCAAATGTGTCAAAATGCGTTTCTGTTTCGAGTAAGTAGTAGTAAGACAAGCAGGGATTCCTGAGAACACCCTTATTACTCCTTAGAATTTACTGGCTCTAGTAACTGCGCTATGGAAGTTGTTCATCAGTTTCCATTTAAATTCAATAATAATCCACACATTGTCTCGGATTTATCAACATTTCATTGGTAAAATCTGGTTTTAGACCTGTCAAATCATACAGTATCTGATTTTAACAAAATGTCTCAACATATGTGGTTTCAGCCAGATCTAATCCAGATTGTACATTTGGAAGCAATTGACTTTAATAGGGATCCGGCCTCGGATTGTTTTTTTCTCCATTAAAAAGTCATTGATCAAATCTGGCAAGGATCACAATCAATATTCGTAGTGTATTACACAATCATAAATCCAAGCCTGCAGTTTGATTGTACTTATTCCGTCTATGTGTCTCCAACCAGGCCCAGGAATGGCGGCATGTACTGTGTCGGTCGCCGAATGAAGTTCCGTTCCTGTAGCTCCGAGCCATGCTCCAAGCAGAAGAGGGACTTCCGGGAGGAGCAATGTGCCTCCTTCGATGGCAGACATTTCAACATCAACGGCCTACCTCCTAACGTTCGCTGGGTGCCCAAATACAGCGGAAGTGAGTTCCGCACCACGTTTGTTCCGTTTTCCTCATAATCATGTTTGACGAGGTGACATGCAGTATTTGTTTTCCTCTCATCTATGTGGTCAGTCCTGATGAAGGACAGGTGTAAACTGTTCTGCAGGGTAGCAGGCAGCACGGCCTACTATCAGCTCAGGGACCGGGTCACTGACGGCACGCCGTGTGGGCCCGATACCAACGACATCTGCGTCCAAGGCTTATGCAGGGTAAGTTCCTTGATGCTTCTCAACGTCCTATACCAGGGATATTCAACTGGAGGACCCGGGGCTAAATCCTGACACCGTACCAGCCCTCCAAATTCGGTTCTAAACTTGGGAGACAAACATTTTTGCGGCAAACTCCTAAAACCACTAGAGTGCTCCTGTTGTATAGAGTACTTTGGACCACTGTACACACAGATCCTTGCATTGACATTTTAACCTTGCTGGCAGGGTCAAAACGTGTGATTTACATAACTGAGGTGTTCCTCAAGGTACCCCTTTGAGTCCTCTTCTTTTTGCCAGTTACAAATTTTTTTTTTCTTAATGTGATTTATGTAACTAAGATATTTCTGCAGTTTGTTTAATTCAGATGTGGTCAGTAGAAATTGGTTCAAATTATTTAGTTATACTAGGACAGGGGTCGGGAACCAAAAACGTTGAAAGAGCCATATTGGACCAAAAATACAAAAAACAAATATGTCTGGAGCCGCCAAAAATGAAAAGCTGTATATAAGTGTTGTTAAATGTTGAAATGTAATATTTATTCTACACATTTTTACATTAGAAACCATTACTAGTACTACTCAGAAGGTGAGATAATTCCTGGAAATTACTGGCTTTTACTGGCCAAAGGTATAGATCAGGGGTCCCCAAACTACGGCCTGTGGGCCAGATCCGGCCCGCCAGCGTCCAAAATCAGGCCCGCGGGAAGTCCCAAATATATAACGATAACGTGACATCATCGCGCGCGCGGAAAGTGCGGTGTATATATCTAATATATATATATATCTAATATATATATATATACCCTGGACCTGATTATCACAAAAGGTCTCAATGTTTCTGATGTTCTTGTGATTGATCCTTCATTGTCTGATCATTTCTGTGTTTTCTTTAATATTTCTGTAATTCCGGACACACAAACAGAATCAAAGAATGTCAAAAAGCGGTACATAAATGAACATGCTAATGTCCTCTTTAAAAACGCCATCTCCTCACTACCACCTCTAAACCCATGTCATGCTGATGATCTTGTAAGCAACTTTAATTCCAAAATTGTGAATATCATAGATATCATTGCACCTGTTACAGTTAAAACGATTTCTGGCAAGCAAAAGGCACCCTGGAGAAAATCTGCTGCTGTAACAGCCCAGAGAAGAGAGTGCAGGAAGGCTGAACGAATCTGGCGGAATACAAAACTTCATATTCACCATGACATCTATAAAGAGAGCCTCCAGGCCTACAATTTAGTCTTAAAAAGTGCTAGAGAAACATTCTTCTCCAATATCATAAACAGCAACACAAATAAGGCCAAAACCCTATTCACAATCGTTGACAGACTGACTAAACCCCCAACACAAATACCAGCCGAACTCCATTCCACGCAGAAATGCAATGACTTTGCATTCTTTTATACTGATAAAATTGAAGGCATCAGACGCACCATCAATATCTCAAGTAAAAAAGTTGGATCACCACCCCATTTAGGCAAAAGTAACACAGCAATGATGGCAAGCTTTAATGCCATAGACTCTAAAACTCTAGTGGAAACGGTGACAGCTCTAAAGTCATCCACCTGCTGCCTTGATGTTTTACCTACCAACTTCTTTAAGAATGTTTTTGACTGCCTATCAACAGACATCTTGCAAATAGTTAATAATTCTATTAAATCGGGCAATTTCCCGAAGGCTTTCAAAACTGCAGTCATTAAACCTCTTCTAAAAAAGCAGAGCCTAGATGCCTCTGTTATCAACAACTACAGACCAATTTCAAATCTACCATTCATAAGTAAAATAATTGAGAAAGTTGTCCTCCAACAACTAAATCACTTCTTGGCTTCTACTGGCGGCCACAACAACTTCCAGTCAGGATTTCGACCTCTTCATAGCACAGAGACGGCCCTTCTTAAAGTTATAAATGACATCCGTCTAAACACAGACTCTGGCAAAACTTCAGTATTAATGCTTTTGGACCTCAGTGCTGCATTTGACACTGTCGACCACTCAATACTTTTGGACAGGTTGGAAAACTGGGTGGGGATCTCAGGCACAGTTTTAAGCTGGTTCAAGTCATATCTACAAGATAGGAACTATTTTGTTTCCATTGGTGACTTTGTATCAGAACCAACCAACGTAACGTGTGGAGTCCCCCAAGGTTCAATCTTGGGGCCGACTTTATTTAACATCTATATGCTCCCACTAGGACAAATCATGCAAAATAATAACATTGACCATCATTGCTATGCCGATGACACCCAAATCTATGTAGCGCTATCACCAAATGACTATCGCCCCATAGATCTTCTGTGCCAGTGCATTGAGCAAGTCAAACACTGGATGTGCCAAAATTTCCTACAACTAAATGAAGATAAAACTGAGATAATTGTTTTTGGTGCTAAAAAAGAAAGGTTTAAAGTCATCCAACACCTTCAATCACTGTCCCTGAAAACCTCAAATAAAGCCAGAAATCTTGGGGTTATTTTAGATTCTGATTTACATTTCGACAGTCACATCAAATCAGTAACAAAATCGGCCTACTATCACCTCAAAAATGTAAAAAGACTTAGAGGGCTCATGTCAGCTCAAGACTTAGAAAAACTTGTACATGCCTTTATTACCAGTAGGCTAGACTATTGTAATGGTCTCCTTGCAGGTCTTCCCAAAAAAACTGTCAGGCAGCTACAGCTTGTTCAGAACGCTGCTGCTAGAGTTCTAACAAAGACCAAAAAATGTGAGCACATTACACCAATTCTTAAATCCTTACATTGGCTCCCTGTACATCAGAGAATAGATTTCAAAATCCTCCTGCTCACATATAAATCACTACATGGTCTAGGGCCCAAGTATATCACTGATATGCTCCCACTATATACGCCCTCTAGATCACTAAGATCTTCTGAGACCAATCTGTTAGCGGTTCCAAGAGTAAACTCAAATCAAGGGAGATCATCATTCAGTCACTATGCAACACATAGCTGGAATAAACTTCCTGAAGATGTCAGACTCTCCCCAACTCTCACTACTTTTAAAACTAGACTGAAGACTTTTATGTTCGCCTTAGCTTTCAGCTAAATCTTTTAATCTTTTGACTTTTAACGTCTGCACTGTTTTTATTTTTATTGTCTGCATTTTAATTTTGCTTTTATTTTCTTTCATTTCACTTTGTTGTCTGTGAAGCACTTTGAGTCTGCCTTGTGTATGAAAAGCGCTATACAAATAAAGTTGCCTTGCCTTGCCTTGCCTATATATATATATATATATATATATACACTACCGTTCAAAAGTTTGGGGTCACCCAAACAATTTTGTGGAATAGCCTTCATTTCTAAGAACAAGAAAAGACTGTCGAGTTTCAGATGAAAGTTCTCTTTTTCTGGCCATTTTGAGCGTTTAATTGACCCCACAAAAGTGATGCTCCAGAAACTCAATCTGCTCAAAGGAAGGTCAGTTTTGTAGCTTCTGTAACGAGCTAAACTGTTTTCAGATGTGTGAACATGATTGCACAGGGGTTTTCTAATCATCAATTAGCCTTCTGAGCCAATGAGCAAACACATTGTACCATTAGAACACTGGAGTGATAGTTGCTGGAAATGGGCCTCTATACACCTATGTAGATAGATATTGCACCAAAAACCAGACATTTGCAGCTAGAATAGTCATTTACCACTTTAGCAATGTATAGAGTGTATTTATTTAAAGTTAAGACTAGTTTAAAGTTATCTTCATTGAAAAGTACAGTGCTTTTCCCTCAAAAATAAGGACATTTCAATGTGACCCCGAACTTTTGAACGGTAGTGTATGTAATATACTGTATATATATCTAATATATATATATATATATATATATATATATATATATATATATATATATATATATATATATATATATATGTATATGTATATATATTTATATATGTATATGTATATATTATATACAGCCCGGCCCCCGGCCAAATTGTTTTAACCCAATGCTGCCCCCGAGTCAAAAAGTTTGGGGACCCCTGGTATAGATGTTTGTGTCCAAGTTAAAGGAAACAGCAGGCTGTCTTCCTTTAATAGAATTATTACAACCTTTGGCAAGTTAGGTAATGTTTGCTGTGGTCTGGAACAACTTGGCACACAAACAACTATCTGAAATGCAGCCAATATTACATACAGATAATGTGTAATGAGACATGCAAAACTAAATTATATACAAAGAGGACAAAAGTAAAGGAAATTAAATGAGCTCAAATGTACCTACAAATGAGGCATAAGGATGTAATTGTACAAACAGCTTGCCTAAATAACATGTTAGCATTCATTAGCTTGCAGTCATGCACTGACCAAAAATGTCTGATTAGCACTCCAACAAGTCAATAACATCAGCAAAGCTCACCTTTGTGCATTCACGCACAGCATAAAAAGTTTGGTGGACAAGAACCACCGAAATTAGTAGGACACAACGATGTTCACCAAATACTCTCATCAGTGAAGCATACCCACAAACATATTAAACAGTGGGCTTTCTAACAATTGGGAAGGTTTGTGTCATGTTTGTCCTCAAACGAAAACCATAGTAAAAAAATTAAAAAAAATTCCCCCAACTTTTCAATCTTTTTTAAAAAATGCTCCAGGGAGCCACTAGGGCGGCACTAAAGAGCCGCGGGTTGCTGACCCCCGTACTAGGAGTATTCCTCAAGGTTCCATTTAAGGTCCTCTCTTTTTCATCTTTTGGTCTATTCAACTGGATGTCGACGAGTTTAGTTTACATTTTTGCAGAAGATTTTGAAAAACACTAGAGTGTTGTCATAAAGATGATCTTTGACTATATTTTTTGGAGAAGGTCCTAAAAACAGCAGTGCGCTCCTATAAAAAATATAGACCAAAATCAAATGTCTACTGTCGAGGACGGTGGTTCTCTGTTATATACAAAATAAATCTGGCCACCCTGGCCTTAGTTTTATGGAAATGTGGCCCCCAAAACAATGTATTTGAATATCCCTATCCTATACAGTAAGTTAAATTGATCGTATCAGTCCTACGAACAGGCAGAAAATATATTGAAAATGTGTCTTATAGTCCAGAGTTGTGTTTGATATAGTATGATGTTCTGAAGTCCATGCAATGCTTCGCTTAGACAGCTGTTCACTCTGGATTTACTGGGTTTGGCAAAAGTGGACTCTGACTGATCCCGTTTTACGAGGGCTAAGGCATACATCCTTTGAGAGATTAAAAATGTCTCGCTGCTACCACTTACATGTGGTTTAGTTTATGTGCCATCTGCAATGGTGCGTTGCAGGGCAAATTTAGTGCAGATGTAGGCTGCAACAGGTGAGATATTCAATGGAAATAAATCTGTGTATTCAAGGTTCACAGACTCCTTTTTTTATGTTGATAGGAATAAACAAGCATGTATTTGTCCAAACTCCATTACATGAATTATGTTCTGCTTTTTTCCACTTTTTTTGATTTGTGTACTACATCTTATTAGGCTGCACAGCTGACTTTTGGCAAGCAAGTTGGCCGGACAGTAGAAGACTGAGGGTTGAAAGGAGATGCATGTTCTCTCCGTGCATGCATGGGTTTTTTTTCCTAGTAGTGCGGCTTCCCCTTACATTCCAAAAACATGCTTGTTAAGTTATGCAATATTAACTGGAGACTCAAGAACCATGGTCCAAGTAATGAAAACAATAGTTAAGGTACAAACCCCGTTTCCATATGAGTTGGGATATTGTGTTAGATGTAAATATAAACGGAATACAATGATTTGCAAATCCTTTTCAACTCATATTCAATTGAACGCACTACAAAGACAAGATATTTGATGTTCAAACTCATAAACTTTATTTATTTTTTTTCAAATAATAATTCACTTAGAATTGGGAGACAGGTCTGGATTACAGGCAGGCCAGTCTAGTACCCGCACTCTTTCACTATGAAGCTACGTTGATGTAACACATGGCTTGGCATTCCATCCATCCATCCATTTTCTACCGCTTGTCCCTGTTTGGGGTCGCGGGGGGTGCTGGAGCCTATCTCAGCTGCATTCGGGCGGAAGGCTTGTCTTGCTGAAATAAGCAGGGGCGTCCATGGTTGCTTGGATGGCAACATATGTTGCTCCAAAACCTGTATGTACCTTTCAGCATTAATGACGCCTTCACAGATGTGTAAGTTACCCATGTCTTGGGCACTAATACACCCCCATACCATCACACATGCTGGCTTTTACACTTTGCGCCTATAACAATCCGGATGGTTCTTTTCCTCTTTGGTCCGGAGGACACGACGTCCACAGTTTCCAAAAACAATTTGAAATGTGGACTCGTCAGACCACAGAACACTTTTCCACTTTGTATCAGTCCATCTTAGATGAGCTCAGGCCCAGCGAAGCTGACGGCGTTTCTGGGTGTTGTTGATAAACGGTTTTCGCCTTGCATAGGAGAGTTTTAACTTGCACTTACAGATGTAGCGACCAACTGTAGTTACTGACAGTGGGTTTCTGAAGGGTTCCTGAGCCCATGTGGTGATATCCTTTACACACTGATTTCGCTTGTTGATGCAGTGCAGCCTGAGGGATCGAAGGTCACAGGCTTAGCTGCTTACATGCAGTGATTTCTCCAGATTCTATGAACCCTTTGATCATATTACGGACCGTAGATGGTGAAATCCCTAAATTCCTTGCAATAGCTGGTAGAGAAAGGTGTTCCAAATAAGTGTTTGATGAGCATTCCTCAACTTTATCAGTATTTATTGCCACCTTTCCCAACTTCTTTGTCACGTGTTGCTGGCATCAAATTCTAAAGTTAATGATTATTTGCAAAAAAATAAAATGTTTATCAGTTTGAACATCAAATATGTTGTCTTTGTAGCATATTCAACTGAATATAGGTTGAAAATGATTTGCAAATCATTGTATTCCGCTTATATTTACATCAAACACAATTTCCCAACTCATATGGAAACGGGGTTTGTACATGTCACCATTAACCCTGACTGGTACGTGTTGATCAAAGAGCTTGCATTATCACCCATTGAGCTATTCAGCTACTCACAACGTGGCTCCTCCATCAATGATCAGCTTTATTTCAATCTCCACAGTTTCTCTATTTGGGTGATGTTTGACAGGCCAAAGAAACATTCTTTGCATGGCGGATTTGGCTTATAGGCCGCCGTTTGAAATGTTCGAAAATGTCCATAGGTCCATAGTCTGTGTGCCATGCGAATGTCTGGCGACCAGTCCAGGCTCTACCCCGTCCAGTGTTAACTATGACAGCAGTTTTTAATTTAGTATTTGTCATAGTCTTTTGACAAAAATGTATTTACGTTTTAGTCACATTTTAGTCATCTAAATGTATTTAGTTTTAGTCTAGTTTTAGTCGACTAACTTCCTCAACATGCCTTGTTTTAAATAAATACTTGGGGCCTATCACGCTACTGTATTTTAAAGTTGGTCATTATGGTGGTACTTGGAGAGCCAAGTTTTTTCTGAGGTGGTACTTGGTGAAAGAAGTTTGAGAAACACTGTAAAAGGATTCTCCTTATCATATTGATACACAATTGTCTAGGCATTTGATCATTATGTATATTTTAAAGGGACATAGTAAAAAAAAAAAAAGGCAGATTTTGCAACAAAAAACTAGTCAGTCACCAAAATGTTACCTTAAAATGTGCATTTGTTTTTTTTATTTTACAGCATACTACTGTTTTGTTTTTTTTATTGGTAAAATGACAGTAAATGAGCTGCCTTTTTTTTTTAACTGTAAAAAACATATTTGTTGTTTTACAGTGCACTACGGTAAATAGAAATAACACAACTGTAGACGTTGCTTCCTAGCAGTTCCACTGTAGACACGGCACGGGAGCCAAGCGTGCAGATTTTAACAAAATTTTTAATGCACATAGATTTTCTCAAAGTCTTTCTCCCGCATAACATGACTTTTCAGTCACGTCCGTATCCCCCCCCCCCCCCCCCCGCTCTCGGCCGCTTACTGTTAAAGACAACAGATGATTAGATTAGCACGTACCACCTGGGAAATCTAATCACCTGTCAGCTGTGTCTCGCCGTCAGCACATGCCTCGCCCCCGTCCGATGGTGCTCGTCCTCAGCACCATAGACAGAGGCGGTGACCTTTGCTCTTGCATGTCAGGACTTAGAACTTTGGGGTTTGTTTTCCCGGAATGCAAAGGAAAGTAGGCGCGGGCAAGGCGTGAAGGTAAAGACATGATTTATTTAAACACTAACAAACTACAAAAAAGGAAGCGAACAAAAGGCGCGCACAATGGCGGAGAACAAACTTGACAATGAAACCAAAAGACTTGCGCAAAGGCAATTAACTATGAACATGAAACAAAAACACTTACTGTGGCATGGCATGAAGCATCATTGGACTGGATGATGTCACCAGGACGATCAACAGAAACAGACAGGCTTAAATAGCAGTGACATGATTAGTGACAGGTGCGCGAGTGCAAAGCGTGAGACTGGTGCGTGACATGAGGACAGGTGAAAACTAATGGGTAGTCATGGAAACAAAAACAATGGAGCGTAACAGAAACTAAAGAGTCCAATAACTAAACAAAACATGACTAAAACAAAACATGATCACACAGACATGACACTGCAGGCGCGCTGGCCACACCTCCCTCCACAGCAACATTGTTTTTTATGGTAAAATTCTGGCGATTGAGCTGCCAGTTTTTACCGTAAAATCAACTATTTTTTTGCAGTGTACAACTTTATAGATAGATTAGTTCGAAATCATAAGTCAAGCAGATATGTCAGTTTGTTTGGTTTGTAAATGATGTTCATTTTTTTAATCATAAAAATAACAGAATATTTGTAGCATTATTAGACTATTAAAGTTTCAAAGATATGCATGCATGCATCAAAATGGAGATAGATAGAAAGATAAAGTACTTTATTAAGGCGTATTATGTCCAGGCTTTTGCAGGCCACATAAAATGTACATTTTATGACAACTGTGCCTTAAAAATATGACTGGAGGGATATTTTCTCAAATATGTTTTTCCTCTGTGTGTCTTTTACTGAGCAGCAAGCTGGCTGTGACCATGTCCTGAACTCCAAAGCCAGGAGGGACAAGTGCGGTGTGTGCGGAGGTGACAACTCTTCCTGCAAAACCGTGGCAGGCACTTTCAACATTGTACGCTACGGTATGTGACAAAGTCGTAATGGTATCCCCGGCTCTCTTCATTTCTATGTTTGTTTACTAAACTGATGGTCTGTGCACGTCATGCATGTGCAGGCTACAATGAAGTCGTGCGCATACCCAGTGGTGCTACCAACATAGATGTGCGTCAACACAGCTACTCAGGGAAACCGGAGGACGACAACTACCTCGGTAAGGAATAACAACTTGGTAATATGTCCTTGTGAAACTGTGACAAAGTTATTGATTTACCAAGTTATTCATTATTTGGGTGGTCATTTTCAGAAGGGAGGGTTTTGATACAGCCCTGTTTAGATGACATTATGCAGAAAACTTCAATCTGCATTTACAAAGATCATACATGGTAGTTTTGAGAGGCATGAGTCATGATAAGCTTACGCATAATGTAAAGTAATTGCAGTTTGCAGAGAGTAGTTTGTGTACATTTGCATTACACTGCAAAAACTGAAATCTAAGTAAGATGAAATATCTCAAATAAGGGTGATATTTGCTTATTTTCTGTCTGATAAGATAATTCTTCTCACTAAGCAGATTTTATGTTAGTGTTTTACTTGTTTTAAGGGTTTTGGTCCTAAATGATCTCAGTAAGATATTACAGCTTGTAGCTGAGATTTGATGACCTATATTGAGTAAAACATGCTTGAAACTAGAATATCAACTGTTGCAAAGCTGTGTCATCAACACTCACAAGTATAAAACTACTTTTTTAAAGTAATCATTTCTTATTTCAAGCATGAAAAAAAAAAAATCATGACTTTGACACAATTGTGTCTCATAATTAAAACAGATGACAGCCAAATGGACTTTGCTGTTTTATTTTCAATGAAACAATAGAAAATACGCACTCATATAGTAGTACAGTTGGCACAGTACAGTAAACTGACAGTTAATATTTAAACATTTAACATTTGACATTTCTAACAATTTTGAACAGAAATAGTTCATGCACATTCAAATAAATTCTTCAAAATTACAATTAAAAATTTTTTGGCCGGGGGCCGGGCTGTTTATATGCGCACTAATTGACTGAAAGAGCACGCACTTGGCGCGATGATGTCATGTTATCAATGGAAAAATGCATTTTTAGAGCATATGATTTGCCTGAGTGGCTAGGAGACCCCGAGAGTAACAAGTGGTTGCCTTGTTGCCTTTCCATTAAGAACAATAAATTAGTTTTTAGTATCAGTTTGCTGGTTTCAAGAAATGTAATGCCGAGCACATATCATTATGTCAAGATAATGGCACTAGCATTTACCTAATTTAAGAATATTTTTCAACATAAATATAGCCGAAAATGCATAATAAAGAAGGAAAAAAACATATAAGTCGCATTTTTTGGGGAAATTTATTTGATAAAAGCCAACACCAAGAATAGACATTTGAAAGGCAATTTAAAATAAATAAAGAATAGTGAACAACAGGCTGAATAAGTGTACATTATATGAGGCATAAATAACCAACTGAGAACGTGCCTGGTATGTTAACGTAACATATTATGGTAAGAGTCATTCAAATAACTATAACATACAGAACATGCTATACGTTTACCAAACAATCTGTCACTCCTAATCGCTAAATCCCATGAAATCTTATACGTCTAGTCTCTTACGTGAATGAGCTAAATAATATTATTTGATATTTTACGCTAATGTGTTAATAATTTCACACATAAGTCGCTCCTGAGTATAAGTCGCACCCCCGGCCAATCTATGAAAAAAACTGTGACTTATAGTCCGAAAAATACGGTAAATTAATTTTAAAAAAGCAGCCCTCTGAAAGCAGCCAATACTGCGATGTGGCCCTCTATAAAAATGAGTTTGACACCCCTGATTTACACCATGTTTTGATATGAGCGTGCGAGGTGTTTTTGATAATTGACGTTTATAAAAAAAAAGCAGCAGCTTTGGCATGCATGTTTTGTCTCTGCTTGCCCATGTCCAGCTTTGTGTGAAAAGCTATGAAGGTGTACTCAGCATGGATGTGGCAGCTTTTAGACTATTATTGGCATGGGCATGCTAAAACCTGAGCCCAAATATCCCCTGGGCTCTGTCAAGGTTAACATGTCTATGTGTGCAGAGAGTGCATGCATGGATGATTGTGTGTTTATTTGTTCAAAAGCTTGAACGTTTGCAAAGCCTCCAAACAATAGCTTTTTAATCTATACTCTTCAATCTTTGCATGCTTTTCTTTTTTTAGTGCAGTGTGATAGGATCAAAAGACGCTGCCTGAATGAAACACATAGTTATATTTATATATTGTGTTAAATGGTGGGGAAATGAAAGGCAGGGAATCAGATTACTGCATTAGGGTTAGTGAGTGCAGCAATCAGGACAGGACTGGACAAGCCTGAATGATACTTCAATAATAATAAGCAATAATTCTGCCTACTTACTGTCTAATTCGGTTTGTCACGGGAAATAATGGAGCTGGTCCTAAAATTAGCTGAGCCTTCTGTGTACCGATGCAATTATTGGATTTCTGCAGTTTTATTCCAGTAAGGTAAAGCTAGTTTGATCCCAGGTGGAATACGACTCAATGTGGGCCTTTGTAGTACGTCAGCGGGGGATAAATCATCCCTTCTTTCTGTGTCCCTGCAGCCATCTCAAATAGCCGTGGAGAGTTCCTGCTTAACGGAGAGTTTGTAGTCAGCATGTTCAAAAGGGAAATTAACGTGGGAAACGCTGTCATCGAGTACAGTGGCTCCGACCATGTTATTGAGAGGATCAATTGTACCGAGCGCATCGAGGAGGAGATCATTGTCCAGGTAATTCCTGTCTTTTGGAGAATTTGGTAATGACTGTTTGCTTCATTGACATGTAAACATTGTTTTTACTTACCCAGTAATGATGTTTAGAAATGCACATTTGGAATACATTTGCAGGAAATGTTAAGCTTAACATGAAATTGGCATCAAATCCAAGTTAAAGCTTGTCCATGGATGTTCTCATTCATCCAGGTCATTGTATTCTCAGGGCTTTCAATCCACGCAAGAATGTTGTCATTCCATATGTATCAGGTCTATCTGACAACACCCTGAGACAGAGACTAGTGCATCCTTAAGACCGGACACCCCACACCCACAAAAACAATCTGATGTACAGTACAGGCCAAACGTTTGGACACCACTTCTCCTCATTCAATGCATTTTCTTTATTTATCATGACTATTTACATTGTAGGTTGTCACTGAAGGCATCAAAACTATGAATGAACACATGTGGAGTTATGTAATTAACAAAAAGTTAAATAACTGAAAACATGTTTTATATTCAAGTTTCTTCAAAATAGCCACCCTTTGCTTTGATTACGGCTTTGCACACTCTTGGCATTCTCTCGATGAGCTTCAAACAAACCTGTGAAGTGAAAACCATTTCAGGCGACTACCTCTTGAAGCTCATCGAGAGAATGCCAAGAGTGTGCAAAGCAGTAATCAGAGCAAAGGACGGCTATTTTGAAGAAACTAAAATATAAAACATGTTTTCAGTTATTTCACCTTGTTTTGTTAAGTACATAACTCCACATGTGTTCATTCATAGTTTTGATGCCTTCAGTGACAATCTACAAAGTAAATAGTCCTGAAAATATAGAAAATGCATTGAATGAGAACGTGTGTCCGAACTTTTGGCCTGTACTGTATGCTATCCAGTGTATTGATGAATGCACTGATTCATACATTGGGGGAAACAAAACGACCACTAAGTCAAGGTATGGCACAGCATAGACGGGCGAACTCTTTAGGCCAAAACTCAACTGTCTACATTCACCTCAAGGGGAAACAGCACTTCTATGAGAACACAAATGTACAGGTTCTTGACATGGAGAACGGATGGTAGGAAAGAGGAGTGAGGGAGGCCATCTATGTCAAGGTTGAAAAACCATCCCTGAACAGAGGAGGTGGCCTGCAACACCACCTATCTCCAACGTACAACACTGTCCTTTCAACCAACCCTAAAATACTCAGCAATTTAGCCTCCAACAAAACACAGGAGTTACAAACACTCCAGTCACAGATGCTCCTTTGTGATATTTGTTTACAACTGAACGGAAGGCTAACATGGGTGATTCCGACTATTTTAGGACTGGAAGTAGTAGATCCACAGCGATCGTTCTGCCACACAATAACTCCATGCTATCGAGGGGAAATTACACTTCGAGGACTGTCAATGGCATAGACCAGGCCTGGGCAATTATTTTGACTCGGGGAGGCCAGATTTAGAGAAAAAAATGTGTCTGGGGGTATATCTGATTTTTAGGAACACTAATACAAAACCTCACAATAATGTCTGATTGAATGCTAAAAATGTTATAACAGACCGCCTTAAAAAACGGAATGGAATTTAAATTTTTTTTACTGAATGAGACACCCAGAATGTACATGAAAATAAAGAATGTGGGATTTACAAGATTAACTATGAACAATAAAACACTGAATATTGACAACATATAAACATCACACCCCCTCTCGATCGACATCTTTTACAATCAAGCGAAACGCAACAAAAATGCAACAAACACAGCAAAATATGAACGCGAAGGTTAACAAAAACCACACTTACTATCTGATACATCTGATACATCACTAACCTTTAGAATTTTCTTGTAAAAAATCTCCTTCCACGTCTGTCTCTGACACCCGCATTTCAGGCTGGCCGCTCTAGAAACATTCTGGAAACGCTTTCCACCCACACTGCTTGGTGCCTTGTCTGAGCTGCTCTGACCTAGATTACCATAGTAACTACCGGTAGTATATTACGCAAAAGCGCAGATTCCAACCACTGAAATACTTTGTATAGTTCAAGACTTACGGTAATTTGAAAACATCACTGCACATCATATTGGCAGCTACAGTTTCCATCATAAAGATCTAAAAAATTATTTGGGAATGTCCAGCGGGCCAGATTGAAAAGCTTAACGGGCGGTGTGCGGCCCCCGGGCCTTAATTTGCCCAGGTCTGGCATAGACTGTAAACTTGCTTTTTTGCATCTCAACAGTTGTTTTTCTCACTACGATAGGACAGAACCATCCTTGCGCAGGCACACCCTCCTGGTGTTTGAGTACAAATGTTTGGGATTTTGGATTTAGAAGTCTAAGACTAGATCTAAACAAACTAAGTCTATGAGCATGACCTGATGAAGCCTACTTGGATAAGAGGCGAAACGTCGTCAAAGACAAACCAGACAGTCCAGTTGCGATTGATTGAATGCCCTGAGAACACGTTAAAGCTTGTTTTCTGCTTGTGTGCGATGTTACGATCCTGCTTTCAAGCTGTTTTAAATGTATATCTTCATGGTAGGTGCTGTCTGTGGGGAACCTTTACAACCCAGATGTCAGGTACTCCTTCAACATCCCCATAGAGGATAAACCTCAGCAGTTCCTCTGGGATGCCTATGGTCCGTGGCAGGAGTGCAGCCGCCTGTGCCAAGGTAAGAGAGATGAAACAGAGGAGTTGGATTCAAGCACCATTCAGTTATGGGCACATAGAACAAGGTATAGCTAAATTTGGCAGGCTCATGCGAGATGCATAGATTGGATCATCTTCACAGAGACCTGCTGCAAATTACCGTCTGTGTAGCTCTGTGAACATAAAGTATGTAGGTGTGCAGGGGTGAATTACAGGTAAACTTTCTATGACTCATGACTCAAACACTTTGTCAGTCCCTTAATCCCCGTCTTGGCACTGACCTGCCTGAACAAAATGCAGGGACTCCCAGATTTTCTATTTATTATGACAGTCTGCCAAAATATACATCTCATAGTTTGGTTGTAAAAAAAAAAAACTGGGTATCATATCGTCTTACAGTGATTACCGTATTTTCCGGACTACGTACACTACCGTTCAAAAGTTTGGGGTCACATTGAAATGTCCTTATTTTAGAAGGAAAAGCACTGTACTTTTCAATGAAGATAACTTTAAACTAGTCTTAACTTTAAAGAAATACACTCTATACATTGCTAATGTGGTATATGACTATTCTAGCTGCAAATGTCTGGTTTTTGGTGCAATATCTACATAGGTGTATAGAGGCCCATTTCCAGCAACTATCACTCCAGTGTTCTAATGGTACAATGTGTTTCCTCATTGGCTCAGAAGGCTAATTGATGATTAGAAAACCTTTGTGCAATCATGTTCACACATCTGAAAACAGTTTAGCTCGTTACAGAAGCTACAAAACTGACCTTCCTTTGAGCAGATTGAGTTTCTGGAGCATCACATTTGTGGGGTCAATTAAACGCTCAAAATGGCCAGAAAAAGAGAACTTTCATCTGAAACTCGACAGTCTTTTCTCGTTCTTAGAAATGAAGGCTATTCCACAAAATTGTTTGGGTGACCCCAAACTTTTGAACGGTAGTGTATAAGGCGCACTTGAAATCCTTTTTTTCCCCTCTAAACTCTACAGTGCGCTTAATGTACGGAATAATTCTGGTTTTGCTTACCGACCTCGAAGCTATTTTATTTGGTACATGGTGAAGTGATAAGTGTGACCAGTAGATGGCAGTCACACATAAGAGATATGTGTAGACTGCAATATGACTCAAGTAAACAACACCAACATTGTATATGTTCTATTGAAAATATAGAACATTACACAAGGCACTCAAAAATCTATCAAAATGTTTTAGTATGACTTTGGTAAGCTATGAAGCCGCACCGCTTGAAGGATTGTACTGTGCTTCAACATAGGATTATTATTATGGTGTGTGTAAAAGGTAAGACATATTATCTGGCGCAATATTATGCAAAAGCAACTGTTCTTACCTTCTGGTACCTGCTGATCTGTATTTTGGGATCTGCATAAGTCCCGAAAAATTGCGCGTGTCCGCCTCTGTAGTCCGTGCCGACACCATAGTCGATAAGCTTCTTCTTTTTCTCTATCTTCTTGTTATGGGACATTCATCCTCCACTGTTGCCATTTCATAATATAAGGGAGTGTAAAGTTCTAACGTATATCTGTCAGTAAACTCGCCATTAAAGCGCTAAAACATACCGGTATAGTGAGTATACATTATTCACCCAAGGACCCTTCTTCCACTCCCGTCCTTGCACGCTACACCGCTACAACAAAGATGACGGGGAGAAGACGCGGCCGAAGGTGAGCCACGTAAATAAGACCGCCCACAAAATGACGCATCCTGACGCGACTGTCAGAAAGTGGCTTGAAGATGATCTGTAAAACATCATCTATGCAACATTTTGACCAAAGAACCACCATTACATGTTATGTAGACCACAATGAAGTATTTTACATTTATAAACAAATATATAATAATATGGCTCCTTTAATGCACGCTATAATCCGGTGCGCCTTATATATGAAAAAATATTAAAAATTGACCGTTCATCGGCAGTGCACCTTATAATCCGGTGCACCCTATGGTCCGGAAAATACAGTACTTTATTTCATTCAGCCCATGAGGTTTGATTTGTTCTCTCACACTGGACAAAATATGCACTAAATTCAGAGAAGGATATAAGTAGTAGTAATAACAAACACATTCAGAAATTCAAATGATTAGGTAAATGGTAGTTTATTTCATACACGCAAAGCACTGTGTATACAGGTGGTCCTTTGATTACGAACGAGTTCCGTTTCTAGTATGTGAAGTAAATAGAATTTTAGAGTACTGTATTTTTCGGACCATAGGGCGCACTGCCTATGAGCGGGTCTATTCAGGTTTATTTTCATACAAAAGACACACCAGATTATAAGGTGCATCAAAGGGGTCATTTAATGATTTTTTTTCTACATTTAAAACACTTCCTGGTAGTCTACATAACATGTAATGGCGGTTCCTTGGTCAAAATGTTGCATAGATTTTTTTTTTTTCAAGCCACTTTCCGACCGTCTCTTCAGGAATTGCTGTTTTGTTGGCGGTCTTATTTACGTGGCTCCACTTCGACACTGCATTCTCCCCGAGATCTTTGTTGTAGCGGTAGTTTTTAGCGCTTTCATTGCGAGTCTCCGGACAGAGATAAGTTAAACGCGACTATATATCAGAAATGGCAATAGCGGAGGAATCAGAATCCATAGATTCAGCTGACCAACCTGCTTTCCGGTGTCTTCATAGGTGAGAAGAAGAGGAAGGTGCTCTGTAGCAGAGAGTCAGACCGTGTGGTGGTGTCAGACCAGAGATGCCATGGCATAGCAAGACCTGCCATCATCTCTGAGCCCTGCAACACAGAATGTGAGCTGAGGTTTGTGTCACCACTTTAATCCATTTTCAGACCCATAGCCCACTTCCCATGTAAATAAATGTTTTACAAATGTTTTATGTTCTTATAGGTGGCACGTTGCCCGGAAGAGTGAGTGCACCGCTCAGTGTGGTTCGGGATATCGCACCCTGGACATATTCTGTGCCAAAATCAGCCGCACGGATGCCAAGACCCAGAAAATTGATGATCGCTACTGTAGCGGGCACCGCAAACCTGATGACAAGGAAGCTTGCCATGGAGATTGTAATCCCGGAGGCTGGGAGTACTCGCCCTGGTCAGAGGTGAGACTAATTGGCTTCATTGGTGAAGTTTTTTTTAATGAATTGTGTTTTCTCGTGTTTGGTATTCAGTGCTCAAAGAGTTGCGGTGGGGGCACCCGCCGAAGAGGGGCAGCCTGTCGAAAGGCAGCAGAGCCTGAGGGCGATGAGAGCAAATGTAGTCAAAGGGACAAGCTGGCCGTCCAACCCTGCAATGAATTCCTCTGTCCACAATGGAAGACTGCCGACTGGTCTGAGGTTTGTTCAGTCGTGACCAACACAGTTACTCACAGTTTGGTTCTTACGGTTCTTACAATGCTGTATAGTTTGGATTCAAATGCTGTAATACAGTACTTGTCTCAACTCCCGCATGGTAGCCAGTCTTGGGAAATCTGTGATTACAGGTCAAGATCATAGCTGACCAAGTTACAAATAGCAGACCAAGGATCTCGCAAAGCTTTGAGTTGCATTCCAGAAATATTTTACTTCTCCCAGGTGGATGCCTCCAAATACACACAACTACACTGTACTATACACAGTACTGCATAAATACAGTGCCCCCTATAGATATTGCATTCATTGTAGGCAGAAAAATATACACTTGTAGTACTTCAAATGGTGTTTTCCGTTCTACTGTAAATATTATGAAAACAAGCGATGATCCTCGTCCTCGCGATGTCTAAATCAGGAACAATTTTCCTTTCAGTGCCTTGTTACGTGCGGGAAAGGCTACAAGCACCGGCAGACATGGTGCCAGTTTGGGGAGGACCGTCTGGATGACCGCTTCTGTGGTTCATCGAAACCTGACTCGGTCCAGACGTGTCAGCAGCAGGAGTGTGCCGCTTGGCAAGTTGGCCCTTGGGGACAGGTAAGACCTGATTAATAGTGGACTCAGCCATCCTAAAAGCTACAAACCCTGTTTCCATATGAGTTGGGAAATTGTGTTAGATGTAAATATAAACGGAATAGAATGATTTGCAAGTAATTTTCAACCCATATTCAGTTGAATATGCTACAAAGACAAGATATTTGATGTTCAAACTGATAAACTTTTTTTTTTTTTGCAAATAATCATTAACTTCAGAATTTGATGCCAGCAACACGTGACAAAGAAGTTGGGAAAGGTGGCAATAAATATTGATAAAGTTGAGGAATGCTCATCAAACACTTATTTGGAACATCCCACAGGTGAACAGGCAAATTGGGAACAGGTAGGTGCCATGATTGGGTATAAAAGTAGATTCCATGAAATGCTCAGTCATTCACAAACAAGGACGGGGCGAGGGTCACCACTTTGTCAACAATTGCGTGAGCAAATTGTTGAACAGTTTAAGAACAACCTTTCTCAACCAGCTATTGCAAGGAATTTAGGGATTTCACCATCTACGGTCCGTAATATCATCAAAGGGTTCAGAGAATCTGGAGAAATCACTGCACGTAAGCAGCTAAGCCCGTGACCTTCGATCCCTCAGGCTGTACTGCATCAACAAGTGACATCAGTGTGTAAAGGATATCACCACATGTGCTCAGGAACACTTCAGAAACCCACTGTCAGTAACTACAGTTGGTCGCTACATCTGTAAGTGCAAGTTAAAACTCTCCTATGCAAGGTGAAAACCGTTTGTCAACAACACCCAGTAACGCCGTCGGCTTCGCTGGGCCTGAGCTCATCTAAGAAGGAGTGACTGATACTAAGTGGAAAAGTGTTCTGTGGTCTGACGAGTCCACATTTCAAATTGTTTTTGGAAACTGTGGACGTCGTGTCCTCCGGACCAAAGAGGAAACAGAACCATCCGGATTGTTATAGGCGCAAAGTGTAAAAGCCAGCATCTGTGATGGTATGGGGGTGTATTAGTGCCCAAGACATGGGTAACTTACACATCTGTGAAGGCACCATTAATGCTGAAAGGTACATACAGGTTTTGGAGCAACATATGTTGCCATCTAAGCGCCCTCTTTTTCATGGACGCCCCTGCTTATTTCAGCAAGACAATGCCAAGCCACATTCAGCACGTGTTACAACAGCGTGACTTCGTAAAAAAAGAGTGCGGGTACTTTCCTGGCCCGCCTGCAGTCCAGACCTGTCTCCCATCGAAAGTGTGTGGCGCATTATGAAGCGAAAAATACGACCGCGGAAACCCCGGACTGTTGAACGACTGAAGCTCTACATAAAACAAGAATGGGAAAGAATTCCACTTTCAAAGCTTCAACAATTAGTTTCCTCAGTTCCCAATTGTTTATTGAGTGTTGTTAAAAGAAAAGGTGATGTAACACAGTGGTGAACATGCCCTTTCCCAACTACTTTGGCATGTGTTGCAGCCATGAAATTCTATTATTTGCAAAAAAAAAAAAAAAAGCTTGAGTTTGAACATAAAATATTCTGTCTTTGTAGTGCATTCAATTGAATATGGGTTGAAAAGGATTTGCAAATCATTGATTCCGTTTATATTTACATCTAACACAATTTCCCAACTCATATGGAAACGGGGTTTGTACATTATGCCACAGCGTCACGGTGCCCACATACTGTAGGCCAGGCCGACTCGCTCCGATTTGAAAAGCACATACAGTGGAACCCCGATTTACGAACTTAATTGGTTCTTGAGCATTGTTCGCAAACCATAAGAAACCATGTAAACATGAATAATTAGTTCAAGTCTCGCAATTTTATAGAACAAAAATTACACTTTGAAGACACTATAATGTGTGTATACATTTGAGTATATGTGTATGTGTATATATATATGTGTATGTGTACATATGTATATGTATATATATGTATGTATGTAAATGTGTATGTATATGTGTGTATGTATGTTTATATGTATGTATAAATGTATGTATATACATATGTGTATAAATGTATGTATGTATATATATTTGTGTATATATGTATATGTATATATATACAGTATATGTATGTATTTTTTTTTTATTTTTTATTTTTTTATTATAATGTCCTGCCCAGCTTCTCAGGCAAATTATATAGTAGATGTAGATGCCCATATCGGCTGTTCAGATTTACTTTACAAAAGAGAAGTGTAGGATACTTCTCTTGTTGCCTTATTTGTATTTTGACTTTATTAAATGTATTTATATTATCATTTGGTGCAGCCGGGCCGGAGCAGGAGGGGATAGAAAGCGAAAAAAAGGAAGACAGAGGGGGGAATTGTGGGGACAAGAGGGGGATTAGACAGAGAGACAAAAACAACAACAGTAAACACAACAACAACAACAACAACAGAGCAACATCAGCAAATACGACATGTACAAATATGATGGTAAAAGTAATAGCAAATAAGCAGTTAGCGAAAATAAAAAATAATACAGAAATGACAATGAGCATTATTACACTAAAAATGGAGCAATATGAATACCAATAGAAATAGTATATGTATGTATATATATGTATGTATATACATATGTACATATAGTTAATTTACATGCAGTCGGCTTTTGGACATTTCTGATCTTAAAGGCCTACTGAAACCCACTACTACCGACCACGCAGTCTGATAGTTTATATATCAATGATGAAATCTTAACATTGAAACACATGCCAATACGGCTTATAAAGTGCAATTTTAAAATTCCCGCCACACTTCCGGTTGAAAAACTCCTTTGGATATGATTTATGCGCGTGACGTCACAAAATCAACGGAAGTGGTTGTACCCCATCTGACCCGATATAAAAACCTCTTGTTTTCTTCGACAAAATTCCACAGTATTCTGGACATCTGTGTTGGTGAATCTTTTGCAATTTGTTTAATGAACAATGGAGGCTGCAAAGAAGAACGTTGTAGGTGGGATCGATCGGTGTATTAGCGGCTAAGTACAATACTTACAGCAACACAACAAGGACTACTTACTACGCCTAGCCGATGCTTGCCGCCAAACCCACGGATGAAGTCCTTCGTCGCGCCGTCGATTGCTGGAACGCAGGTGAGCACGGCTGTTGATGGGAAGATGAGGGCTGGCTGGCGTAGGTGGAGCGCTAATGTTTTTATCATAGTTCTGTGAGGTCCGGTTGCTAAGTTGCTAAATTAGCCTTAGCGTCGTTAGCAACAGCATTGTTAAGCCTTACCAGGCTGAGAATTTTTAACCGTGTAGTTACATGTCCATGGTTTAATAGTATTTTTGCTCTTCAGTCCATCCTTCCAGTCAGGGGTTTATTTTTTTTGTTTCTATCTTCATTTGAGAACGATGCTATCACGTTAGCTCAGTAGCTAAGTGTGTCACCGATGTATTGTCGTGGAGATAAAAGTCACTTTGAATGTCCATTTCGCGTGCTCGACTCTCATTTTCAAGAGGATATAGTATCCGAGGTGGTTTAAAATTCAAATCCGTGATCCACAATAGAAAAAGGAGAGAGTGTGGAATCCAATGAGCCAGCTTGTACCTAAGTTACGGTCAGAGCGAAAAAAGATACGTCCATCACTGCCTCTCTAGTCATTCACTGTAACGTTCCTCATCTACGAATCTTTCATCCTCGCTCAAATTAATGGGGTAATCGTCGCTTTGTCGCTCCGAATCTCTCGCTCCATTGTAAACAACGGGGAATTGTGAGGAATACTAGCTCCTGTGACGTCACGCTACTTCCGGTATAGGCAAGGCTTTTTTTATCAGCGAGCAAAAGTTGCGAACTTTATCGTCGATTTTCTCTACTAAATCCTTTCAGCAAAAATATGGCAATATCGCGAAATGATCAAGTATGACACATAGAATGGATCTGCTATTCCCGTTTAAATAAAAAAAATTCATTTCAGTAGGCCTTTAAGGTTCATAGACAGAAAAGGTCGCAAATAGAGGCGTTCATAAATCAAAGTTCCGCTGTGCAGACCGTTTTTGGCAAGTTAAGTAAGGTGATTATTTTGCAGCCGTTGATTTACATCCTCAAGGCCTCTTGCTAGGACCTTTGCTGCCGCGCTAGGTGACTTGGCACAAAATTGGCCCTGACAGGTTAACTGGCAGAGTATATGTGCGCCAATCAGTGTCTACGTCCTTGTTTTCCTCCAATCATCAAGGATACTAATGTCTGTTCCATTGCCATGATGACCCCAAATGAGTTACTTTAGTGGTCTATAACATTGACCAGCCTGAACACCTTGTCTGGTGCTTGCATCGTTGCAATTTTAGTAGATGTAATATCCTTAAAAATACTTGGTAGATAAATCTGTCGTGCCTTGAAACATCACAGGATGTGCACATGTTACAGTATATTTGAAGCTGTTTAATGACGCATGGTCCAATGGTAGCTGAAGTTGCCGCTAAATTTGATCCTATTTTATTGGAACCAGTGAGGCAGAAACCAGCGAGGAGAAGACCTTTTGGAGTTTGCTCCGGTAGAGTCTGATGTTTGTCATATGGACTTCTTTACATAAGGGACATTTCCCCTAATATGTGCCATGTACTTGTAACTCTCTCAAAATAAACTTACCTTTTTTAAAATCTAAATCTGAATTAGGATGTGTGTAGGCCCACGTGATGCAACTTACTGGTTGTATATTGTTCCTAAGCAGAAGTTTACTTATTTGAGTACCAGGACTGAAAGCAACCGGAGTAAGTTTTTCACCATGGCATTTGCAAATAAATGAAACATAGCCACATGGGGTTTATGATGATAGTATGTTGACACTAAGAGAATTTCAGCTTTTCAACAAAATAGGTTGTTCTTAAATAAGCAAATAACATTAAAAAAAACAATTAAGGAAACAGGACTTTGCTGAGATTTTAACCCCTTCCTCAGTCATAGTTTGAATATCATCGAATATACAGAAAATGCATTACTTTTGGTCTTCCCATGGCCTGGGGAGGATCTGAATGATGCAACTTCCTGTGGATCATGTGACTTTTGGAATATTAAAATAAACCCAGAAACTTGACTAAAGTGAGAATTTTAAAATAAATTGTTAAACTTTAAGTAGTTGGGTTAAGGAGTAACACAAATATATAACTATATATATGTATGTGCAGTATGTGTATTTATATATGTGTGTGTGTGTGTGTGTGTGTGTGTGTGTGTGTGTGTGTGTGTGTGTGTGTGTGTGTGTGTGTGTGTGTGTGTGTGTGTGTGTGTGTGTGTGTGTGTGTGTGTGTGTGTGTGTGTGTGTGTGTGTGTATGCATGTATATGTATGTATACATGTATATATGTGTGTGTATATACAGTATATGAGTGTATATATGTGTATTTATGTATGTATATATATATATATATATATATATACATACAGTATATGTGTATATGTATAAATGTGTAATAATGTTTATATCTATACATGTGTATATGTGTATATATATAATGTATATACTGTATCTATATGTGTGTATACAGTATATGTATATATTAGGGCTGCAACTAACGATTAATTTGATAATCGATTAATCTGTCGATTATTGGTTCGATTAATCGAATAATAATCGGATAAAAGAGACAAACTACATTTCTATTCTATCCAGTATTTTATTTTTTTTAAAAACAGCATACTGGCACCATACTTATTTTGATTATTGTTTCTCAGCTGTTTGTAAATGTAGCAGTTTATAAATAAAGGTTTATTAAAAATAAAAAAAATGTAAATAATAAAAAAAACTCTGCGCAATGGCATAGCATATATCCAACGAATCGATGACTAAATTAATCGGCAACTATTTTAATAATCGATTTTAATCTATTTAATCGATTAGTTGTTGCAGCCCTAGTATATATATATATATATGCTATATTTATCATTAAATTGTATTATTAAAATATGCAGTCAGATTAATATGCAGAAGACTTTGCTTGGTTATTTTTGTTTTTATCCTGCATGTGGACGTTTAATTTGTTGGGGACTCAATCATGCATCTGCTCTCATTTAAATTTACATTTTCTTTCAGGAGAATTAAGGGCTGATGTCTTTCCTCGTGCACACATACTAATGTATTTTTATGTGTAAGTTGCTTTGTTGACTGATCATCACTCTTTTCACTCTTTCTCACAAACCCAGTGCACTACCTCGTGTGGACCTGGGTACCAGATGCGAGCTGTGAAGTGTGTCGTTGGGTCCTATGGTGCTGTCATGGAGGACACCGATTGTAATGCTGCCACCCGACCAACTGACACCCAGGTAAGAGCAAGGAGCGCTGTTGTCTTGGGTCCTTTTTGCCTATTCTCTTCCCTATTTTGTGCCTGATCTTGACTCCCAATCTTGTATTCTGCTTGTACCAAACCCAAAACCAGTGAAGTTGACATGTTGTGCAAATAAATCATAAATAAAAACAGAATACAATGATTTGCAAATCCTTTTCAACTTATATTCAATTGAATAAACTGCAAAGACAGGTTCGAACTGGTAAACTTTGTTATTTTTTTGCAAATATTAGCTCATTTGGAATTTGATGCCTGCAACATGTTTCAAAAAAGCTGGCACAAGTGGCAAAGAAGACTGAGAAAGTTGAGGAATGCTCATCAAACACTTATTTGGAACATCCCACAGGTGAACATGCTAATTAGAAACAGGTGGGTGCCATTATTGGGTATAAAAGCAGCTTCCATGAAATGCTCAGTCATTCACAAACAAGGATGGGGCGAGGGTCACCACTTTGTCAACAAATGTTTTAGCAAATTGTCCAACAGTTTAAGAACAACATTTGTCAACCAGCTATTGCAAGGAATTTAGGGATTTCGCCATCTACGGTCCGTAATATCATCAAAAGGTTCAGAGAATCTGGAGAAATCACTGCACGTAAGCGATGATATTACGGACCTCCGATCCCTCAGGCTGTACTGCATCAAAAAGCGACATCAGTGTGTAAAGGATATCACCACATGGAACTGAGGAACACTTCAGAAAACCACTGTCAGTAACAACAGTTGGTCGCTACACCTGTAAGTGCAAGTTAAAACTCTACTATGCAAAGAGAAAGCCATTTATCAACAACACCCAGAAACGCCGCCGGCTTTGCTGGGCCTGAGCTCATCTAAGATGGACTGATGCAAAGTGGGAAAGTGTTCTGTGGTCTGAAGAATTCCACCTGAAAAGCTTCAAAAAATGTGTCTCCTCAGTTCCCAAACATTTACTAAGTGTTGTTAAAAGGAAAGGCCATGTAACACAGAGGTAAAAATGCCCCTGTGCCAACATCTATGCAATATGTTTCTGCTATTAAATTCTAAGTTAATGATTATTTGCAAAAAAAAAAATTGTTTTTCAGTTCGAACCTTAAATATCTTGTCTTTGCGGTCTAATCAATTGAAAATAAGTTGACAAGGAATTGCAAATCATTGTATTCTGTTTTTATTTACGAATTACACAACGTGCCAACTTCACTGGTTTTGGGTTTTATAAAAGAAAAACATCACTAAATTCACTGATAAAAACACATTTTCACTCTAAAATGTTGAGAATGTCAATGGAAAACTGGTGAGTAGGGCGACTCTATAATGAAGTAATTATTGAAGAATCAAAAATACAAAATAAAAGTGGCTCATTTTAAAATAAGGTCACACAGTGTAAACTGACCGTAGTACGTTTTCTGCATTGTTTCTATGAGTATAATAACCGTATTAAGTATACTGTAAGAGCAAATAGAGTATCCACTCTTGTGCCCATATGGTACTCAGACATACAGACAGACACACTTCATTGCCACCTGGTCTCAATAAAGCTGTCTGATCTAGTCTAGTCTACAGGGAAAGGCAGGAATAATATACCTCACTATTCCACATAGTTATATAGCTCATAGAATTCTCCAGGATGAAATGTTATTAAAAACTCTCCTGGGTTATGTAAGCGGCAATAAAAGTCTGGCTGAAGTATACAGTATATGTAATATATCATATATGAGCTTGTAATTCCCACAATCTGTCTCATTTGATCATAACAGATGGAATCAGACATATCTTAAGCTATTCTCTTATACTTATGATGCCTGTTTTACTTATTCACAGTAAAATTATTGCAATAATTAACACTTCTTTTAACATTTTCAAGCGGATTTGATTCAATTTAGTTGGCATTACAGGGGACCTATGATGAATTTGGTCTTTTCAGAATCAGAATAAGAAATACTTTAATAATCCCTGAGGGGAAATTATTCTGACTTATAAATGTTGTTACAATGTTGGATAGTCGTGTTAAACAAATGCCAAAGCATTAAATCAAGTAAGGGTCATGCAGTTGGGGGTGGGCTTGCACACAGTTTTTGGATGCCTCTGTTCGTGGGGTTTTGATGTTGTGACGTCCCCGTGACGAGGAGGTACTTATTTGGATATTAAGTCAAGCACTCAGCCAGAGAGGGAGAAGCTCCTCTTCTTCTTAGGCTATGAGAAAACACATAAAAAAGGTAAGGTAAAGTTAGATTTTCATATAATCTTGGCATGTGCGTAATAACACCAAGGTGCGACATGCAGTGAATCTTTTGGACAGCGTGTGATCAGGTGAATCTATATAATGTTTATAAAGTTTATTTTCAACCGTATCTGGAAAAAAATGTGCTTGTAGGTTGTTTTTTTTTTTTAATGTAGCAACATGGTTGTTAACGTTTTGGAGAGCATCAAAGGTAAAGGGACTTTTGTGTGTGCACAAATTAACAGTTTAAGATGGCTGTTGTTTAGAGATTTTATATATATATATATATATATATATATATATATATATATATATATATATATATATATATATATATATATATATATATATATATATATATATATATATATATATATATATACACTACCGTTCAAAAGTTTGGGGTCACCCAAACAATTTTGTGGAATAGCCTTCATTTCTAAGAACAAGAATAGACTGTCGAGTTTCAGATGAAAGTTCTCTTTTTCTGGCCATTTTGAGTGTTTAATTGACCCCACAAATGTGATGCTCCAGAAACTCAATCTGCTCAAAGGAAGGTCAGTTTTGTAGCTTCTGTAACGAGCTAAACTGTTTTCAGATGTGTGAACATGATTGCACAAGGGTTTTCTAATCATCAATTAGCCTTCTGAGCCAATGAGCAAACACATTGTACCATTAGAACACGGGAGTGATAGTTGCTGGAAATGGGCCTCTATACACCTATGTAGATATTGCACCAAAAACCAGACATTTGCAGCTAGAATAGTCATTTACCACATTAGCAATGTATAGAGTGTATTTCTTTAAAGTTAAGACTAGTTTAAAGTTATCTTCATTGAAAAGTACAGTGCTTTTCCTTTAAAAATAAAGACATTTTAAAGATTAAGATTAAAGTACCTTTGTTGCTGAGTGCCAAGCAGGGAGGTTATGGGTCCCATTTTTATAGTCTTTCAATGTGACCCCAAACTTTTGAACGGTATTGTGTGTATATATATATATATTTATACATATATATATACATACAGTATATCTGTATATATATGTGTGTATATTTATATAATGTATATATGTATGTGTATATATATATACATATATGTATATATATATATATATATATATATATATATATATATATATATATATATATATATATATATATATATATATATATATATATACACTATATGTATATTTATATAGTATATACATACATATGGCGACTTGTCCAGGTTGTACCCCGCCTACTGCCCGAATGCAGCTGAGATAGGCTCCAACACCTCCCGCGACCCTGAAAGGGACAAGCGGTAGAAAATGGATGGATGCATTTACATACATATATATACATACTTATATACACATATATATATATATATATATATATATATATACATACTAATATACACATATATATATTGTAGATATATACATTGTAGATATATATTGAAACGGTTTATATTTTCAAAAGGTAATTGATGATACTTTCGGAGAACGTGGTTTCATTTGCAATCTGGGCATGTGTCCAGAATCGAACATTTTGCAGACAGACTCAAAAAACAGATTATAAATGTGACTGTGGAGCAAAATTCATGCAAAATTTCCACCAAAGCATATCCAATACATATTATCTAGTTCAGTGGTCCCCAAACTACGGCAAACTAGCGTCCACAATCCGGCCCGGATTATTTTTTTAATTTGTCCTTGATAACCCATCCATCAATCCATTTTCTACCGCTTGCTACTCTCGGGGTCTCTTAGCCACTCAGGCAAATCATATTGTCTAAAAATGCATTTTACCATCGATAACGCAAACCGGCAAGTGTGCGCTCTTTCAGTCATTTAGTGCACGAGGGGAAAAAATGGCGAAATCGTTGGGGAAACGTATAATAGACTCAGAGTGTAGAGTTGATGCTGCCTTGGTTCTGTTCCTGCTAGACTAGTAAGTGACTTTTGATGCTCACATCAAAATGATAATGCTAATGTTAGCTATTGGACATTTGCGTTGTAGCAATAAATGGCCAGCGGACATCATGTCAGTTTGACGCTATATGCGCTAGTCCTCATGACAAATGTGGTCTTCCTCTGGCAAAACACGACCGCTTTGGTCCACTGTCGCCTCCAAATTCAACCAAAACTAAAAGTTCCTAATTTGGGCTTTAAGTTTGGGTGCTCTTTAAAGGCCTACTGAAAGCCACTACTACCGACCACGCAGTCTGATAGTTTATATATCAATGATGAAATCTTAACTCTGTAACACATGCCAATACGGCCGGGTTAACTTATGAAGTGCAATTTTAAATTTCCCGCGAAACTTCCGGTTGAAAACGTCTATGTATGATGACGTATGCGCGTGACGTCAATGGTTGAAACGGAAGTATTCGGACACCATTGTATCCAATACAAAAAGCTCTGTTTTCATCGCAAAATTCCACAGTATTCTGGACATCTGTGTTGGTGAATCTTTTGCAATTTGTTTAATGAACAATGAAGACGGCGTGGCGAAGTTGGTAGAGTGGCTGTGCCAGCAATCGGAGTGTTGCTGGTTACTGGGGTTCAATTCCCACCTTCTACCTTCCTAGTCACGTCCGTTGTGTCCTTGGGCAAGACACTTCACCCTTTGCCTTTGATGGCTGCTGGTTAGCGCCTTGCATGGCAGCTCCCGCCATCAGTGTGTGAATGTGTGTGTGAATGGGTAAATGTGGAAATACTGTCAAAGCGCTTTGAGTACCTTGAAGGTAGAAAAGCGCTATACAAGTATAACCCATTTATCATTATTATAAGACTGCAAAGAAGAAAGCTTTAGGTGGGATCGGTGTATTAGCGGCGGGCTGCAGCAACACAACCAGGAGGACTTTGATTTGGATAGCAGACGCGCTATTCGACGCTAGCCACCGACCGCATCGATGATCGGGTGAAGTCCTTTGTCGCTCCGTTGATCGCTGGAACGCAGGTGAGCATGGGTGTTGATGAGCAGATGAGGGCTGGCTGGCGTAGGTGGATAGCTAATGTTTTTAGCATAGCTCTGTGAGGTCCTGTAGCTAAGTTAGCTTCAATGGCGTCGTTAGCAACAGCATTGTTAAGCTTCGCCAGGCTGGAAAGCATTAACCGTGTAGTTACAGGTCCATGGTTTAATAGTATTGTTGATTGAGGAGAAAGTGTGGAATCCAATGAGCCAGCTTGTACCTAAGTTACGGTCAGAGCGAAAAAAGATACGTCCTGCACTGCACTCTAGTCCTTCGCTCTCACGTTCCTCATCCACAAATCTTTCATCCTCGCTCAAATTAATGGGGTAATCGTCGCTTTCTCGGTCCGAATCGCTCTCGCTGCTGGTGTAAACAATGGGGAAATGTGAGGAGCCCTTCAACCTGCGACGTCACGCTACTTCCGGTACAGGCAAGGCTTTTTTTTTATCAGCGACCAAAAGTTGCGAACTTTATCGTCGATGTTCTCTACTAAATCCTTTCAGCAAAAATATGGCAATATCGCAAAATGATCAAGTATGACACATAGAATGGATCTGCTATCCCCGTTTAAATAAAACAATTTCATTTCCGTAGGCCTTTAAAGCCCAGTCAGTGAGCATTGTCCAATGCCCCTGAGCATGGAGATGAACCTCAGATTGCTCATTGACCAGTGCTTTTTTTCCTGGTTAAGGTGTGATGACTAAAGGAGTTCAATTAATTATTGCATATGGTGTGCAGCTGTTTTGCCTTTCTGACCTTGATAGAGGTTTGTGCTGGTCTTGTTGGACAATAAAGATCCTTCAAAAAGGACTGGGAAAGTGACAAAAAGTTTTGAAAGTGAGATCTGACATAATTATTGCGTGGTCAGCGTGTGGCTGGAACCCTTTTTGTGAGGGCTGAGCATGCAGACTCAGGATGAGGCCCCCCTTTAGTCGGAGTAGCTCCGGTGCCTGGGTCGGCAAAATCAGTGACCCCCGAAGAAGTCGGCCCACCTTGTTGTGATTCTGACCAGCCAGCCATGAAGTCGGCCATCAAGCTGCCAGTCCCGGCGGCAGCCAAGTGGGACTTCGGAAGCGGGGTGCAGAAAGATTAGGTTTAAGTGAGAGGTTAAAAGGCAGGAGAGGTTTGTGTTTTTCCCGCGTTGATACTATGGCTGGGAAGTCTGAAGCTTGATTAGCGCCAGCTCATTGCATGCCGAGAGCAGCTTTGACTGTGGCCATGGGTGTGGAATGTGTGGCCTGTGAGATTTGACTAAGGCTCTCATTCCTAAAGACCGAGGTCAGAGGGCACTGCAGGGCATAGGAGGGAGAAAAAGAAAAGGACGGAAGGTTAGGGACAAGGGGGTGGGTTAGGGGTGGAGTTCTGAACCACGCCAGCATGGGCATTGGACCCCTGAATACCACTCCACTATGACCTGTTATGACAGGGATCAGGGCTTTATGCTGAGTGGCTTACAGCCACAATCCATAGTTTGAACTGACAGGGAGACGCAGCTCATGTTGTTTTGCTAAGCTGATAAAGGCTGATGGGAAACGCAACCAAATTTGAGAACTATACAGAACTGCATAGGTTATTCATAAGTCTTCCATATTGGAGAATCAGTCATTGAATACTTGTTCTTCCACAGGACTGCGAACTGGCCCAGTGTCCAAACAGCCAACCTGCTCAACCAGGACCCAAAGTCCCTTCTCATCAGAGCCATAAAACCCAATGGCGATTTGGTTCCTGGACCCAGGTTGGTGATCCTGATCAATGAACTTGTCCCTGTGCAGGATCCCTTCCTCTTACCCTTTCTCCTCTGTCCCAACAGTGTAGCGCCAGCTGTGGCAAGGGGTCACGGATGCGTTATGTGAGTTGCCGCGACAACCACGGTGGTGTGGCAGAGGAGTCGGCATGTGCTCACCTCCCGAAACCTCCTGCCCGAGAAGTGTGCTCCGTCGTCGCCTGTGGACAGTGGAAAGTTTTGGAATGGACAGCGGTAAGAAAATAAACAGAAAACCATATTTTTCGGACCATAGAGCGCACCGGATTATAAGGCGCACTGCCGATGTGCGGGTCTATTAGGTCTTTTTTCAAACAAAAGGCGCATTAAAGCGGTCATATTATGATTTTTTTCTAAATGTAAAAGACTTCTTTGTGGTCTACATAACATGTAATGGTGGTTCTTTGGTCAAAATGTTGCATAGATGATGTTTTACAGATCATCTTCAAGCCGCTTTCTAACGGTCGCTTCAGGATGCGCCGTTTTGTGGGCGGTCTTATTTACGTGGCTCACATTCAACAGCGTCTTCTCCCCGTCATCTTTGTTGTAGCGGTGTAGCGTGCAAGGACGGGGGTGGAAGAAGTGTCAAAAGATGGAGCTAACTGTTTTAATGACATTCAGACTTTACATCAATCAATAATGGAGCAGCATCTCCTCCTCCGTGGCTCACTAGTGCAACAACAACACAGTAAAGGTGTCCCGTGAAAAACCCTCAGACCGGAACCCTCTAATAACTAAAGTTCCGTGGGTGAATTTTGTAAACCCACTACAGTTTTTAGCGCTTTGATAGCTAGTCTACTGACAGATATAAGTAAGATCTTTAATATTAGAAATGGCAACAGCGGAAGATGAATGTCACATAAGAAGGTAGAGAAAACAACTAAGCTTATGACTGCGGTGTCGGAATGGACTACAATTGCTGACGTGCGCACATTTTCAGGACTTATGCAGATCCCAAATACACATCAGCAGGTACCAGAAGGTAAGAAAAGTTGGTTTTGCATAATATTGCGAAACAAAACGCCAGGTAATATGTCTGCTAATAGGTGCCATTTTTCGGTCCTTACACACACCATAATAATACTCGTATGTTTAATGCGCCGACAATCCATCAAGTGGTGCGGCTTCATAGCTTACCGAAGTCGTACTAAAAACATTTTGACAGGTTTTTGAGCGCCGTGTGTAATGTTCTATATTCTCAATGGAACATTTAACGTTTTGGTGTTGTTTACTGCCTTCATATTGCAGTCCACACGTATGTCTTATGTATGACTGCCATCTACTGGTCACACTTATCAATACACCATGTACCAAATAAAATTGCTTCGGGGTCAGTTAGCACAACCAAAATTATTCCTTACATTAGGCGCACTGGCTTATAAAGCGCACTGTCGAGTTTTGAAAAAAATGAAAGGATTTTAAGTGCGCCTTATAGTCCGAAAAATACGATAAGCTTTCTAGCCTCTACACTAATATCATTGTGTATCATGACAGAAGGAAGACACTATTAGGATCCCCCCCAGATCATTAAAAAGTCTTAAATACAATTTTCAGTTTGTAAGGCCTTAAAAAGCCTTAAATAGTCCAGAATGTCTGGAATTGTCAAAAGGGAGTTGTTCAATTTGATATGGGACCAAGCCAGTGGAACGTTTCCATCCCTTTTCCTGTATTTTTAACAGCAATTTTATTAGTTGTAGCGCAACAGAGCAGAATGTAAACACCTGCTGGCTGGGAACAACTCAATGTGGCTATATATATATATATATATATATATATATATATATATATATATATATATATATATATATATATATATATATATATATATATATATATATGCATTATGAATGTAAACAGATGAGAAAGGTAAAGTAGCGTCACGGTGGCCTAGGCCTATAGCAACAGTACTAAGGGATGATTCAGGACATCGCATCTAATGTGGAACCAATGCAGAAAAGCTTGAACGTCAGAAATGTGATCTCCTAGTTCCTTTTAGCACAGTTACAACAACATTCTGGATCAGCTGAAGAGCCTTCACAGACTAATAGTCAATGCGATAGCATTTGCAGTACGTCCCCGTAAGACATGCATCTGGTTATCCTTAATGGTATTCGCCTTAATTAGGTGTCATTCAGAATTTATTTTCCTCCAAGTCTATTTACTTTATATGCACTTTCCCAAAAACTAACATTGAGACTTGACAGGCTTTAACAGCTAAGATGCAAGTGCACTGTGGCCTGGAAAGAGACTTGCTAGTTTGTGTGTCTGTGTGTGTTATGCCTGTGTGTGTGTGTGTGTGTGTGTGTGTGTGTGTGTGTGTGTGTGTGTGTGTGTGTGTGTGTGTGTGTGTGTGTGTGTGTGTGTGTGTGTGTGTGTGTGTGTGTGTGTGTGTGTGTGTGTGTGTGTGTGTGTGTGTGTGTGTGTGTGTGTGTGTGTGTGTGTGTGTGTGTGTGTGTGAGAGAGAGAGGATATGGCGAGAGGCACACATTTTTTGAGCTGTGAGATCCAGGGGGGTGCAGTTAGGGGCTACAACCTTGCTTCCAGATGGTTTTCATCAGCACGCTTGTGATACGGTACTGTTAGACCGCAGGTCTGTTCACCATACACACTAGTACACGCACACAAGATTATGCATACCCAGTCATGACCACCAAGCCAAAGACACTCACTGACCTTTCTAAGGGAAACGCTCAATCAAAGCAGTTTTAGAAGCCCTTTTTTAGCCACACACATCATTTTTTTAAACATCTGGTCTGCCCCACTTTATTTTACAACACACACAAGTGATATGTTAGGGGTCCGGTCAAAGCCTTTCATTTGATAAATAATGGAATCATACAACTATTATTAATATGGAGCTATCATTGTGAGTGGTTGTATAGCTCAGATAACAAGATATGTTCTCTGGGTTTGGCCCTTGTACAAATGTAGTTGAGGACCTCGAACCTTTAGGTATATATATCATTTGTAATAATTCTAACATTTGATATCTTCGTGCCAGAGCATTGGTAGTTGCCAATCGTTGCATAAGCGCTGTCCAGTATTTGACCTGATGTGTAACAGAATGTGGAGTCTGTTCAGGCAGAGCTGAGAGAGACTTGCTGTTTGACACAAGATCAGTATCTGTAAGTTTGGGCCCTTAAAGAAAATATTACACGGTTGGATAACAAAGTACGCAAGTACGCGGATCTAAAAGACACGTACAAACATCTAAAACACAGGTACGCGTATCTAAAACACAGGTACGAAGATCTAAAACACAAGTATACGGATCTAAAACACATATACGCAGATCTAAAACACAAGTATGCGGATCTAAAACACACGTACTCGGGCCTAAAACACGTACTCGGACCTAAAACACACATACTCGCATCTAAAACACACGTACTCGAACCTAAAACACACATACTCGGATCTAAAACACACGTACTCCGATCTTAAACACACGTACTAGGACAGGGGTCGGCAACCCGCGGCTCCGGAGCCGCATGCGGCTCCTTGACCACTCTGATGCGGCTCAGCTACATACATGCCGACCCCCCCGATTTTCCCAGGAGATTGATGGATGTCAGTGTCTCTCATAAATTACTCCCAGGGATAAAATAATCCTATTTACACTCTAATTACTCAATAAAGGGCGTGCCCTAATTACACTGCAGTAATTGTCCTCTATAGCATTTACATACAGTGTGCCAGTCCAGCCACATGTTGCATGTTGTTATTACTTGCACACACAGGAGACAGCAAAGCATACTTACTCATCAGCCACACAGCTTACACTGACGGTAGCCGTATCAAACAACTTTAACATTGTTACGTTACAAATATGCGCCACACTGTGAACCCATACCAAAAAAGAATGAAAAACACATTTCTGGAGAACATCCCACCGTAACACAACATAAACACAACACAACCATTACCCAGAATCCCATGCAGCCCTAACTCTTCCGGTCTACATTATACACCCCCGCTACCACCAAATCCCCCCCACACATCTAAAACATACGTACTTGGATCTAAAACATACGTACTCGGATCTAAAACACACGTACGTGGATCTAAAACACACGTACGTGGATCTAAAACACACGTATTACGTTGATTTCTAGAACGGATCTTAGGGGTTCACTGTGACATGATAAACTATTGGCGGGGATGCTTGCTACTCAAATTTCTGCTTGCAACTTAAAGCATAACAATTAGCAGAGAGATGGCGCTTATCTCAAAACACTATTAAGTTGGGGCACTCTTAACCCTTGGGGATCACACAAATGTTACAGGTCCCAAGGGTTTCAGCCATAAAAGCCTTATACTGTATTTTCCAGACTATAAGCCGCTGTATTTTTCCTAAACTTTGAACGCTGCGGCTTATACAAAGGTGCGGCTCATCTATGGATTTTTCTTCGCTAACTGCTAAATTAGGAAATGGATTAAGCGAAGAAATCAATGTACTAAAATGATGCACTTCAAGAAACTGTTCAGACTCAAAGTGTCTACAAAGTACAAGGAAGAAGTATCCTGATAAACATCTTGAACTTTATTAAAAAAAGGAAACAAATCTTATCTCATAAAGGATAATAAAGACATCAACAACTTTTCTGTTTTGTTCGATCAGCCATTTTACTGCAGTGTTATAGGCACCATTTGGACACAATTAAGGTATGTAAATAAACATTTGCATCATCTCGTTTCACACCGTACTGGTATATATTTTCGGCTTATAGCCCGGTACAGCTAATATATAAAAAAACATTTTTTTTCTAAAATACAGTGGGTCCAGCTTACAGTCCAGAAATACGGTGTATTAATATTTTTTGACTTTTAACGCTTGCATTGTTTAATCATCTTCAGATTTATCCGTCAATAAAACATTTTTAATTTTATTTATTTTTTGTTTTATGCCCTTTTTGTTAAAGAAACCCCAGTTTTTTATGGCAAAAACACATATTTTGCAATATTTGTGCACCCACCAACATTGTTTTTATTACATATAAGCAACTATGCATGTATAATTGTTACGACGGGGTCGCATGTTAATGCGCAGGTCGTTTCCCCAAGATGCAGACAAAACTCCGGAGGCAGTGTACAGGTAGGAAAATGATTTATTTTCCATAAATCAGGCAAAATACAGAAGAGCGTGCCGATTGCACGGGAAGCTAAGGAAATAGCTAACGGGAAAACTTAGCATTGAACCAGGAATCAAAGAGTATACCAACGTAACTTGTTGCATAAGCAAACAAGACAGCCAGACTGAGTGTGGGCGAAAAGCAGGAATAAATAGTTCTCTGATTAGTGCCCGGCAGCAGGTGAGCGTCCCGAACACTAATAAGAGGCAGGTGAAAATAATCAGCACCCATGGCAACCAAAAAAACACAAACCCATGGGTGCTGAAACAGAACTAAGGGAGTCTTTAACTAAACAAAACATGATGCGAGCAACGGTTCATGACAAATATGAATGAATGGTACTCTGGCAGTATCTAGTGGTACTCTATGGTACTCTGGCAGTATCTAGTGGTCGAAGGGTCAAATTACTCCTAATAGGATTTGCACATATTTTAAAAGGAAAATTCAATTGTTCATGTAAAAAAGCGTTATAAAAAAACAGGTTTACGGAGTATGACAAAAATGGCCATTATAAAAGGGAGTCAGTGGGAGACAAAATGGTCCCGGGGTACTCCAATGTATACTGCTCCTGTGGCCGCTAACCTTTTAAAATGAACATTTTGGTGCATGATGTCGTAATTGTGCAATAAAAAGACCCACAAAGATCCCAGGTCTCCCCCCGTGGATTAAATTAATTTGATAAATACCATTGTATTTAACAATGTAACTAATGTTTTGTGATCTTAATTTGTTTTCCAGTGTTCAGTAACCTGTGGTCAGGGTAAAACCACACGCCAAGTGGTCTGCGTCAACTACAGTGACCAGGAGGTGGACGCCAGCGAGTGTGATCCCGACGATCGGCCCAGCACCGAGCAGGACTGTGCCATGTCTCAATGCCCGTCCCACTCCAGCGATTACAGACCCTTCCCATCCTCGCCAAACAGCAGTGCCAGGAACCTCATCCCTCAGAGCCAATCCCACCAATGGCGGACTGGACCTTGGGGCGCGGTGAGTCAAGCAGACTCCTGGAAATGAATGGAGGTCCTGGGCTACGTTTTACACTGCAGGCCAAAGTAGACCAAATCAGATTTTTTCCAGATGACTGTTTAGATTACACAGAATGTGATCTTTATCAGACTACAGTATAAATGTGCAAAGGCCCCGTTGTGGCCTCAACGCAGGTCGATGGAGTGAAAACAAAGGAAGTTGACCGAATTCCGTAAATGAACAAGGAAGTCGCTACTAGGGATGATGTTTGATAAGAAATTATCGAGTTCGAGCCCATTATCGAATCCTCTTATCGAACCGATTCCTTATAGATTCTATTATCGAATCCAGATAGAACAGATAAACACACAGTATTTGGTTTAACAAAAGCTCACTTTTATTTTATAAGAAGAAAAAAACATTTTTTTTAAATAAATATTGACTGTTGTTACCCCCCCTAAAAATAAATGAATAAATAAATAAATATTGACTGTTGTTACCCAAAGTATATTAAAGGCCTACTGAAATGAATTTTTTTTATTTAAACGGGGATAGCAGATCTATTCTATGTGTCATACTTGATCATTTCGCGATATTGCCATATTTTTGCTGAAAGGATTTAGTATAGAACAACGACGATAAAGATTGCAACTTTTGGTATCTGATAAAAAAAAGGCTTGCACCTACCGGAAGTAGCGTGACGTAGTCAGTTGAACATATACGCAAAGTTCCCTATTGTTTACAATGATGGCCGCATGAAGTGAGAGAGATTCGGACCGAGAAAGCGACAATTTCCCCATTAATTTGAGCGAGGATGAAAGATTTGTGGATGAGTAAAGTGCAAGTGAAGGACTAGTGGGGAGTTGAAGCTATTCAGATAGGGAAGATGCTGTGAGAGCCGGGGGTGACCTGATATTCAGCTGGGAATGACTACAACAGTAAATAAACACAAGACATATATATACTCTATTAGCCACAACACAACCAGGCTTATATTTAATATGTCACAAATTAATCCTGCATAAAAACACCTGCGTGTTTGTTATGCTAGCTCCTAGCTCCTCTGCTAGCTCCTAGCTCCATAGAACACGCCAATACAATTCAAACACCTGATCAACACACACAATCACTCAGCCCAAAAGACCGTTTACCTAACCCAAGGTTCAAAAAGCTTATATATTTTTAAAAAGTTACGTACGTGACGCGCACATACGGTCAAGTTATCGAATGTTTAGCAGCCAAGGCTGCATACTCACGGTACCTGATATTCAGCTGGGAATGACTACAACAGTAAATAAACACAAGACATATATATACTCTATTAGCCACAACACAACCAGGCTTATATTTAATATGCCACAAATTAATCCTGCATAATAACACCTGCATGTTTGTTATGCTAGCTCCTAGCTCCTCTGCTAGCTCCTAGCTCCATAGAACACGCCAATACAATTCAAACACATGATCAACACACACAATCACTCAGCCCAAAAGACCGTTCACCTAACCCAAGGTTCATAAAGCTTATATATTTTAAAAAAGTTACGTACATACGCAAAAAAAAGCCAAAGCTGCATACTCACAGTAGCACGTCTGCGTCTTTGTCATCCAAATCAAAGTAATCCTGGTAAGAGTCTGTGTTGTCCCAGTTCTCTACAGGCGTCTGTGTATCCAAGTCAAATGTCCTCCTGGTTAGAGTCTCTGTTATCCGAGTTCTTCCATCTTGACTGCATCTTTCGGGAATGTAAACAAAGAAGCGCCGGCTGTGTACTGTTGTGGCTGACTACGTTCGAAAAATACATCCATTTCGCACCGACAACTTTCTTCTTTGCTTGCTCAGCTTCCTTCTTCATAATGCAATGAACATGATTGAAACAGATTTACGAACACAGATGTCCAGAATACTGTGGAATTATGAAATGAAAACAGAGCTTTTTCGTATTGGCTTCAATGTGGAAGGCATACCCGTGTTCGCCGGGCCACGTCACGCGCATACGTCATCCTCAGAGGCGTTTCGAACCGGAAGTTTAGCGGCAAATTTAAAATGTCACTTTATAAGTTAACCCGGCCGTATTGGCATGTGTTATAATGTTAAGATTTCATCATTGATATATAAACTATCAGACTGCGTGGTCGGTAGTAGTGGGTTTCAGTAGGCCTTTAAGTGGGACTTTTCAGAAAAAAATATATATACAGTAACACAAAAACAACCTGTCTCTGTGATCACTATAGGTGTATAAATAATAATATAGTGTTAAATAAAATCAGTCCCTTGGGCAAAAAACTGAAAATAATACAGCTCTCCAAAAAGTGCACTTCTGCTGCTATTGGAACATAATAACTACACACACTATGACACTAAGAACGCCACAGTCATCAATCAACAATTCTGCAGTTCTGGTTGACATAAGAAGTAACCTTATTTTAGCCTAAAGGCTACAATTGAGCAGATATGGAAATTAACCGTCAACAGTTAACGTTAGTTACTCACCGGCACTATCACTGGAACTGGGGCTGCAGGTTGAAGCAGAGGAAGGGGGGCGTGCTTCGTCATCTCTGTCGCTGCTTCTCCACGTGTCGAAGACGCGACACGGTTCTCGAACTTTCCGGTTATGTGCGACCTGAACATGTATTAACATGTTTGTTGTACTGCTCCCCTCACATGAGAGCGAAGCCTGGCAATAATTGCATATTGCCGTTTCCTCGTCATATTTTTTTGTAAAATGAAGCCATGCCTTGAGGCGTTTTTTCCGGTCCATTATTTTTGCTGCTTTCTGTATCTGCCGCCTAATGACTGAGCTACGTCATTTCCTGTGATGTCCCACAGGGCATTTCCTGTAGGACGGGATTCGTTCCCAGGGATTCGAATAAAGAACCAACTCTTTTTCTTTACTATAGTGGCCTCGATAACGGGAAGCGGTTCTCAAAAAGGGATTTGATTCCATGGAATGGGTTCTTTTCTTATCGAACAACCCGGGAGAACCGGTTTCGAACATCATCCCTAGTCGCTACTACTGCTAGTACTTTGCAAAATAAAAGTTGACAAGTCTTGAAAATTAGTGTTTTAACGTAAAAATAAAGTAATATAATGTATGAATGGATATATATATATATATATATATATATATATATATATATATATATATATATATATATATATATATATATATATATATATATATATATATATATATATATATATATATATATATATGTATGTGTATGTGTGGGGAAAAAAAATCACAAGACTATTTCATCTCTACAGGCCTGTTTCATGAGGGGTTTCCTCAATCCTCAGGAGATTTTTTTATTTTTTTTTGCAAAAAAAATCTCCTGAGGATTGAGGAAACCCCTCATGAAACAGGCCTGTAGAGATGAAATAGTCTTGTGATTTTTTTTCCCACACATACATATTATATATATATATATACTACCGTTCAAAAGTTTGGGGTCACCCAAACAATTTTGTGGAATAGCCTTCATTTCTAAGAACAAGAATAGACTGTCGAGTTTCAGATGAAAGTTCTCTTTTTCTGGCCATTTTGAGCGTTTAATTGACCCCACAAATGTGATGCTCCAGAAACTCAATCTGCTCAAAGGAAGGTCAGTTTTGTAGCTTCTGTAACGAGCTCAACTGTTTTCAGATGTGTGAACATGATTGCACAAGGGTTTTCTAATCATCAATTAGCCTTCTGAGCCAATGAGCAAACACATTGTACCATTAGAACACTGAAGTGATAGTTGCTGGAAATGGGCCTCTATATATAGATATTGCACCAAAAACCAGACATTTGCAGCTAGAATAGTCATTTACCACATTAGCAATGTATAGAGTGTATTTCTTTAAAGTTAAGACTAGTTTAAAGTTATCTTCATTGAAAAGTACAGTGCTTTTCCTTTAAAATTAAGGAAATTTCAATGTGACCCCAAACTTTTCAACGGTAGTGTACATTGCGTAAGTTGATTACGTAAGTGAGTAGAAAAATAAAGCTAACGAGTTTCTGGAGCATCACATTTGTGGGGTCAATTAAACGCTCAAAATGGCCAGAAAAAGAGAACTTTCATCTGAAAATCGACAGTCTATTCTTGTTCTTAGAAATGAAGGCTATTCCACAAAATTGTTTGGGTGACCCCAAACTTTTGAACGGTAGTATATATATATATATATATATATATATATATATATATATATATATATATATATATATATATATATATATATATATATATATATATATATATATATATATATATATATATATATAGTGTAATATATTTGGGAAGGTTCTGATCTGTCAATAGCTGTTAAGTAGAGGAGACACGGACATCAGCGTGGATCTACGTTAGCTTTATTTTTCTACTTACTTACGTAAACAACTTACGCAATGTACGTAACATGTAAGCAAATGCGCCATGATTTTAGGTTGTCCTGAAGAATTTGGAGGTAATCCTCCTTTGTCATTGTCCCATTTACTCTCTGTAAAGCACCAGTTCCATTGGCAGCAAAACAAGTCCAGAGCATAATACTACCACCACCATGCTTGACGGTAGGCATGGTGTTCCTGGGATTAAAGGCCTCACCTTTTCTCCTCCAAACATATTGCTTGGAAAGTCAAGACAGCCATGACATTATGTTCTTTACAAGTAACTTTTGACCACGACTGTATATATACGTTTAGTGTGAGAACCCATTTGACGGCGAGTACCCCGGCCCTCTCTCTCTGACAACAGTGCTCCAGCACGTGCGCGGGAGGCTTTCAGCGGCGAGTGGTTGTGTGCCAGGACGAGAACGGCTACCCTGCCAACAGCTGCGAGGATCGCACCCGGCCCAGTGAGCAGCGATCCTGTGAGTCGGGGCCATGTCCGCAGTGGATCTATGGCAACTGGGGAGAGGTAAGGCAGACAGACACAGCTTTACTGGTGTTAAAAGGGCCAGTGGGAAAACCAAACTTTGGGATGCTTATGTTTGGATAATTACTTTGACTGTCTGTGAAGGTTGCATGAGAAAAAGGAGGTCTGAAATCACCTGAAGCTCAATTTCACATTCTTTGTGCTTCCCACGGGATAGCATTCATGGATTTTTTTTTTTTGAATGATTTTTGAATGTGAACTGTCCTCCTGCTGTCCTCAGTGCACCAAGCCATGCGGAGGCGGGATAAAGACGAGGCTGGTGGTATGTCAACGTCCAAACGGCGAGCGTTTCAACGATCTGAGCTGCGAGATCCACGACAAGCCGCCGGATCGGGAGCAGTGCAATACTCAGCCATGCCCGTCTAGCCCCCACTGGAGTGCAGACCCATGGAGCTCGGTACGCTCATAAAAAATACTCTTTTTTAAATTTTTTAAACCTCACGTTTCGCCTGTAGTGTTTACTCAGTCACAGTCCTTCTATAAAAAAAAAAAGGGGGGGTTTTCTGTGGCACTTTTGTTGCTGGAGAAAACAAACGCTACCCGACTCCCTTCCACTTCCTGCTCCCCCCCTCCCCCGCCTGCGACGTTTCCTCAAGACATTTGGAAATGCAATTTCTCCCGCACTTACACGGCAAAGATATTTGCCAGACAAAGTACATCAGCCCCGAAATGCTTCAGTGACAGCTGTGACCGGAAGAAACTTATTTCTTTTTTTGCCGACTCGAACCGTCGTGGGGCGAGTATCAGGATCACCTTTGTATCACAATCAACGCTACTTTTGTAACATATTGTTTTCAGAATATAATTTATTAAGATATTTTTTTTTTTTCTGTTCATCTTTTGTACATAGCATTAACTTTAAAAGTGATTTATTTTTCTGTTAGCTCTTTGTATTGGGACATAGCCAATTGTTGTTCACGTGCAAATACTGATGAATGTTTTTTTGTATATCAGGAATATACAGTACGATAACTTTTTTTTTGTTTTTGTTTATCATCCAAAGAACGGCCCATGTTTTTATAAGTGTGCGGTGCTACCTTCTGACATGTGTGTGTTCCCACTTGAGCATTTAAAGCACCCACTTACACGGGACTCCATTTGGGCTGTGTACTATATATTTTTTTTATTTTTACCAAATGCATATTTTAAATTGTATCATGAATTCAGTTTGTCTTAAGGCACATTTGCTTTGTTAGAAGAGATAAGCTTATGTCGACACTTTATTTCACAAGTGTGTATTTTCTCTCTCTATTGGATTTGCCTACGCAAGGACATTGACACCAGGCTGGTGCAAAATTACGAATATAGAATTTTAATTGAAAATTTGAATTTTGAATTGAATTGGTTCCACCACAGAGCATGGATCGGAAATACGGGAAGTGGAACGAAATGAATTGCAGATTAATTCAAAATAGCCAAGTAACAGGAATCATTTGTCACGTTTAACAAAGATTATGCCTTAAATCAACGTCTTCAATTTGGCTTTTGAAAGGGAGATAGCATTCAGTTTAATTGTCTGACAATCTTAATGCCGTTGCTTAGTCGACATGTCGCGGACCATGTGGGTACTTCAGATCACTTACCCTTAATTATACTCTTATTAAGAGTTTGCGCAGCATTTACTTATATGGCCCAATGCAAACAACCTTCCGTAGTCATGGTGTGAAAAAAAGTACTTCAGATCACCGACCTTTGATTATACTCTAACTTAGAGTTCGCGCAACATTTACTTATATGGCCCAATGCAAACAACCTTCCCTAGTCATGGTGCAAACAAAACCAAAAAATACAACTAACACAAAATGTCAACAGACATGGTCACACATAACAAAGCCTGCTAACTGAACTTTGTGGACATTTAAAAAAAAACCATAAACAATACAAAATTACAGCCATTACAATGCATGATGGGACAAATGCAAAACACTCTCCACACTTATCAATGTTTGCCTTATATTAGCATTCAGTTTAATAGTCTGACAATATTAATGCTGTTGCTTAGTCGACATTTCGCGGACGATGCGAGTACTTTAGATCACTTACCTACTACTTACTCTAAGAGTTTGCGGAGCATTTACTTATTTGGCCCAATGCAAACAACCTTCCCTAGTCATGGTGCAAAAAATATATACAACTAACACAAAATGTCAACAGACATGGTCACATATAACAGCCTGCTCACTGAACCTGGTGGACATTTTAAAAAACGTCCATGTACCGAAAACAATACAAAATTACAGCCATTACAATGCATGAAGGGACAAATGCAAAACACTCTCCACACGTATCCATGTTTGGCTCATTTTAGCACTTAGTTTAATAGTCTGACAATTTTAGTGCTGTTGCTTAGTCGACATATCGCACTTCAGATCACTGACCTTTAATTATACTGTAATTTAACATTGCGCCGCATTCACTTACATTGGCCCAATACAAACAACCTTCCCTAGTCATGGTGCAAAAAAAAAATACAACTAACACAAAATGTCAACAGACATGGTCACACATAACAAAGCCTGCTAACTGAACTTTGTGGACATTTAAAAAAACGTCCATGCACTGAAAACAATTAGAAATTACAGCCATTTAAATCCATTACGATGCATGAAGGGACAAATGCAAAACACTCCCCACACGTATCCATGTTTGGCGCATTTTAGCTGCTTGATATTTCTGATTGATTACAAAACTTGAACATACTCTTAATGTGTGTATGTGTATATGTGTATATATGTTTACATGTATATGTGTATATATGTATACGTGTATATGTGTATATATGTATACATGTATATGTGTATATGTATATAAATAAAAAAATATATAATTAAAAAATACATAAAAGCACAGAATAGTAAGAATAATAGTAGTAATAATAGCAATAGATAAAATAGAAAATAACTGAATAAAAAATAAAGAGCCTTTGAAGGGTATAAAACATTCAGTAAAAAAAATGGTCTTTGCAGTCCTAAAGTTCTGAAACACAAATTTCCCTAATTTTGACTACATGGACAATGTAAAGAGTTCTGGGACATAAAGTATTTTCCCATCATTTGCAAGTTACCTCAAATGAAATGTTTTATAAATATGTTTTGTAGTCTTAACTGGCGATGAAAGTGTGTAGATAAAGTTTTAAAAAAAATTATATTATTAAGTACCTAAAACCTATTTGAATACAACAAAGTAAACATACGATGTATGCATGAGTTTCAGGGTAAATAATGTTTCTGGAAACTACAGTCATGTACATCCAAATTATTTATCGCAATTTCATGTTTTTGAAGGGTGCTGGAAAAAATGGTGTCACATCCGTATCGTGAATATTTGGTCTTATTCCAAATAGATTCCTAATTTTTATAAATCTGTTTTGTTTGTTTTTTAGAATTTTTTTTTTTCAGGGCCATACTTATCAGCGGTTAAAATGAGCCTGTTTTGAAAAAGGTTTTATTATTATTATTATTAAACCCAACGATAAATTGCGAGAATCTGTTTGAATCGTGTTGAATCAACAATCGATTCCTAATAGAATCGTCGCCCGAGGAATCGTTATTGGATTTTATTCCTACTTCCTTCAATTTGAATGTGATTTGCATTTCTACTTCCTGTTTTCAAATATTAATTCAAAATTCATGAGATCTCCTGGTGGACAATAAGCTTATTTGGGTTAAGAACCAACACATTAGGTGTAACCTAAAAGGAAATACCTGGAAAAAGACGTACCAGCGCTGTAAAATAAAGTGTCTCATGGGTTTAGTGGTCATCAGTGGGAATATAATTTATTTTATATTCCACTGTAGCAGAAGATGTCCTTAGTACAGTCAGTGTGTCAAGCTCTCTGCCTCAAAGGTGCTCTATGAGTGTATATGTATGTTAATGTTTGCTTTGTACAGTACGTGGACTTCTTATATCTAAATATATATGCTGTGCTCAACAATACCTCACTTGGAAACAAACACAACTTGCCATTCTTCAACCCCAAAAGCAGTGAAGTTGTCACGTTGTGTAAATGGTAAATAAAAACAGAATACAAAGATTTGCAAATCCTTTTCAACTTATATTCAATAGAATAGACTGCAAAGACAAGATATTTAACGTTCGAACTGGAAAACTTTGTTGTTTTGTGCAAATATTAGCTCATTTGGAATTTGATGCCCGTAACATGTTTCAAAAAAAGCTGGCACAAGTGGCAAAAAAGACTGAGAAAGTTGAGGAATGCTCATCAAACACTTATTTGGAACATCCCACAGGTGAACAGGCTAATAGGCTAATCATTCACAAACAAGGACGGGGCGAGGGTCACCACTTTGTCAACAAATGCCTGAGCAAATTGTCCAACAGTTTAAGAACAACCTTTCTCAACCAGCTATTGCAAGGAATTTAGGTATTTCACCATCTACGGTCCGTAATATCATCAAAAGGTTCAGAGAATCTGGAGAAAACACTGCACGTAACATTGAATGCCTGTGACCTTGGATCCCTCAGGCGGTACTGCATCAAAAAGCGCCATCAGTGTGTAAAGGATATCACCACATGGGCTCAGGAACACTTCAGAAAACCACTGTCAGTAACTACAGTTGGTCGATACATCTGTAAGTGCAAGTTAAAACTCTACTATGCAAAGCGAAAGCCATTTATCAACAACACCCAGAAACGCCGCCGGCTTCGTTGGGCCCGAGCTCATCTGAGATGGACTGATGCAAAGTGGAAAAGTGTTCTGTGGTCTGACGAGTCCACATTTCAAATTGTTTTTGGAAACTGTGGACGTCGTGTCCTCCGGACCAAAGAGGAAAATAAACATCCGGATTGTTCGAGGTGCAAAGTGGAAAAGCCAGCATCTGTGATGGTATGGGGGTGTATTAGTGCCCAAGGCATGGGTAACTTACACATCTGTGAAGGCGCCATTAATGCTGAAAGGTACATACAGGTTTTGGAGCAACATATGTTGCCACCCAAGCAACGTTATCATGGACGCCCCTGCTTATTTCAGCAAGACGATGCCAAGCCATGTGTTACAACAGCGTGGCTTCGTAGTAAAAGAGTGCGGGTACTAGACTGGCCTGCCTGTAGTCCAGACCTGTCTCCCATTGAAAATGTGTGGCGCAATATGAAGCCTAAAATAGCAGAAGGGAGACTGTTGAACAACTTAAGCTGTACATCAAGCAAGAATGGGAAAGAATTCCACCTGAGAAGCTTCAAAAATGTGTCTCCTCAGTTCCCAAACGTGTACTGAGTGTTGTTAAAAGGAAAGGCCATGTAACACAGTGGTAAAAATGCCCCTGTGACAACTTGTTTGCAATGTGTTGCTGCCATTAAATTCTAAATTAATGATTATTTGCATTAAGTTTCTCAGTTTGAACATTCAATATCTTGTCTTTGCAGTCTATTCAATTGAATATAAGTTGAAAAGGATTTTAAAATCATTGTTTTTATTTACCATTTACACAGCGTGCCAACTTCATTGGTGTTGTTTTTGTATGATAAATATCCTCTACACACTGCAATGGTGCTTTGGCCAAACAAGGGAGATTTCAGCATCATAAATGAACGGGTAGATGCGTCCATTGCTCTTTTTTTTTTTGGACTCATCGTATATCGTTTATGGTGAATGTCACTCAAAACAACGTGGCTTTTTTGAGTGCAGGACATGATGTGTGACCACAGGAGGAGTCGACACTGTTTAGCATGCAGAGCTCTCCACTCTGAGCCCACCCGGTGCGTCTACCTCACTCCGTTACGTCACCTGGTCGTCTCCCATGCGGAAGTCGTACCTTCTCACGCTTTGCCGGGACGGTGAGAGCCGATCCCCGAAACTGTGGTGAGGGAGGGGGGGGGGGGGGGGGGCAGCTTTTGCCTGAAGCCCACCCAGTTGACTCCTCCTGGTCATAAATGTCTGGACTGACCACACACACCTTATTTTAAGGGCCTGTTATCACAGCATCATCCACTAATGAGAGTGTTGCACGTAAACACTCCCACGTGTACACTACCATTCATCTCATCTACTGCTTTTTACACCGAGTACCACCTCAGAATTCACCACCGTTTTTGTTTTCTAATGTTATCGCCTGAAATAAATGAATAAAAAAAAAGAAAAGAAAAGATGACCAACAGTAAAACACAGTAGCGTAGTAGGCCTAAGTATTCGTTAAAAACAAGGCCAAGAATATTTAAAATTTGTGTTACTCCGTCTACAGTACATATCTACAGACTTACCACTAGATGGCGCTAGATGTACCACTACCACCAGAGTTGGGTACAAGAAGATTATGGCCGACTAAAAAATAGGCGCCATGACTGCAACCAAGGACGTGCGTGCAATTGCTGTCATTTTCACGTTTTTCTGAGGAAATAAACCAAAATAATAAGTTTATATATAGTTCTAAACATACTCCAGCTCATAAACTTGCAATAAAACATGCTTTTATTTCGTATTGGCGACCGTATTAGATAGGGGTGTCAAAAAATTTAAATATTATCGCATGATTCGGGATTCTTTTTTGTAATTATTCTTAATCGATTAAAACTAAAAATCTATTTATTAATTTTTTGTATTTTTTTTTCAACTGTCCTGTCCAGCTGCTTGTAACAGCGAATAATGTATGAATTGTCCTCTGGTTTTCATTATTAATTATATAAATTGTTTTAAGTCGATTTTACTGTAAAAACTTTACATTTACAAAATTTTATTGTAAAATACTGGGTTTTTTTTGTTTGTTTTTTACATTTTACGGTAAATGTAAAAAGAGTACCACTGTTTTTTGGGACGGTTTTATGGAAAAAAACTGAAAGCTTACCGGTAGTTGCCAGAATTTTTGTGTAAAATATTTTTTTACAACATTAAATTGTGAATGGAAAATCAGTACAAGTTCTTTTTTTATTCTGGCAACTTAGCTGCCAGTTTTTCTAGCGTAAAAAACAAATGCATTGTTTTTCATTTACAGTAATAAAACGTTAAAAACAAAATTTTACAGTAAAAATATGGCAGCTCAGTCAACAGAATTTTAACGCAAAAATTTTTTTTTTTTTTTTTTTTTCCAATTTTTTTTTTCAACTGTCCTGTCCAGCCACTTGTAACAGCGAATAATGTATGAATTTGCCTCTGGTTTTCATTATTAATTATATAAATTGTTTAAGTAGACTGTCGATTTTACTGTAAAAACTTTACATTTACAAAATGTTACTATAAAAGAGCGTTTTTTTTACAACATTTTACGGTAAATGGAAAAACAGTACCACTGTTTTTTGGGGGGGTTTTATGGAAAAAAAACTGAAAGCTTACCGTTAGTTGCCAGAATTTTTGTGTAAAAAAAATTTTCAGCAACATTATATATTGTGAATGGAAAAACAGTACAAGTTATTTTTTTATTCTGGCAATTTAGCTGCAAGTTTTTCTACCATAAAAAAACAAATGTATCGTTCTTCCGTTTACAGTAATACACCGTTAAAAACAAAATTTTACAGTAAAAATATGGCAGTTAAATCAACAGAATTTTAACGCAAAAAAATGTTTTATTTTTTTTTTCAATTTTATTTTTCAACTGTCCTGTCCAGCCGCTTGTTACAGCGAAGAATTTATGAATTTGCCTCTGGATTTCATTATTAATTATATAAATTGTTTTAAGTCGACTGTCGATTTTACAGTAAAAACTATACATTTACAAAATGTTACTGTAAAATATAGTTGTTGTTTTGTTTTTTTACAACATTTTACGGTAAATTTAAAAACAGTACCACTGTTTTTTGGGACGGTTTTATGGAAAAAGACTGAAAGCTTAGTTGCCAGAATTTTTGTGTAAAAATGTTTTTACAACATTATATTGTGAATGGAAAAACAGTACAAGTTATTTTTTTATTCTGGCAACTTAGCTGCCAGTTTTTCTACCGTAAAAAAATTTAAAAAAACAAATGTATTGTTTTTCCATTTACAGTAATACACCGTTAAAAACTAAATTTCACAGTAAAAATATGGCAGTATTTTTTTTTTCAATTTTATTTTTCAACTGTCCTGTCCAGCCGCTTGTAACAGCGAATAATGTATGAATTTTCCTCTGGATTTAATTATAAATTGTTTTAAGTCGACTTTCGATTTTACAGTAAAAACTTTACATTTACAAAATTTTTGCTTAGTTGCCAGAATTTTTGTGTTAAAAAACTTTTTTGCAGCATTATATTTTTAATGGAAAAACAGTACAAGTTCTCTTTTTATTCTGGCAACTTAGCTGCCAGTTTTTCTACCGTAAAAAAATTACAGTAATACACCGTTAAAAACAACATTTTACAGTAAAACTATGGCAGCTGTCCAGCCTTTTTGCTTTCGCCCCAGCTCCAACAATGTCTCTTCTCCCGGCTGCTGCGTAAACAGAGCGACAGGTGATTAGATAATAAGGTCCCACCTGGGCCATCTACGTAACCTGTCGCTGACTTCGAGGCTGGTCCTGGCACACCCCGCTTGGCTGCAGGCCCGCGGGCCACGCCCCCCTCCACAGCCCTGTTGGCAGAATTGTAAACACACAGAAGCTAATAGAAATAACAGAATAAAATGAATTAATTAAAGAGATGGTTTGTCCCAAAAAACAACAGTTTGAATCTCAGTAAAAATAAAACTGAGACCCGCAGGCCACGCCCCCCTCCACAAGGGCATTTTTACACGTTTTTATAAAACCCAACGAGGATTCGCCGCGGAGTCGGTAGCAGTCATGGCGCCCTGTAGTCACGTGACTGCCTTTTGACCGATGGTTGAAGAGCCCAGTTGGCCACACCCTCTTTCCACACCACAGTTCTATAAACACCAGTCCAACAGGCTCTTGAAATAAGCATTTCTTATCCCAAATGTCAGTATTAGTTATTTCTGTATATTTATGTAATTACTTGTATTTATTGTGACTTTACATCATCATATTGTGTCAATATTGAATGTTTTTTTTTTTAATGGATTTGTTGGATTTCTGTTCACTTCCACAAAAGTTTATAATTAAAGTGAATTAGAGGTCAAGTTTCCATGTTTTTTTTGTTTGTTTTCTGTCAACTTTGACTCGACTCTTGTTGAATATTTTTCACTGGAAGCCGAAGAAGGCGACGGTGTTTTTCCTGAATGACCGTGCACAAATCACTGAGCAATCTGGCTGTTATTTCACGCCGCTGACCCCCTGCGGGCGCCCATTGTTTCACTTCAAAGCTCCTCCCATCAAGGTGCATATTTGCCGCCATACCTCGCAGCGCGTTCTCGGGATGCCTCACCTCCCCCGGCCAGTCCGCTCTAATGATGACGGCGTACAAATGCGGGGCGACTCCAGCGGAGCGGGACAATGCGGCGGGTGTATCGCCGGGGTCAGGGGGTCACGTTTGATCCGGGCCGGGGGGGCCCCTGTTCCAGTTGTGCCCATCAGTGTAGACATTCTGGGAAATTGGTGGAGGGGAGGGGGGCCCTTTACTGGAAAAGAACCAACTATGTTGAACAGAAAGTAAGCACATGGCCCTTTTTTTTTTTAACCAAGTGTATTGTGCTGCGCTATATAATTAGAGACCCTGCACATTTAGTGTTTCAATTTGACACAATACCAGGGTTTTTAAGGGCAAACAAGAGAGTATCTACGGTGCCTAATTCAGGTTGTTGTTTTTTTTAATCCAATTTTTTTACAAAAATAACGATTTCTAATGTGTCCCTTCGAAAAAAAACGTGAACGAATTAGGTCCCTCACAACAAAAAAAAAAAGTTTCCGATGTACACTGAGTAGGTCAAAAAATAACAATTGTTTCCAATATGAGTTGTACGGAGCCCCTAAAACAGTGCTTCTTAACCTTGTTCACAGAACCCTTCTTTAGTGAAAAATACAATGTTTGTTTTTTTCAAATTCAAGACAAAGTTATGTTTTTTTTACTGTTGCACAAAATGAAGCGTGCATGAACATCACCTTAATAAATAAATAACAAAACCAACACAGTGCATGAACTCACAACAAATTACACACCTGCAAATCAGTCTGACTTCTGCTGTTGCCGTATCCGTAATACGCCGATAAGGAGAAGTTTTTGTTTACACGCTGAGTCGGGTGTGTTTTGACCTCCGTCGAACCCCTGAGGCCGACGCACCGAACCCCTAGGGTTCGATCGAACCCAGGTTAAGAACCACTGCCCTAAAGGGACATGGGGGAAAAAAATTTTTTTAAAGGGAACATTTTTTAAAAAAAATTTAAATTTATTTATTTATTTATTTTTAGATATGTATCTCGTGTGCACGAGAAACTATCTGGTGCGCAGGCAAAAGTTTCTCGTGGGAAAACATTTTTTTCCCCATGTCCCTTCATATCCAAAAAAAAAAAAAAATCCATCCATCCATCCATACATCCATCTTCTTCCGCTTATCCGAGGTCGGATCGCGGGGGCAGCAGCCTAAGCAGGGAAGCCCAGACTTCCCTCTCCCCAGCCACTTCGTCTAGCTCCTCCCGGGGGATCCCGAGGCGTTCCCAGGCCAGCCGGGAGACATAGTCTTCCCAACGTGTCCTGGGTCTTCCCCGTGGCCTCCTACCGGTTGGACGTGCCCTAAACACCTCCCTAGGGAGGCGTTCGGGTGGCATCCTGACCAGATGCCCGAACCACCTCATCTGGCTCCTCTCCATGTGGAGGAGCAGTGGCTTTACTTTGAGCTCCCCCCGGATGGCAGAGCTTCTCACCCTGTCTCTAAGGGAGAGCCCCGCCACCCGGCGGAGGAAACTCATTCAAGCCGCACACCGCTTGGCCTGTCGGTACCTGTCCGCTGCCTCCGGAGTCCTATGAGCCAAAAGAACCCGATAGGACTCCTTCTTCAGCTTGACGGCATCCCTCACCGCCGGTGTCCACCAACGGGTTCTAGGATTACCGCCACGACAGGCACCAACTACCTTGCGGCCACAGCTCCAATCAGCCGCCTCGACAATAGAGGCGCGGAACATGGTCCACTCGGACTCAATGTCCAGCACCTCCCTCGTGACATGTTCAAAGTTCTTCCGGAGGTGGGAATTGAAACTCTCTCTGACAGGAGACTCTGCCAGACGTTCCCAGCAGACCCTCACAATGCGTTTGGGCCTACCAGGTCTGTCCGGCATCCTCCCCCACCATCGCAGCCAACTCACCACCAGGTGGTGATCGGTAGAAAGCTCCGCCCCTCTCTTCACCCGAGTGTCCAAAACATAAGGCCGCAAATCCGATGACACAACTACAAAGTCGATCATGGAACTGCGGCCTAGGGTGTCCTGGTGCCAAGTGCACATATGGACACCCTTATGTTTGAACATGGTGTTCATTATGGACAATCTGTGACGAGCACAAAAGTCCAATAACAAAACACCACTCGGGTTCAGATCCGGGCAGCCATTCTTCCCAATCACGCCTCTCCAGGTTTCACTGTCGTTGCCAACATGAGCGTTGAAGTCACCCAGTAGGACAAGGGAATCACCCGGGGGAGCACCCTCAAGTACTCCCTCGAGCGCATCCAAAAAGGGTGGATACTCTGAACTGCCGTTTGGTGTGTAAGCACAAACAACAGTCAGGACCCGTCCCCCCACCCGAAGGCGGAGGGAGGCTACCCTCTCGTCCACCGGGTTGAACTCCAACGTGCAGGCTTTGAGCCGGGGGGAAACAAGAATTGCCACCCCAGCTCGTCGCCTCTCACTGCGTGCAACGCCAGTGTAGAAGAGAGTCCAGCCCCTCTCGAGAGAACTGGTTCCAGAGCCCTTGCTGTGCGTCGAGGTGAGTCCGACTATATCTAGCCGGAACTTCTCTACCTCGCGCACTAGCTCAGGCTCCTTCCCCCCCAGCGAGGTGACGTTCCACGTCCCAAGAGCTAGCTTCTGTAGCTGAGGATCGGACCGCCAAGTGCCCTGCCTTCGGCTGCCGCCCAGCTCACAATGCACCCGACCTCTACGGCCCCTCCCATGAGTGGTGAACCCATTGGAGGGGTGACCCATGTTGCCTCTTCGGGCTGTGCCCGGCCGGGCCCCATGGGGACAGGTCCGGCCACCAGGCGCTCGCCATCGTGCCCCAACTCCGGGCCTGGCTCC